>NW_024041262.1:11313670-11734774 GCF_014851395.1 Micropterus salmoides | reverse complement strand
TCCAGAGTGCGGCGAACAGACCAACTTAACAGGCTCACTGAACTACGCGACAGTGAAATGTTTGCTCCCACAGCTGCTGTACTGCAGCCATCTCAGGTCAGCTCCCCAAAGCACTGTCTCCCAACAAGCTAAAACTCAGGAGAAAGATTGAGGGGTGAAACATATAACTTATCTGCTCCACAGGTTAGAGAACAATCATTTCAAAGATGATGTCATGGAGTTGCTGGGAAGCCTCCTCAGTGCCAAAGACTGCCATATCCAGAAGATAAGGTATGATTACACTTACTTTGTAAATCCTCATTGATTTAAAGCATCAGATGAAGAACATTTTATAGTCTAATGCTCTGTTAGAGAAATATTTGCCTAATTGCTCACATAAAGTGAAACTTTTTAATTATGAGTTAGTGTTTGCCTTGTTGATTACAAGGACGTAAGAGACACTCAGTGATTATCATGTGGTAGTAGGATCGGTGCAGTGATGATAATGAATGTGATTATCGTTAATATTTAGTATCATATGATTGCAACCTCTTTTATACCCCCTCAGTTTGGCAGAGAATGCCATCAGCAACAAAGGTGCCAAAGCCCTGAGTCGAGCCCTCTTGGTGAACCGGACGCTAACGTCTCTCAAGTGAGATCTGTTTGTTGACTTTGACTGATTACAGCTGCCGTCTTTGCTTGCTTGCAGCCTATACAAATAATAGATGTTTAAAAATGCTGGGCAATCATTTGTTTAACATACATCTTGTGAACGTTTTGATGCTCATGTCTATAGCATGAATACTTTGTAGTCTGTGTACAATCAAATAATGCCAAAATTACAAGTTCCAAAATAGCATTGACTTACAGTTATTTTGGAGAAACATAGCATTCACTCTCAGCCTTTTACTTTTCAACATATATATTGGTCCCCTGAATTTAATTTGAGCATTTCTTTAGATAACAATTTTGTCTCAGATACTGCAGATTCCACAAATAAATGTCACAATTTGTGTGTCTCGCTATTTCCCCAAATTGCTGCAATTCTTATGATCTTTGTCTTCATATTTCACACGCAGATACATCGCAACATGGTGTTTCTATTTTGATTCTACCTAGCTATATATCATCTAAAAACCTATTTCTTATTTAGTCTCCGGAACAACAACATCGGCTCTAAAGGTGCGAAGTTCCTGGCAGAGGCTCTGAAAATGAACCAAGCCCTGGTATCAGTCAAGTGCGTATAACTGCCATAGATTTTGGTTTATAGTGTTAAAAATTACCTAACCTTTTCCTAAAAAATTTAATTGTTTAATTTCCCTAACCACTCATCAGCTTCCAGAACAATGCCATTGAGGAGGAAGGTGCTCAGGCCCTTGCAGAAGTACTGCAGTGCAACCGCAAACTGGTGTCTCTGAAGTGAGTGACTTTCAGTTGTGGTTGTTGCATGTCCTATGTATAGTTTACGTTCATGCTCATGATGAGGATTAACAAGAATTATTTTCTTGCATGTCATGATTTAGTATGCAGAAGAATACGATTGGAGCAGGAGGAGCCAAAAGGATTGCAGATGCACTGAAGACAAACCGGACTCTCACAAAGCTGAAGTAATCTTAAATGAATATATTCATTCACTATATTGCTTGTTGCTTTAATTATTCATACAATAGGCTAGGCTTTGTGGTAAGATAGCTTAATGTGTCTCAAATTTTTTGTTCTTGTCTGTAGTCTTTGTAGCAACCAGCTTGGGGACAAAGGAACAATCGCTCTGGCAGAGGCTTTGACAGTCAACCACACTCTGCTCTCACTTCAGTCAGTACTTTCTGCATAGTAGTGCACTGTAGCCTCCGCATTATCTATCAACCTTTATATTAAAAACTGCTAATCCATTTTAACATTGTCAGTCAATGATGCAATTTGTCGTGCAAGTCCTTCATTGCGCTTGTGTTTAACTTCACTTCTTTGGGCAGACTTCAGAGTAATTCAATCAGCAACAGGGGGATGACAGCCTTAACCAAAGCACTTCGGCTAAACTGTGGCCTTGTCTCCTTGAAGTGAGTATTGAACTTGAAGCTTCTCAATTTTAGCTGGTAGCTTTCCTGTAACAACCCAAAACTAATGTCATTTATGACTTGATCCTGCAACAAAATATTTCTAAACTTAGTGACGTAATAGTGGCTAATCACTGGCCAAGACACCTCTGATCAGCTTATGAAGAGTGCCCTCTCATGTTTTCTTCACCTGAGTCAACCTTATCAGATTACAGCCAGTTCTTTTAAGTAATAGTTTGAGGGAACTACGTTATTCGCTTTCTCATAGTTTGATGAAAGGACTGATACCCCTTCGATATTTGTCAGGTAAATAAAGAAAACTTTGACATCAGGTCTGAGCTAGCTTCTGTAACTCATTTCTGTTGTTGGCCTATAAATAAGTTGAAATCTTCATGATTTAACAAAATTAAACAACATTAATTTGTTAAATTTTTGTCCCAAAAAATTCAATTTTGCATATACATGTACATATACTTGGTTATCCTCCACAAACATAAAACACTATCACTTTTTAGCTGTAATCTCAGCTTTCTGTTTTACACAGTTTGGTCCTCTCTGTCCTGCAGACATGGCAGAACGTTAGCCAGAGCCCATGGACTCACAATGGGCTCTCCTCTTTTGGGAAATGGTGTTTAAAATCACCATCCCTATCTTATAATTATTTGCGTTATTATAGACATCAGTGAGTTTTTCTTATATCTGGAACAGAATTTTTACTTTAACTGGCTACAACTAGCAGCATGTTAGCTTAGCTTTAGAGCTTAGAACTGCTGGTAGGGAGATTTTGTGACCTTTGGACAGAGCCAGGCTACCTGTTTGCCCGTGTTTCATGTCTTCATGCAATCAATGCTAAGCCAAGCGAAGCAGCTGCTGGGTGTGGCTTCATTTACAGACATGAGAGTGGTATCAGTCTTTTTATCTCACTCTTTCAAAAAAAGGCAAATATGTCTATTTCCCAAAATATCACACTATACTTTTTGTAAAGGTGCTACTAGTGCGATTGTTGGCATTGAGATTGTTTGGAAATTTGTTATATTCTTCTTATATATTATTCCCCCTTTTGTGTTTCATGTATTTTTCTACTTACTTAGTTTAAGGGAGAACTCAATTGGGGTGGAGGGAGCAAAGAACATGGCCCAAGCCCTCCATGAAAACAACTCTCTACAAGACCTCGAGTGAGTCACCTCATTAATATCAGTGCATAGTGTAATGCCCCGTAGAGGCATTGAAATATCCTAATGTTCAGAAAATGTCACTCCCCATGGAATGTCACTCAGTACTATTTTCTGATGAAAACCATAGACTGTATATAAGAAGTAGACATAGTCATCGTGATGTCACCCGTTGGTTTCTGGACTGCCTTTTTGAAGCATCGAGTTTGGGCGATAGGGCGCCACCATGTTGATTTTTTGCAACCAGCGGCACCGGAAGTGACCATAGGTGGGCAAGACGGTCTACAGTCTATGATGAAAACACATGTAAAGCCCATGACCTTACTATATGAACACTGTGGCTGAAGAAAGAAATATGGTGATATTCACAGTTTAACATTTGCAGCATTAATCAGCTCCAGTTTTTATGATAAAAAGCACCCTTACCCAATTAAATGAAGTGTAGATAAAGCAACGCGTTATCAGCTTGAAAGCCGACATATTGCAAAAGCAGTGACAGACTTAAAATTACACATAACTTAAATAAGTAAGTCTGACGCTACAGTAACAACTAACTTGTATTTCAGTGAGCATTCTCTCTCTTTTACTCTGTGTTTTTTTATACTGTATTTACTGTGTATTTGTGTCTTTGTGTGCATGTATTTCAGTCTCACAGCCAATCTCTTGCATGATGAAGGGGTTCAAGCTATAGCTGCCGCAATCAAGTTCAATCAAGGCCTCACCTCTTTGCAGTAAGTGAATAGTGTAATGCAAATGCATGCACACACACATATGCAGACCTCCGCATATGGTATAATAGTCCAGTCTTCTATGATATTCAGGATCTGTAAGCGCAACCACTATAGACTCACCTAAAGGATTATTAGGAACACCTGTTCAATTTCTCATTAATGCAATTATCTAATCAACCAGTTGCTTCAATGCATTTAGGGGTGTGGTCCTGGTCAAGACAATCTCCTGAACTCCAAACTGAATGTCAGAATGGGAAAGAAAGGTGATTTAAGCAATTTTGAGCGTGGCATGGTTGTTGGTGCCAGACGGGCCGGTCTGAGTATTTCACAATCTGCTCAGTTACTGGGATTTTCATGCACAACCATTTCTAGGGTTTACAAAGAATGGTGTGAAAAGGGAAAAACATCCAGTATGCGGCAGTCCTGTGGGAGAAAATGCCTTGTTGATGCTAGAGGTCAGAGGAGAATGGGCCGACTGATTCGAGCTGATAGAAGAGCAACTTTGACTGAAATAACCACTCGTTACAACCGAGGTATGCAGCAAAGTATTTGTGAAGCCACAACACGCACAGCCTTGAGGCGGATGGGCTACAACAGCAGAAGACCCCACCGGGTACCACTCATCTCCACTACAAATAGGAAAAAGAGGCTACAATTTGCAAGAGCTCACCAAAATTGGACAGTTGAAGACTGGAAAAATGTTGCCTGGTCTGATGAGTCTCGATTTCTGTTGAGACATGCAGATGGTAGAGTCAGAATTTGGCGTAAACAGAATGAGAACATGGATCCATCATGCCTTGTTACCACTGTGCAGGCTGGTGGTGGTGGTGTAATGGTGTGGGGGATGTTTTCTTGGAACACTTTAGGCCCCTTAGTGCCAATTGGGCATCGTTTAAATGCCACGGCCTACCTGAGCATTGTTTCTGACCATGTCCATCCCTTTATGGCCACCATGTACCCATCCTCTGATGGCTACTTCCAGCAGGATAATGCACCATGTCACAAAGCTCCAATCATTTCAAATTGGTTTCTTGAACATGACAATGAGTTCGCTGTACTAAAATGGCCCCCACAGTCACCAGATCTCAACCCAATAGAGCATCTTTGGGATGTGGTGGAACGGGAACTTCGTGCCCTGGATGTGCATCCCACAAATCTCCATCAACTGCAAGATGCTATCCTATCAATATGGGCCATCATTTCTAAAGAATGCTTTCAGCACCTTGTTGAATCAATGCCACGCAGAATTAAGGCAGTTTAGAAGGCGAAAGGGGGTCAAACACAGTATTAGTATGGTGTTCCTAATAATCATTTAGGTGAGTGTATATGTCTGGATGTATTTTCAGTATGTCAAAATATGGTTGTCCCTAGCTGAAGCCTCATCGTCTCAGCTGTGCATTTATTGTGTACATCATGCAGGTTGGAAAATCACATCCCTGACTGCTTATTTCTTAAATACCTGCTGCATTTTTTCTAGAGGATGTTTGAGGTGGCTATTAAGATTTGTTGTATGTTAAGTAGTGGCACACCATTTACATTAATTAGAGTATGTTTGCGCATGCGCAGCAAATTCTGTTAATTTTTTCATAGGTGACGCTTGTGCTAATGAATCCACAGAGAAATATCACGCTACTCTGCAGATCCCCTCTGCTCTACTTAGTGTTTTAGTCTCTTTAACGTACTGTTTTTGTTTTACAGAAAGTTTACTAGTTTGGAGTTCTCTCACCGCTCTCTTCAGTGTTGTTTTTAACCACTTCAGGCAACTGTTTTCAGTTTTTAAAAGAAGCGCTGACAACCCACTTTATGTTTCCTGCCACCAAACAGCAGACAGTTAAACTTAGCAATTAGCTAGTGAACATAGTGGAACATTTAGAAGTTAAGTTTTTTTTTAAAGAATTTGTGGAAACCAAAAACAGAAAAATTATCATTTTAATATGTTAAACCTATTTTTGTCTGAAACATAACTTCAGATGAAAGCTATTTGCTGTACCTTACTCGATATGTAAACAAGCCTCTCTTTGCTATCACATTTTTACCTTATCAGATTTAAAAGTTCATAATTTGCCAATGTTGTGTTTACAGCTTGTTGTTCTGCCCCCATGAGGTCGACAAAAATCCATTAATGCAGGTTTAAAGATCACAAGAGAACACAATACTTTTATCATTAATGTATACTTACATTTATTGTTAAAGCTTGTGACATATAAAAAATAACATATGCAGTTTTTGCCTCATAGTTGACCGTATGTGCCTCTCTTTCTCTTTTCAGTCTCCAGTGGAATTTCATCAAGTCCTCTGCCACTAAAGCTCTGGCCCATGCTCTCCACTCCAATGCCACAATGCAGCTCTTGGAGTAAGGACAATAGTTCAGATTTCTGACTATGTTGGCCTCATTTCACTCACTTCTTTTCTCTGTAATTAAATTAATAAAATAATGACAAAGCTGTACTCTGTTAAGGAACCACATTACTGTGAACAAATGGCTACAGGATTGACCGTGGTCTTACCAACTGCTAAACAGTTATGTTACATTTCAATCACTGGGTTGTATTGTTACTACTAACGGTCACTGTGTCTGTGTGCTTGTGTCTGCATCTTGTGCTGCAGTCTACAGGAGAATGCTATTGGGAATGAAGGCGTCATTTTTCTTGCTGAAGCCCTGAAAAACAACGCATCTCTATGTACATTATGGTAGGCATTGCAATTGTGTACAGTGATTGCTGAATATTATTATTATGAAGTTCAAATAGATGAAAAGTGATGACAGAAGTCAGTTTTTAAGCACATACATATAAATATACATTTACATAAAAGTTTTGATTGAACAGAGGCTTTTTTGTTGTTTACTATTCACATTTTTCTCATGGGTTCACTGTTCTGTGTGTTGTCTCTTTAGTCTTCAGGGAGTCTCAGCAGGCACAACCGGTGCCATTGCAATGGCAGAGGCTCTAATGACCAACCAAACCCTGCAAACATTAGAGTGAGTCTAACTTCGCTCTCTGTGTCTGACTGTTCCTTTGTTATTTGACATTCAGCCTTATACTGAATAACAGTCATCATGCAATTTCAATTTAAAGGTCAGTCTTGTTCCTCAGTAGTGTGAGGAATTTTCCTTCTTCAGGCTAAAACTCTCCGTCTCCCCTTAAAAATAATGCTCTGTATGTGACCTAAGTGACATGCAACATGACTTAGGTAAGCATAGTTTCTTGTTTAGGATCCAAAACCCAATAGCAGCTTCACACATATATAGATAGCTAGGTGAAGAATAACCGTACTTGGACACACGGTGAATCTCAAAAAGTCTAATAAGGGTTAAATACTCCCCGCCTGAAAGCATCCTTCAGAATTGGGTGGCAATACACAGTGATTCACTTGTATTGCTGATCTGTTCTCCTTGATCAAGATTCAATAAATGCTTCTGCATAAAACATCCAGGTCTAACCAATCAAAATCTGATGCAAATGTTTTTCAGATAGAGTAATAGAAGGAAATGGCTTGTTACTGGGATGTGAATTTGTTTGCCTATTTAAGCCTGACACAGCTAGCATTCAATTTAACTTGCCTGATTGTGGTTATGGCAAAGCTGCACAGGTGTTTGTTTGAGACAGACATCATTTTCTGTACTACGCTTAGAGCACCAGCCTTGGCCTGGCAAGGTATTTTCTTATATAGGGTTTCTTTCAATCATAATGGAAAGTTAAATTGGATTGAAATTAAAATGTATTTCAGTATTTAGGTAATAACAATAGGAAAAAAAGACAATGAAATACTTTGTATCATGTTTCAGGTTTTCAAACACAAGAACAAAAGAAGCCACATTGTGAGCTGAAGGCTGGTAGAACAGAACCTAAGCCAGAAGAGGGGTGTGACTCTTTGTGAACCGCTACAATTTCTTCCATTATGCAAACACAAGGGAGCTTATTGTAAATTCCCCAGTCCTGGTGAAGGACCAATTTTTAAGATTTCACCCTGTGTTATTACAACACTAAAAGGAAGAGGCATAAAGCGAGAGACAGATCTGGTTCAAAAAGAGTTCTCCTCAGTATTCAGTCGTGTCTCTGACTCCTTTTAATTCAATTCAAACAACTTTATTGATCCCCGTCCCCAAACAACAACTACGATCAATCAACATTCAAAAACCCTGTCAATGACAACATATAAGCATTTGGGCCCCAGAGCAAAGCAGCAAATAAACAGGTAACAATACATGGACCAAGAAGGGACCATAATTCAAGAAAATAAATAAATAGATAATAAATACTAAGCAAGCAAGTAAATAAATAAATACAATGCCTTTATTAAAATATATATATATTATCTCTAATGTATATCATCTAATATAATAATAACCTCTTGTATATCTTTCGTTGTTGATACACATCATTGTTGTTATTTATGTAAACCTATTGTTGTGTTTTGTTCTTAATGTTAGCACATTTTCCACTTTTTCAGTTTACGTGGGAACACCGTAGGGATGAAAGGAGCGAAGGCTCTGGCTAACGCATTGAAAAGCAACAGAAGCCTCAAGTCGTTGAAGTAAGTCCTGACTGTAGCATATTGTGATCCATGTTAACCAAAATATTTGCTCAGTTTGGAAAACATTGATCAACTATTAATGCTGTTGACAGTAGGGACACCCTAATTACTACTTGAGTTTGTTTCATACTGTCTATTTGACCTACTTTGCCACAGAGAACACATTTGAAAAAAAGATGTATTATATTGCATCTGTAACAGACACGTGACATTGAATGCAATGGCATATTCGTTTGCATTTTGTATTATTTAAGATTACAGTCTCCCAATTCAAATGTATTTCACTTTGTTAAGATTCAACTTTCTAGATATGGTATGTCTGGCCAAACATTTTTTTATCACTGATCATAAGGTAGCAATCTTCTTACAAGTCTGACAACAGATACAGCCAACACGGTCTCTCACTAATCTACTCAACCAACGATCAAGCTTTATTCCTCATGTTTGTAAACTAACAGTGACTTTTGAACTCTAGCACTGTACTGTACTGGGCTTCCTTTGTTTGAGGAACAAATGTTCAGCCAAATCTAGTTTATTGCATGTGAAAATAAAAACTTTATACTTAAATCACTGGACGTTTGATTAAGAAAAACTGGTTTGTCCGTATCATCAGTCTGCAGGAGAACTCTCTGGGTATGGATGGAGCCATATTCATTGCAACGGCCTTGAAGGGAAACCACCAGTTGACATATATCAAGTGAGGGTTTTTTTTTGCATCTCACATATTTTCTCTTACATACATACACTTTACTGTTTCTGATTGTGTGTTTCTGTCACAGAGAAACTGTTTGTTTGTTTTTGCAGTTTGCAGGGAAATGGCATTGGAGAATCTGGGGCAAAAGTCATATCTGATGCTATAAGAGCCAACGCTCCAGGCTGTGTCGTGGACATCTGACCAAGAACAGCCTCTGCTGAGGGAGGTCACATGCAGCACAGAAATAATATTATGCAGTGTTATCAAAAGATGTAAACTATGTAATTTAATTAAACGCTAGCTGTATATTAGTACTGGCTATCACTCTGTAACTGTTATACTAGTTTCACTGTGTTTTTGAATACATATTTATAATGACATTGTTATTGAAGTATCAGTTGCTATAAGAGACAACATTTTCTGTTAATGTGAAATATACATCCATAAGTAAAGAGTGGAACTGCGTCTTTCTTTAGTTGTCCTGATTAATGGTGCTATCAGACCAAAATTGAAGCGAGAGTGGGGGGCAGTGGCTTTACATGCAAAGTCAATGCAAATGACGCTGAGTAGCGATAGCCTATCAGCGTTGAGATTGTCCGGACGTCACCGATGGCTTCAGAGCGTTGTTTGGAGAGGGCCAAGCTGAGCGAACGCAGGCTGACCAGGCTGAAGTGAAACGCTGCTGGCTGATTGAGAGCTGCTGTGGGGAGAAGTTAAGGACAGAGCAGCGCTGCAGCTTTTGGACAAATAAACTCCCGTAGTCGGACTGGATTGTGCTCTGACAGCTACACCGTCTACCCACGGGAAGAGGTCAGAGTAAACTGCTTTCATGAAATTAGCTTTTTACTTTAGTTCTTGGGATTACAACATTGATTTATTTTCACTGGAGCTTCTTGGCAGCCGGTTCCGATGTTGTTGTTGGCTGGTTGGCACCCAGAGCTCTGTTGGACTACTACTTTATATTTAAAAACCGGACGCAACTTGACGTTGCTTAGAGAAAATAAACGAGGAAGTTGAACTACCTGGTGAATTCAGAAAATATGTGTATGTATTCCAGCTATCATTGTACTTTACTGTGAAAAAGTTAGCATAGCATAGCTCTGATTGATCCAGACTCCATTCAGAAAACATTTTAAAAGTTGTTGAAGAATTCCTATGTTTAACAAATCTGCATCATATTATTATGTTATTTTGGCATCAGTTTGATTCGTTTATTGCTATTTAATCACAGCAAAATGTTTACTTTGAAATCGCAGGTTGTGTTTATTCGCGTTATCGCGTTGTGTGTGAACACTTGACAGTTGTCCAGCGATAAAACCCCCGCGAGGATTAAATTTAGTTTGAATGCACAGTAAGATGTCATTCTGTGCATTTGGTCTATTTGCACAAATAAATCTGAAGAGTTAATAATCAAACCACAGAAACATGTTTGTTCAATGTGGCATGGATCCTTCCATGGATGTTGCATCAATCGGGTCCTCCTGACAAACCACTGGATATGTGGCACACATGTTTGCCTATGACTGCCTGCTTGTTTTCGCTCTTGACAGGCAACATCAAGGAAAAACACAGATGCCACCTGCTTCGAGTTGAGGTAATGTAATTAAGTGGCTTAAGAAGCCGTGGTTAAAGCGTTGATTGGTATCCATGGCAAAAAGCAACATCGGGTCTGGCAGCAAAGGAGATGTTTTAAAAACCAGCGTTTGAAAGATGCCTTCACCACCGTGTCAAAAGTTGAAAAATGTTGATGGGAGAATGTGCACAACTCCATGGACGCTCTGACCTCCACACTCAAACATTTTGGAACAGTGCTACTTGGTGGCATACCTTCTCACACAGTTTATTTCACAGTTTACACAGTTACAGTTTCCCTAATTTGTTGGTAACAATGTGCCTCTTGGCAGTGAGTTTGACATTCAACCACTTCTTGTTTTGCAGAAGTGTTTTTAGATGTCTGAGCTGGAAATGTTGACTGCTGCAAGTGTTCTCAGGAATAAAACCCCTGTTGTCACGCTGACAACGCTAACATGCAGATATAATTTTTACCATGTTCACCATCCTACTTACACAACTTACAGCTGAGACCGCTCAGAAAGTGATTAGACTTGTTCCTAAACTAAATTACTGGGCAAGATTTGACCTGATGATAAACGGTCATTAGGCCTACACTCCATCCTGAGATGTAACATTTCACCCAAAACCAAAAAATGTTAACCACTCCTGTCCTTGCTAAGTTGCAGCAACTTCCTGATGACTAGGGTCAGTGCTTTATTTTATTTAGCAATATTTTTAGATTGAAGTTGCAACAAGTAATATTATGTTATGCTTCTATCTTAGAAAAATATTTTTTAACATCTGTTTCTCTTTCTTTTTTTTTAAGAGAAAGATATGTTATAAATCACTGAGGTCTTTCCATGAGTACTTATGTTACACAAAGGAGCTGCTATACAAAAGAAAAGAAATTACCACAGCTACTGTATAATCAGAACTACAGGGAATCTCGTCTAACATTTCTACCTTAATGTTAGCATTAGGCTGCTGGTTTAAATAACAGGGGCTGAATACTTTTAAGGACACATGGAGCAAAGCCAAATACCAGCAAACTTTAGAGAAACTTACACAATAACACACAGGGAGTGAAAGGTGAGGTAGACACGGTTTTGTTCTCTACAACTATCTGATATATGATAAATCTGATGTGGATTGGAATGACAAGAGAGACCACTTTTAAAAATAGACCCATCTTGTGCTCCTGATGGTGATAATTATGTTCCTTTGCTCAGGGTTTTATGGAGTGTTGAAAAGAAAATGTTGTGACTTCATCCACATGAATGCCTCTTTACAGGAGCTACTGTAATTTAACTGTAAAACTTCACACCCTGCAGTGGATTTGACACAGGTTGATGCACAGGTCATATCCTACGATAAAAATAAATGCTCTGTATTTGTATAGCGCCTTTCTAGTCTTTGCAACCACTCAAAGCACTTTTACACTTTCTTACATTCATACACTGATGGAACAGCCATCAGGGGCATTTCGGGGTTCAGTATCTTGCCCAAGGACACTTTGACATGCTGCCTGGAGGAGCCAGTGATTGAACTGCCGATCTTTCGATTAGCGGGTAACCTGCTCTACCTCCTGAGCCCTAGCCTCTCCTCCTTATTATACATTATTACAATACATTATTACTTATTTAACTAAAATGACTTTGTGTGTCTGGTGTTTGAAGAGTAGGTAACGTACAGTGGATTTTTAGAGCTTTTTTGATTGAAAACAGCTGCAGGATCTGTAGAAAACTGAGATCGTAAACACTTTTAATCATTGCTAAAAATGTATCTTTTTGCATTTGCTTTTAGTTGAAGTTTGGGTTGCTTTCAACCTGCCCTACTAATTTGTATTTCTTTTTCTTTTAGTCTGACATTTTATACATTTAATGTCATTATGCCATTTTTCTATTTAACTGAATGTCTTATCTAAAGCTCTTTGATTCACCCTGTAGATGAGGTTGTCTATACAAATACAGTTGTCTCGTCCAACTTTCAGTGTTGCTCTTTCAGTCAGCTTTGCTTTCAGTTAGCCCATGACAGCAGGGACATTTAAAAAAGTCTTAGCATATGTCATGTCTCATGTCATAAATGCAATTAAACTGTGGACATCTATGTATTTGTGTCACGGATTGGGGCGCTGAGTGCAGACTGGGCGAGGACCCAAATGCAGACAATGGCAAGGCGGTTGCAGTTCAAAAATGTTTATTAGTTCAAAAAACTAACTTAAACAGGCTTACAAGGAGCTTGAGGCAAAGTCCAACAAAGGTAGTCCAGAACACAAGGCAATCCAAAACACAGGGAATAATCCAGAACAAGGAAGACAAAGGAACAGGCAGGAACACTCAACTTTAGACGCAAGGACATGACAAAGACTGAAGAGACAAGCAGGCATAAATATACACAGGGACTAGCGAGCGGGGCGGGAGCAACACAGGTGAGCGGGATCAGGGCTAACGAGGCAGAGACAGAGAGACAAGCAGGCAGGCAGAGAGACAGCAGGGGGAAACAGAGAGAACACTAGACACGCAGACATGGGGCAGAGTGAATAACCAAGAAGACAGAAACACACACAAGTTACAAAGAGCCAGAACCTAAACGAGAACACGGAACTAGAACACAGAGGTACACAGGAGACCAAATCACAATAATATAAACAAGGACCAGGAATGAATACCAAAACATGAACTAAGGACATGGAACTAAACTCAGACTCCCAAACAAGACACACAGACAGGATCATGACAATTTGTGCTTTAGGAAGTACTGAAAATTGTTAGTGTAGATTACTCTGGATGGAAAGACATAACAGCCTTTTCAGTCACAGTTTGAATTTAAATTTCACAGTATTTATGTCACATATCCATATTTGAATTTAGAAAGGATGACGGGGAAATGGCCTTCCCACTCCCTGAAAATGTCTATTCTGTTGCTGTCAAGCATCAATTCTGGCTCCAACCAGACTGTCACTTTGCTCTCAGGTCTCTCATCTTTCATCCAGCACCTGTTTTCCCCAATTCTAGCCTCCATTCTAGCTCAGTGAGACACAATCTTACGCTCATATCCCTGGATTCCTCCACATATTCTACAGCTGGCCTCCCTTTCTGCTTTCCAATTCACACAGATAGATAAATAAAGCTCAAAAGAGGTCAGGTGCTGGGAAATGACATCACAGAAACAGACCGAGGATGAAAGAAACAAATTAAAACTAGAATGACATTACAAAAAAATCCTTAGACTTGTTGTGCTCAAGCCCTACTCAACCACATTAATCTCCAGATCCTGGGAGTGAAATTATTTCTAAAGGCAGACAGTAAACAAAGATAGAAGAGAAACCTGTCCTTGGTTTCACAATCACTGCAAACTGTCTATTATGTTTATAAATGTGGTTTCATCTGAGGATGCGATTCTTAACTTAAACATAAACAAACACAGCGTGTGCATAAAGTATGAGTGAGATAGTTTCTGTCTGAAATTGGGATGTATCTTGCCTACAAAGGTGACAAAATTACACAGTGTTCACTTTTCAGTTTTATTTTTTGACAATCAAATCTTAAATCCAGTCTTGTTCTGGGAGCTTCACTGTCTGGTTGTTTCAAATGCTTGAAAATTAGAACTGTTCCATTTGAATCAGTATGTCAGGCAACCCCAAAGCTAAAAATGATTGTGTGTGTGTTGGGTGGTATTAACCTCTGGATTTCAGCCAGCTGGTGGGATTATTCTATTAAAAAGGTGGACCCAAAGTAAGAACCCTGGAGGACCTTGATGTCTTACTGATGATACGTCCCGAGGTCTGTGAGCCAAGGTCATATGTCAACAAACACTTCTCTGGCAATCCCAGCGTGTATTGGGGGCCACAGGGACAATACACATCATATTCCTGCGATTATCCTTTCCATCATTTTCATCAAAGAAGCATAGGTGTCACATGCCTATGGCAAGGAGTGGTAGCTATGGCACCCTCTGGTGCTATCAGCCGACACGGCTGCTCTTCAGATGGAAGTGTCATTATTCCCCTTCATACTCACGTTCACACACTTAAAGGAGTTCTTGGTAAAACACATAGACTGTCAGAGCAGCTTCAGAATTCCAAAAGCTGCATTGCTCCTTCAAATTACAAAGGCCCAACTGGAAGCAAAGCAGTTGGAAGATGAGTGGAATGGCACAGTAAGAGAAGCCAATACATTTGCAAGAAAAATGGGCATTCTGGGCGATACCACTTTACCAAAGGGACCAGAAAAATCAAGACGTGTCAAAATGACTTACTGGGTTTGTAAAGGAATTCAGCATTGGACAGCAAGAGGGTGACCAGCACCAGAGAACCTTCTTTGCCTATCATCTCTCGATTTAACGCGATGAGAACTAAGGCCTGGTTAATGCTATCCAGGCATTTGATATGACATACCCCAAGTATGTGGAAATGGACTTTGCCAGTGCATATGAAAACCAGACAGTGTTTGCCTTGTTTAGCTGTGTTTGGATCACCCCTTGGTTAACTACTAGAAATTGTCATGTAATTCAATGCATTTCCTCATTTTCGGTAAAGTTTAAAAAAATTACCAGTATCTAACGCCAATTAGACCTCCGCTCTCTGTCCATGGTGCTGAAATATGCGGCACAATAGATACATTGAAAGGTGTTTTCAGTGTGTGTTTTGAATAGCATAGTAGGTCCTTGACGTCGTGTCACATTGCCATATCTTGGCTTTTCCTGAAACAACACATTACATTTACTGCCAGACTGAAACGTAGTGCTCATATTTTCTTCTGCTCCGCTTGCTCAACTGCCACCTTTGAAGAATGAGCAGAGACAGTTAAGAGCTACCGTGCTGCACAGTGTGCGGGTGAAAATCATTAAAGTTGCGCAGTGATTTTATTGATCATGTGAAAGTTTAGAAGTGGCAGTCATTCAACCGACAGCTGCCTATCTGTGCCAAACAGGGAGAACCACATGTCTCCGTAGCGTGCACACCACAAACAAGGCCGGAGCTGCACTTTCGCATTTTCGAGTTCCACCTTTTTCGTTCCATCAACATTACGTTATCAATTAACCTCCAGTTAATCGATTATTGACATTTGTGAATTGATTCATAATCGTCCAAGTCTGCATCGCGATGCATCTAAAAATCAACTATTTTCCACACCCCTAGTAAGCCCAGCCACTTTGATGGCAGCTGACATCACTAAAACACTTGGATGTTTCTGAGGAAGGCTGTAGTGGCAGCCAAAACAGTTGTGGTAAAAAAACAAAAAAACAACTACTAATTATAATATAGACCAGAGTCAATATAAAAACTACTAATTATAATATATACCAGAAACCATTTGGAAAACTACCAATTATAATAAACACCAGAGTCCATTTGGGAATATACCAGTTCTAATAGCCTATACACCAGAGTCCATTTGAAAACTACTAATTATAATAACACCAGAATCAATTTGATAAACTAGGCCTACTAATTATAAATAACTTTGAGGGGGAAGAAAGCGGCCATATGATTGGACTGATACCTTAATTGAGCCACAGTTTGCGTTGTCGATTTCTTCCCAATAACTGCCTAGTAACCCGTGACAACACCATCAGGGCCGTTAAATAAGATACTAATAATAAAATAATACCACATATTATTGGTTGTATTGGCCATTTAAAGGTATTTAGAGGTAAATAAATAAATAAAACTACTTGGTGAGCTAATCTGTCAAATATATCCCTCATGAATAGGCCTATAAATAACACATTTCAGGGCAGAAATAACCTTTCAGTGAATAAGTAGATGCATCACTTTTTGGCAGGTGGAATAATGCATGTTATGGGTTGTCTTGGCCATTTAAAAGTATTTTAAGAGGTAAAAAAGTAGGGGAGAGCGGGGTAAGTTGTCTCATATGTAAGTTGTCACACTGCTCATAAATCCAACACTAGAGGCTCTATGTCAAAAATCAAATAGCCATTTTGTGTGACTTATTTTTCTATGTTCAACTTCCTGTTTACATGTGGTCACGGTCACTCTAATCTAAGGTGACCACAATTTTATTATTTTTTTGCTTCAAAAGTAAAATATTAGCACTTTACATTTTATGTATTCCAACCTTATTAGGTATGAATGTTCAAAATAATAACTTTGCACAAAGTAGAGGAGACAATAACGTGTCTTTTGATACTTCAGCTGAAGTGCTATGTTAAGCTAACCTTGAGATTTAGCTGACATTAGCACACGTCAGTTTGGGGCAAGTTGTCTCAATGACTTTGGGGCGAGTCGTCACATGTGATTTCTTGCCCCAGTACAAATAAACACATAGAACATGCTCAAAAATGATGAAATTGTGTAATTACCTCTGACATCAGTATTAAATGATTCTGTATATAGAATATTATACACTGTAGTTTACAGCAGCAGCCATATGCCTGGATAAGACTGAATTCATGGCAGAGTATACACGTTCTTATACCATAGGCATGTAGTATGTTAGTAGATACAAACACACACACACACACACTACATGATCCAGTTATTAATTTAGTTAGGCAACAAGGGAAGTAGACAAATACGCTTGTAATTTATTTGTAATTGCAAAGAGGAATGTGTTTTTGAAGGAAGGAAGGAAATTATCAACAGAAGACAGAGAATGGCAGTACACCACCTGACATAATATTAAATAGAGTAGGTGGAGGTAGGTAGGCAGGTGAAGTAAAAGAACAAATCAATCAGAATTACAGCTAAGGATTTTGACATAAGCGGCTGAAATCTCTTTTGGCCTCATCTATGTGGAGCCATTTTCATACAGTATTCCAAAGAAGACATGGTTTAAGTGTGTGAAATGCAACAAATGGGCCTGCGATGTTTGCACCTCAGGCAAAGGCAATTTCTGTGTGCCAGAACTGTGACTCTAAACACATGTATGATTTGTCAGATACATATGTACGTTGTACAGAAATACAGAAATGCAAAATTAGTTACATTAGTGTGTATCTGTTTAGTTAAGAAGTTATACATGTGTGCTCTGCCAACATTTGTGTTTTGATTTAAATGATTTATTTTCCAAATTCTCTAGGCTTGATTGATGATTGATTACATTTGTAGTTCTGGTTACAATTTGAAATCAATATTCACTTTCTCACTGTTTGATAATCCAGTGTGACAACTTACCCAATGCAGTGTGACAACTTACCTGCTGATGGGGCAAATTGTCACAAGTGCACACTCTCTATTCAACAGTCTACAGCTCCATAATGAGATAAGATATGAAGATGTGATGAATACAAAACTTCTGCCCAAGACTCCATTCTGTCATTTGGTATGACATTTGTACCATTGTGAAGGTGCCCAGTAAATGTTAGACAGTGTGAAAAGTGTGACAACATACCCTGCTCTCCCCTACTAGGCGGGTTGTAATATGTCAAATATAACTCTTTTGAATGAAATCTAGTCATTTTGAGGAAGAAATAACCGTTCAGTCAATAACTGATTGATTGCCGTCCGATTTTCGGCACGACCGTCTCTTTTCGGCAGGACACTTGATCTGATAGCCTGAGAATCGAAAAAGCCATCAAATAAAAAAAGGCTGTGGTTGATTGTGGCGTGGATGGCCATAACCCCTCACAATCATAAAGTGTAGCCTATGTGTTGCTGCCTTCTTTTGCTCCTCTAAAGCAGGTCGTGCATTTAGAAGCAGTTTTTTTCCCGACTGTGCTTGAATGCAAAGAAGACAAATGAAAAATAACTTGAGAAAAGCTGTTGTGACCCTCATGGCATCTAATCGTTATGCAAAGAGAGCAAAAACGCACCACTTACTATTGTATTTAGAGGACAACAATAAGTTACGTTATGAAGTCTGTAACGAGGAGTTGCTTTTTTACTTATGATGTTACTCAACATCGGACAGTAATGATAAACATCAATGGAGCTAACGGTGAGCATCAAGGACAAACTGCTCTGTGCAGGTTTAGTCCGTCAGTCATACAGCGACGCGCAGGACGCGACATCTCCACACCGCATCTCTGAGAGCAGCTTTCTCCTTTCTATCTGTAAGTGACACGCTCAAGTTTCGTTTTCAGAAGTATTTTACTAGAGCTCTTTTGTGCAGAAGATGTCCCAAAATGAAGGGGGTTTTAACCAAAACACACTTTACATTTTATGGGAAATGTCATCAACATTCTGTAAGTAAGAAAAATTTATTAACAACGTTGTTTTTATTTATTTCTGTACTGTCCATATGTAGATGATAGCCATTGGAAAAATATGTTTTCTTTAATGTCATCT
Source organism: Micropterus salmoides (assembly GCF_014851395.1). Classification (NCBI taxonomy): domain Eukaryota; kingdom Metazoa; phylum Chordata; class Actinopteri; order Centrarchiformes; family Centrarchidae; genus Micropterus; species Micropterus salmoides. Next base: position 11,715,806 of record NW_024041262.1, on the reverse strand, counting down.
ATGTTTTAGTATCTATTTATATTATATTTTATATTTATATTATCTTTAAAAGGTTAGGGTTATAGCCTCTCTTGTGCAGAATGTAAGGGATGTCTCTGCTACAATACTTCCAATGCTGTTTTAAAGTAGGTGAAATAAGCGCAGAACTGCAATGCGCCATCAGTAAGGTAGTGCTTTGAGATAAACTGTCCCCAGGGGTCCTTGAAGAGGATCCAGGGGGTCCCAGCAAAAACGGAATTAGTTTATTTTCACTATTATTCCATCCATAAGTTACACAATGGGGACACAATCTTATCAAATGTGGGTCCATGGTCTAAATTGTGTCAGTTTAGGGGTCATTGATTTGAAAAAAATTCAGAATCATGCTATAGATGCTCAACCAGGATTTTCTTGTTCTGCTTAACAGTGTTGTTTCCTTTTTCTTTATGATTTAAGACTGAGGCATTGTATTAACTGTATTATATTAACTGCATGGGACTTTCATGTGTCTGATATTGAAAAAAACACATTATAAGAGAGACAGGTCATGTGACTTCTAAGAAAAACAACAAACACATTTCTCTGTGCTCAACTTAAGTCTGAGTTTAAGATGTGGACTGACTAGTCAAAAGCGCTTCAAAGTCACCATGCAGTTCATGGTAGCAGTTGAATAGTCTTTTTTGCTTAGGAAGGTCCCTAACTGAGTGACAGTATCTAAGTGGCAGCTATAAGAGAGGGCTGAATTTTCTAATCGCTAAGGTGCTTAATTGCTTCCTTTCTTAAAGGGCATAGGGTACACTGGACCATCCTTTACTAAAGGAAAGGAGAGAATGCTGTCCCACAATTATTTGCAGCAGCGTGATTGTAGTTTCATCACAGCAGACCCTCACAGATGTAGAAACAACAATGATGACACAATCCAGACTTTTGGAAGTCCTTGAATGATTGGCTGAGCTCCAAATCCATACTCAACACTTATGTCAGCAGCTGAAATTGTTTTGTTCTCTTTCCTCCTCTCAGTCTTTCCAGTAAGGAAGGACAAGTCCGCAGTGATGAACAGGACACAAGACATTATTGCTTTGATCTGCTTGCTGTTCCTTAGATTGCCAAAGGTTAGTTTTGGTAAAATCCAATATTAATCATTTTTCTTGGATGAATGTAAAGTAACCCAACTCCACAACTCTTTCTCATTTCTATCTTCAGAAATGTCTTCCAAGACGACTTAATGAAATGTTCGACGTCTAAAGTATTTTTTGGGAAATGTCCTTACAGTTTGAGATGGCCAGCGGGAAAGTCTTAGAGGAGACTTATCGGAAGTGGGTCCAGTATAAAGAAGACTGTGTCAAAATGATAGAGAATGAGCCACCCCTTCAAGGTATGGAGACAATAGATTAATTTAGTATTGATTCATCGTGCAAAAGGCGATATGGCAAGAGGTGGGAAAGGAAAGGAAAGGAAAGAGATCGATATGCTCCTAAAATGATCATCTGTGTTTTTTGTGTTAAGGAACAGAAATCTTTTCATTTTTTTTGCCATTGCAGTGGGCTTGTTCTGCAACCGGACATTTGACAGATACGCCTGCTGGCCAGATACTCCTGCCGACTCTGGGGTCAATATCTCATGCCCTTTCTACCTGCCATGGTATGACAAAGGTAAATCAAACTTTTGAGTCTATCTTTGACAGAACTAACTATCAGTTTCCATTTGAGTATGCTTCCAAAATTTTACATTTATAGTAAAGGAAAGCATGTATTGTATAGGGGGTCACTTAAATGAATAGTTGGACATTAAAGACATGAAATATGCTCACTTTCTTGCCAAGAGTTAGTTGTGAAGTTTGATAATACTCTCAGATCTCTCCATTCAATAAGAAGTTACAGTCAGGCGACAGTTAGCTTAGCTTAGCACAAAAATAAAAATAGGAGACTATCCACACGTAACAAAATCCACTTACCAGCACCTCTGAAGCTCAGTGATTAAAATGTTACCTCTTGTTAGTTTAAACAAAAAATAAGTGTAAAAAGGGTTTTGTACTCTACTTTCTTCTCCCTTTATGCTAGAATGATAACATGTCTAGGCTAATTAATTTTTGTCCGCCCAATAAATACTGTAATTGGCTTCAACCCACTGTAACTCTTATTAGGAATAAGGGGGTAAGGACTCAAGTACTGTTTCTCCTCTAGTTTCCCAGGGTGTTGTGCGTCGGCGGTGTGGCTCTGACGGCCTCTGGGAGAGAGAGAACAGCGGGCAGGTGTGGAGAGACAAGACTCAGTGTGAAGAGGAAAAAGAAGTCACATCACAGGAGGTAAGGAGACCAAAATGTCTCCAGCTCAGGGGTTTATTTGTTGCACCCGTGAGCACTTCTTGCTGCTCAAACGTTTGTATTACGTATATTCTCTAGTGAGGTAGTTTATTTTGTTTAGCGTTCAAGCGCTGTTGAAACTGTGATTGTTTGAATGCCAATTAGAAGCATTTGTCAACTGTAAAAGAAGTGCAAGAATTAATTCTTTGTTGCAAGTTTTGAAGGAGACATTAGACAAATATCAGAGCTATGACAACAGGGCAAACTTTTTATTCCCAAATTGGGGAAAAGGTGTAAAAAATGATCAAATAAAAAGCTGAAAATTGTCATCATGATAAAATGGAGACATGGTGTATAGGGATTTATTAATAGAATTGTAAATTTTTTTAAGTTCTTTGGAGCTGCAAAAAATGAAAAAAACAATTCATTCCTAAATACGAAATAAAAGTCAAATATATATTAAAAGCATGTCAGTGACAATAAAACCAAAAGCCAATTTGAAAAAATCAGTCTTCAGCAGGTATAATTAATATTCTTATAACAACAATGGATCACATGACTACATGTTATGTGAAAGACAAAATGAGCATCTAGCTGGTGGACATAGTTGAGCTTTTAGCAGCTAAAGTACTTTCTGATGTCAGCGTTTGACATCAGAATATGACTAGACATTCAAGGCTTCATGGTGGAAAGATTGTGAGCGTGTTAACGGGAGATTTCTGATGGGTTTATGAATTTCAACTCTCACCTCCTTCCACTATCTGAACCACAATCATCTGGTAATCCCAGAATCAGTTATTTGCAAATGTTACATTCTTGAGATTGTCATACTTTAGCTCTTGTCTTATTTTTAGAGTCAGTCATCTGAGGTTATATTGGCGAAGTAATTTATGAGTTCTGACTTCATAATAATGAATGGTGTGGATTTGTCTTTTATAGCTGTGGATCAAACAACTGATGGTGAGCTTTAGGATGTTTTACACTGTCGGATATTCCTTGTCCCTCTTTGCGCTCATAACAGCTCTTGTCATTCTCCTGAGCTTAAGGTAAGCTGTCTAACAGATGTGCTGTCTTTTTTTTCTTTTGTCGTATTAGTCACCAGTGTGTCAAACATACCTCATGAAGCTGCTCAAAAGATGATAGTAAAGAGTCTGCTTGATTTCTTTCCTCTGTCCCCCCTCTTTGACAAATAGATAAGGCAAGATAACACGCTGCATTTTTAAAATCAAATAAAATACCCCATAATTGTCAAGATCTTCAGCATTCATATCATATCATTCATTAAGTACTAATTCAGATACAGAAGATGGGATTATGTAATCAGATATTGAACGGAATCAGCAGATCTCAGTTTTACTGTTGCATGGGGCTAATTGTACTTTTAGTATGCACAGTGATGAAACAGAAAAGTGGAATGATTAAAGGGTGATCAAACAATGGCAATATACAAAAGAAATCTAAGAAAAATTATGTGCAGATTATGTGCCTTTACAGGACATATAACAACCGGCCAAGATGAGAAAATAAGAAAGCCACAAAAAAAATACACATTTAAAGTCAAAAATGTTGGTACTTTTGTGTCCCCTGACAGGAAACTGCATTGCACCAGGAACCTCATTCATGCTAACCTCTTCCTGTCCCTCATCCTGCGAGCTGTATCTGTCATTGTTAAGGACACCATGCTGGAACGCCACTGGGGACGAGAAATCATCAAACAGACCGATGTGAGAGAGATGCTCAGTCACCAGGTAGGTCTTGAAATGTACTGATGATGGTTTACTGTTGTGTATTTGTTGTAGATCACCACTAAAAAGTATATAACATAGAGGAGGCTAACACATTCAGATACTTTAATGAGGCAGGTTTAAACATAAGCCTTATGTAATATGTGATTTTTTTAATGACCGTTTCCTCTAGGCTGCCATTGGCTGCAGGATAGCACAGGTGATGATGCAGTACTGTGTCCTGGCCAATCACTATTGGTTCTTTGGAGAGGCTATTCATTTGTACTCTGTGCTTATTGCCTCAGTGTTCATCGATAACAACAAATACTTACCTTACATCTGTCTTGGCTGGGGTAAGTTCTATCTCTTTCTACCTGTGTGTCCAAATGAACATGCATCTATGGAGGGGTTTTTCCCCTTTTTTCGAAAGAGCACCTCAACACAGTGAGATACAAAACAGCTCACATTTGAAAAGCAGGCCCATTGCAACAGTAGAAAGTTTCACACTGTCACGCCTCTGTCCCTTTCTAGTGCGCCAGCTGCACATCAAATCAGCTGATCTGACAGCACTGTAGGATGCCATGGAAACATTTACACAGCACCCACCTGTTTAGTTGTTTAGTTGCACCCGAAGCAGTTAACCTTGCAGTCTTTACTGACTTTGTCCTAGGAACTCCACTTGTATTTGTGGCTCCCTGGGTCGTGATGAAGTTATTGAAAGAAAACAAAGAGTAAGTGTGTGTGAGCACTTCATGTGTAGACCCCTACCCCGACAGATCCAGTTTAGGCAGTGGAGAAATAGTAACATCTGCCTTTTCCTCTCAGGTGTTGGGCTGTCAATGAGAACATGAACTACTGGTGGATCATTCGTTTCCCAATTCTTTTTGCTTCACTAGTAAGGCTGATTCACGCATGTGTCATCATCTGACATTTTGGACTCCTCCGTGTAATATATGGCATTATGTTTGGGGGGTTTTCGCATGATACTACAATTAATAATAAGATTTTCTGATCAACAGATCAACTTTCTAATTTTCATAAAGATCCTGAAGGTCATACTTTCCAAATTACGAGACCGCAACCAGAGTGGATATCCTGATTACAAACTTCGGCAAGTTGTCTCAGCATATTTTCAGTGATGATAAATTAGATTTGTTTGACTTTTCTGTCAATTTTTTTTCAAGCCAAGGCCATGTGTCTGGCACAGAAAAGCAGTGATGGATTTTAGTAGGATGAGGAACAAAAATCAGAAAAATTAATGTTGACAAAAACCTATTTGTATGGTTCTATGACAAATTGCTCTGCCCTTTTATTTGTCCTGTTAGGCTTGCCAAGGCAACCCTTACCCTCATCCCTCTCTTTGGGATTCATGAGATTGTGTTCATCTTTGCTACAGATGAGCAAACAACAGGCATTCTGCGCTACGTTAAGGTTTTCTTCACCCTTTTTCTCAATTCATTTCAGGTAGGTTCAATTGGATTTATTGCTTGCTATTGCTGATATGTCTGACAATGTAACTGTCTAAACATGTAATGTGGTATAGTAAATATAATACACGTTGCTTAAATTAAACAGGATTCTCCCTGCAGGGCTTTCTGGTGGCTGTGCTCTATTGCTATGCCAATAAAGAGGTTTGTTGTTTCATCTCATATTATCATTTCATTTTACCCTAGAAGGTATTGATTAGCCATATGTCCCAGTCACAGTATCTGAGAGATAACAAACATGAAGCTACATAGATGTAAAGGTATAAATAGTGGCTTAAACCATATTATATTGTTAATAATCCTGGTGATGGGATGATCTATATTCATTTTCTGAAGAAACCCATTTAGAGTTGTCAGGTGGGAACTGCAGACAGATCATGTAAGGATGACTTAATAAAAAAGACAGAATGTATTGTTAAGTCATCCATTTTTAAATTTTAAATTTGCTGTAGCTTTGCTAGCTGCTTGCTTGGCAGTCACTACAGTCAAAACTATGGTGAATAATAGTTTTAGTTTCCAAATAATTTTCAAGAATCAAATGTGTCATTCTCATTCTGAAATGGCTCACCTCCACTCTGGGTGCAGGTGAGGACAGAGCTGAAGAGGAAATTACGCAGCTGGAGGATAGAGAGTGAGACTGTATGCTGTGGACAATGACTAGCCGTGCTTGACTCTCGGGTAGAAACTTTCTCCATCGCCACAGTGCCAGAGTGCAACAGATCCTCCGCCACGACGACGAGGGCAATGCCTGATGGTTCACCCACTCTTGAGAGTTCACAGAATCTTAGACGTCAAGTTCAGCCAACCTCCTCACAGCCCAATGAGTCTTTGCCGCGCTGTCCATCAGTGGTGAATAAAGACAACAGCCTGCAGCGCAGAGATCAGGATGACAATGGACAATCATCTGTGGCAATGCAGGTGTCCTTCCTCATTCATCTTCAAGACCCTGTAGAGTTACTCCCAAATGTTGCAAATATAGATTCAGACTGAACACAGTCTTGCATTCACATGTTTTTGCGAATATGTAAAAAAAAGTTGTAACATTATGAATATGTGAATGTGATAATTTAAGACTTATTTATGTAAATAAGAAAAATTATAAGGATATTTGCTTGTATTGACTTTTTTATTGTGTAATGGAAGGATATGCAGGATGGGCAATCACAGGAAGTCGGCTAGTAAACAAAACAGTGTAGTCAACAGAAAGTCACAAAAATAGTTAATCTACACCAGAACTGTATGCAGTGTCTTCTTTACAACATATCTTGGGTAGTAATTTATAGCTTTTTCCTCTCATATGCCACAGTTTCTTTGGTATTCCTTTTGCTCTGTGAACTTCATTACCCAGAAGCGCCAGGGAAAGCAACGCACAGACGTCATGAGCGTCGTGCTGTCGTTGGCAACGGCGGAGGCTGGAGCGGGAAGGATATAACTAAGCTCTTGATGTCAAATCAAAACTAGTGTTTATTTGGTACCCGGGAGAACTGGAAATGCTCTCGCAGCTCATAATGATGTGAAGCAATATGTTTTGTCGTTTTGACCTCCGGGAAACGGAGAAGGAGCTTTCTTCTGTGATTCAGCTGTCTGTTTGCTAACAGCTAACATATCTAAATGTACACTTAGGTTAGCTGCTCGAGTTTTAACAAGTTGGTCAACAGGTTGATTTCCCATTTGTGATATTCGGCTTCAATGGCATCCAAAGGTAAAATAAACTAACTTTTATTGATAACGTTACGTCAAATTATACAGCAACAGTTAATGTTATTAACCGTGAAGTTTGCTGAACCCTGTTTTGGACTATGCAGGTTGGCAGCATCCTTATGTCAACATATTTAAACATGTCAGAGTTGAAGACTGGAAAAGGTCGGCAAAAGAGGGAGATGTGTCAACATACACGGTAACTTCATACTACTATAATTGTGGTATTTAAAGTTTTACTTTATTCCCAAACTGTATTTTGAATATTAAATACCGCTGTAGGCTGGTAAGCTGGCTGTTAAAAGTTTGGAGGTGTGTTGTACGGCAGCTTTGATTGAAAAAGGATTTCAACAGTGACCAGATTCCATTCAGGAAAATAGTAACAAACCCTCCATAAAGACTTAAGACTCAAACCAATCCTTCAAGATAATCCTCTTCTCTGCCCTCCATCTGTAGGCTTAGTATGTCCAAACAGTAATATGTTAAATAACATATATGCTAAATAAACAGCTTTTGTCTTAGTCCACCTGAACGAGCTTTGGCAGGGTTATTGATTTTGGGTGGAGTATCACTTTTCAACTATAAGTATCCAGACCAAACTTATTATTGAAACTATTACTTACTTATTACTGATTATTTTATGTCGGCTTTCCATGAACTTCCCCAGAACAAGACACTGAAGTGCTCAGTGTTCCAGATCAGGGGTCCTGTTCCTGCCAACAGCTATATCCTGGTACCCAAAAACAGCAATCAGTCTCTGGGGCTGACAGGGCGCTACTTCTACCTTCTCTTCAGACCTACCCCTGGCAAATACTTTGTGGTTCACCTGGATGTTTCTGCTGAGGTATCCAACCTTATTTTTACTGGATAATCCTGGGCATATGTGTGATGAAATCAAGAATATTGATATATCTATGCTTTTTTTATGTGACTGGTGTTTATTTTGAAAGTCCATCAGGAGACTAATCCACAGCTCTGCCTTTTTTAACATTTTTTGTAATTCTTTGACATTTCAAAAATATGTACAAACATGGTATGGTGTACATGTGGTACATGATTGGTTAATATAGTTTTGTTTTTTTAAGGAAGACATTTTATTTCCCTCTTCCTCTTTGTGCTGTGATGTGTAGGAGGGCCAGGTGGTCCGTATTTCCTTTTCCAACATGTTCAAAGAGTTCAAGTCCACAGCTACCTGGCTTCAGTTTCCTTTCCTGTGCGGAGCTGCAAAGGATTCAGTCTATGAAAGCACAGCCAAATCCGCAAGACATGGTAAAACACCTGCATGCACAAGCATCCATAATTATGTGAAGATGAGCCGTTGTTCGTGTGCATTTGTTTTGATAGTTCACTGACTTTTTCTTGAGTATAATGTAAATAATTGTGCATGATTTATGTTTTGTGGTCCAGGTTTGGTGGGTCCAGCTCCCATTTCAGTGCGTTGGACTTGTCTGATGCTGGATCTGCAGTACACCGTATCGGTCTACCTCAACCGCTGCTACAGTCACGTGAAGAGCATCAAGCTTTGTGCCAACATGACAGTGAAAAACATGTTTACTAGTGACCTTCTGCTAGATCCAGGTTAGACTCAGCCAACTAAGTCTACTTTCTGTCTAAAACTATGGCTGTACAGTATACATTATATATGTACACTTCATGTCTATGTGTGAATACCACTGGTGGTTTTCTACTGAGGTGAATAATAAGAGAAATGCAAAAGTTTACTAGTGCTCTTTTTTTAAAGGGCACTTCGATAACTTCGGTCTATCACAGACTTGAAAATGGCTTAATTATTGGAGCGCTATTAATCTTAAACCATTGCTTATTCAAACCACTCAATTCAGGGACCTTTGGTAGCTTGTTAAAATACATTGTATACTGAGAATATGTTGAAAGCACTTAAAATCCTTTATTAGGAGAAATATGTTCTTCACATATCTATCATTCTGTGTCAGGCCTAATCAGACTCCTTCAGATTTCTGAATAGACTACACAGTGTCCTCTTTGTGTATTTATGACATCTTTACTTTTCTCATCTACTTGTGCAATTTTATCTTTCAATAGGAGTTTCCTTCAGTGAAGCCAAGCTGATGGGTCTGGCCTCTTCTCAGGGAACAGGTCCTATGCCCAGAGACATGTCATTTCCTGTGCCCAAGGGAGGCTCCTGGCACGAGCTCTATGATTACATCAGGTACAATAACCTCACCTGGGTACATGATGTACATCACTGGAATTATGCTACAAGCACAATCTACCCTGAACTACTTTTTCTAATTTCTGGGGTCATAATGTTTGGTAGTGTTTTGTTGTTGTTTTTAATCCCCATTTGTGTAACTATGTTACCCTAACAGGTTTCCCTCAGAAGGAACAAAGTTACCATTTGACTCCATTCAAAAAGGCAGTCCCAGGCATGAGGCTAGTAAGTCATTTATTCTAAAAAAGGAATTTCTGTACCCCACACATATTGTATCATTTATTTTATTCTGCTCTTTTTTTGTTAAATTGTTTTGTTATTTATTCATCAAAGTAAATGAAGTTAGTTCCATTGGAGCTTTAAATAATCCCTATTTAAAGACAAATACGTGGGTTTAGAGCTGTTCTGTTCAGACACATTTTCTTTTAGCCTATGTACTTCAAGGTATTGTAGATGCCTGACTTTCATATCCCTTCTTGACCAGGATGTGTCTCCAATCCAAGAAGCCCTATTAGAGAGAAGGCTCGCTGTGTCAACCTCAGCAAACCAGTTCAGGACCGTGTGTCCCTCATCCAGCAGATTACCACTCCAAAATCAGTAAGACTGATAACATTTAGTACCTTTTAAATCATGTTTCAACTTTCTGTGATTCCAATCCGCTTTAATTTAAAAAAAAGAGTAGCAGATTGTTTCGCTTGATCCTTGAGTTTTCTAGGGGGCTGCTATTGATTAATTAATTCATTAATTCATTAATTTTTTTTGTTGTTTTCTACTTCTGTCCCCTCAGCTCCCGAGAAATCAAACCCCCGTGGTGACCAATATACCCGAGCTGGGTTTAGTTTCCACTCATCAGAAGGATGACAGGCTTTGGAATAATGATCACCATCATCAGCAGGAGTCAGCATGCTCCAGTTCACATGAGCTCACATCCAGGCCACCCTGTGAAAGTGATGAAGGGGGATTTCACGTGTACGTGCATGGAGAAGAAAGTGAAGAAGAGGTGAAGTTTCATTTTGACTGTAATGCACATTCAGCCAAACTTGAAAGCATAAGAAAACCAATTGACCCTTCGCTAAGCCATGCCCAAATACTCTGGCCAATCACAGCACAGTATAGGACTGGCTCTAACTGAGGTCCGACACTTTCATGGATGCGCTCCATTGACTCTAATGTAAAAAGAGTCTTTTTTTGGCTGTATTTTTCTAAGATATGGTCAAACACTGTTCCTGGGGCACTTGTAATAGTTACAGTCGCTACCCAGAGAGGCTGATAAGTACGATTTATTCACTTTCCAAAACCTAAAATAAATCCAGAAAAATGTTGGCTGTGGATCGTTCCTAATGTAATGTAGTTAGCTAACTTCCTACTGAATGTAACGTCCTACTGTTCTGCTTTTTAATGATTGTAATATGATGTACAGGAACACTGTTGATCCTTAATATCGTTGTCTTTTGTCTCAATCGTCGGGGGATGTGGTGGTTCACTTGTACTGTGTGATCGGTAGGTTTTAGCTTCTATCTTACATTTTTTTTCACGTCCGTTTGAGTCAGTTTGACAGCCTGAATACACCATTCAGATGTATAATGCAACTGCAAAACTGTCTGCTTCTTTCTGAGCTTTTTCCAGCACATTTGACAATATTTCTCCGGGGACTGCAGTTCTAGACAGTGGCAGCGCAGGCAGTTTTTTGGACTTAGCAACAGTAACTAAGGGTGGCGTGGCTTAGTGAAGGGTCAATTATATTCCACATTCCTCTCTCTTTTTGTACATCATGTTCAGCACAATTCATGTCCTTGATATTGGAAAAACTGTTGATCTTGTTATATCCTCAGTTCATTTGCACTCCTGTCCCACATCCTGTCCATCTAACATCGTCCAAAGAAACCAGGCAGCAGGTAAGATATGACAACAGTGGACACTGAATTTAATCCAGCTGCAGAGACATGAATTTATTAAGCTTACTACAAATCTTTGCCTTTTTAATTTTTCTGCTCTGCTTATTAGAAACTGCTTCCAGACCCAATTCTCAGGCTCAATCGAATCATCGGCTTTGGAGGAGCCACTACTAAATGTGTATGCTCAGTTGGAGAATAAAATTCACTACACCAATGACTGATTGCAGTCTATCAGCTGAACTGAACTGTATTCCATTATAGGCCCTGTGGACCAAAGCAGGTGATGCAGTGGTGTATCCGTGTCACGCAATTATCGTTTCTATGAAGATATCCTCTAACCAGCAGAGATTCTTCATCGGTCACACTGATAAGGTAAATGAGCTGTGATGTGTTGCTCTACCTCCGCAGCAGAATCTCTTCTAACGTGTAGGGTTCACCTAGTGCCCGGCCTTGTATTGCAGTTGCATTCAATAAAGAGAGAATTTGTATGTGTATTCATTCTGGAATTTAAATGAACATCTGTCCATGTGTTTTCTTTGTAGGTATCTGCACTGGCTTTTAATGGAAACACAACACTGCTGGCCTCAGCACAAACTGGCCACGGTGTAGTTCGAGTATGGAACTACAACAAAGGAAACTGCCTGGCAATGGTCAGGGTTCACGCTCATTCAATATCTTCTCTCAGGTAACGAACTTCAGATACATATGCATTCCCGTACATACAGTTATCTTACATAATCATTGAGGTCTAACTAAGCTTTAGAGTTGCAATGATTAATGGATTAGTTGTCATCTATTAAATTAATCGCCATCTATTTTGATAATCAATTATTTGGAATGAGTAATTTTTTAAGACAAATTCTCTGATTCCAGCTTCTTAAATGTGAATATTTCTGGTTTCTTTGCTCCACTTTGACAATAAACTGAATATTTCTTAGACCAAACAACTGATTGATTAATCGAGAAAATAATCCACAGGTTCATTTACATTGAAAGTAATCGTTAGTTGCAGCCCTACTACAATGTTTGCTCACTATTTTTGTCTTTTATGTTCTTTTTCCATTTTGAAGTTTCTCATACGGAGGCGGTATTCTCTGTGGAGTGGGTAAAGACAGCCACAGTAAAACAGTAAGTGCCACACATGCAGATTTCCCCACATGAAAATTCAAGGCCTTAGTTTCTAATTTGTGTCTGAAGACAATTAGCACCAGCTGCACTGTGGAGAGAGCTAGACGAAAAAATGCCAAGCAGCACCTCATATCATTATTTTGACTGATATAATTTCAAACGACACGCTATAAATTGCTCCCCTTATTAGTCTATGACTCCGCAAACCTGCGAGCTGACTGTCTCTGTTTGTCGTCCTATTTCCAACGTTCATAGATGGTGGTGGTGTGGAACACTCTGAACGTTAGTAAAGGTGGAGAGGTGACCATCTTAGCCAAAGCACACACAGATGTCGATATCCACACCATAAAGGTTGCCTTCTTTGATGATACAAGGTACCCTCTATTCTCGGTGTTTGTATTTTTATCTGTATATTTGATTATGTCTTAGTCAACAGTCCATGTTTGCATATTGGAACATTTTTGTGCATATGTCTGTCGAGTAAATGTTGATGAAATTGGTGCAATTGCTCTATTTTATTAAATTATCAAACAATTTTGACAGTGTTGCCAATGAGCCACACATTACTTCTTGTTAGGTCTGTAGCTAATATAAGATAGACATTTATTTTCACAACTTCTACAACAAGAGTTGTGTTAATCTTGCAGACGTGTCTGGACAGATATCAGTCCACTCTCTCACTCACCTTCTGTGTCTTTGGTACTTTTAGTGCAGGAAGGTGTCAAACACCTTGATGTGAGAGTGGGAGAGGGGAAAAGGTTGCAGCTCCAGAAACCAGAAATAAATAAGCATCATCCAGCCAGTAAATTAGAACCCGTGAGTCTATGGGTTAATCTGTGAGTCTGCTGGTTTCAGGATGGTGTCATGTGGTCGTGACAACATTCGCCTGTGGCGAGTGCGGAATGGGTCCCTGCGCTCCTGTCCAGTCAACCTGGGTGAATACCATTCTATGGACTTCACTGATGTTGCCTTTGAGGAGGGAAACTCGTCCAATTGGCACCTTGATGATCGAACACTGTGAGTGAGCAAACCAGTCATTAAACCATACAGGTTTATGTTGCAGTGGAAGAAAATAATCTAATCCAAATCCACAGAAAACATTATATTATTAAGGGCTTACATTTTTTCCTCTGTGATTGTGTTTGCACAGATTTGCCAGCAGTCGGAGTGGCTATATCTTTGAAATTGACTACAGCAGAGTTGTTATCAGAAATGTCAGGAGGCTGTTGCCTGTACAGCAGCAGCATGCAACCCGCAGAGACAAATGGACTTTTTACACAGGTGTGTCTGAATCAAACTTGTCAAAATGTTATTTAGTAGTTTACAGCAAGGGTTGTGTATAGGGGAAACTTTGTTATGGTATGTGTGTGTGTGTGTGTGTGTGTGTGTGTGTGTGTGCGCGCGCGTGTTCCAGGTCCAGGTATTGCTATCAACAGCATCAGTGTGTCCTCATCATTCTGCGCCACAGGCTCTGAAGATGGCTTCCTGCGGCTCTGGCCACTTGATTTTTCTGCCGTCTTCCTCGAGGCTGGTAGGCACAGTAGGCTATGGCATAACATTCAGCAAACAAACGAGCTGAGTTCCGCTCCAAAGGCAGTGATATAATCTTTAGTTCATGTATATTTAAATAGTCTTTTTCTAGTTTGCAGGGGGTCATTTTATCAGGTTGCATCTGTCCTGCACTGTTAACAGTGCCAATACACTCAGTTTAACAACAGCCAGCGAACTGGAAATTAGTTTCACACCATGTTGGAATATTCCAGTCCAGTAGTGTCACACGTCCCTATGTAGCGGTCGTCTTACGTTCACTTAAACTTCACTCAGTAAAAAACTTACTACGTTACAAATCACAAGGACCAGGCAAAGCAAAACAGATTGCGGGTGGAAATATACGGAAAAAAGACAAGTTCTGTGTCTTTTAGGCAACTTTATAAAACATACTGCTGATGGACAAATTGGAGCAGACAGAGGGGGATAGAGACGGGGCAAGCCGGTGTGCTTGCCCAAGCCTATCGCATTTGTGTACTAACATTCATATCCAGTGCACCACTAATGGAGACTCACTCTGGCACATTGTTTTCCAGAGCACGAGGGACCTGTGAGCCTTGTGTCAGTCTCATCAGACAGCCTTCAGGTCCTGGCAGGCACCTCTACTGGTAACCTGGGTTTCCTTGACGTGAGCAGCCGTGGTTACAACACACTGATGAGGTCACATACAGACACTGTGCTCGGTTTCAGTGTGGATGGCATTCGTCGACATCTCACAACAGCCTCCTCCGATGGCACAGTGCGCATTTGGAATATGGATTCCTTGCATCAGGTCAATCAACACCACATTTACATGTTTTTAGCAACTATTACTACCTCTTTATATCGTGTCATTATTTCATCTACACCGCGACCTGTATGCAGGATAAGCGGCTGACGATGGATGGATGGATGGCTGGATGGATGGATTATTTCATCTAAGAGGCACTGTTTGAATTTTTGGATTCAAAAGGCTCAAATCTATGTACACAATTTCACTGTACAAAAACATAAACACTCTATGTAGTTTTTTGTCCATTGTTCTTTCTCTGTCCAAGCAAGGTCATTCAAGGCTCTGTTTTTGGTCGTTGTCAAACTGATCTGTGCTTTAGAAAGGTAGAGATAGTTGTCAGACAATTCAGATTTGTGCTTGATGATTAAAGCCTCTTTCATTATACTTGGAGCAAGTCAGAAATGTGTGTCCGTTACCATTGTTTTACCACTTGTGTGTTTACTGTTGAACTAAATGTTGTTTTCTTGTGCTTAGTTGTATGATTTTGTGTCAGAGGACAGCCCCAGCTCAGTGGCCTTCCATCCCAGCGAGCAGGTCTTCTCTTGTGGCTTCAGCTCCGGCATCGTCAGAGTCTTTGACATATCCAGTGCCAAGCTGCTGGCTGAACACAAGTAAGTCTAAACTAATGTGTAAGCTCCAGCTCCACCACCTGCTGCCGTTCTTTTTTTGGATACCAAAAGTATGCGTTGGGCGCAGTTACTACATGCTATAATATCATATGTCAAGGTGTGTATAATTACTAAAAAATACAGCTGGATACAATCGATTCCACCTCGGCCAGTCTCAGTTATGGGCCAGCTGGTAGAGACACAATACGGTGCATTTATGATGTGTTGCTACACATATACATGGTAAAAAATTCTAATTTACCATCTAAACTACCATTGTGTTCTTGTTTTTCTGTATGTATGATTGTTTGTGTTTTATGTATATATATTTAGGCAGCACAGAGGTGAAGTGGTGGGTCTTGCCTTCTCTCCAGATGGGGAGTTCATGTACAGTGCCGACTCCCAGGGCTCTCTGGCACTTTACGACGCCTCTGAGGAAGACCACAGTGCGATCAGAGTTGTGTGTATGTAGACATAAGCACAAACCAGTGCACAGACACACCCAAGTTAATTTCAGTACGTCATATGTTACATTTATCATTGAAATGTGAACTTAAATCAGCTTAATCACATAAACATTCATACATTAATTTTATTTGCTAGCTATTCCATTAAATAGATTCCATGCAATTAACAACACTAAGATAATGCCTGCACTTACTTATTGTGTATTATTAGTTATTACTCAATAACTTACTGGTTCAAATTGCAGACACAAGCTAACATATCATGCAGCCACGTTCAACATCAATGTTGTTTGTCCCTGATTGGCTAGGTAATGTGGTGGCCCGAGGCACTGAGCGCGCTCCAGACGCCTTGACTGTGAGCAGTGACAGCCGCTGTCTGGCTTTTGTTGGTCCATCGGAGTACATTGTCACCATCGCTGACGCCCGGTCATTGGATGAGGTATTGTGCGCACTGTCACCTTTCGGCATCGTGCCATTTGTCACGTTGATCAGGTATATTAACTGGTTATGTGGAATTCTCTTTTTGGAGTTTTTCCCAAAATCATATACCATCAGAAGGTGTTCTTAAGCTGAACGTAAATGTTTATAATAATCCCATTCTGCCCACTTAATATATTCATCATGTCGCCTGAGCTTTGGTAGTGATGTTGTTCTGGTATTTATGTCTTACTGTGTGTATCCACACTGATCCTTTCCATCTCTGTCTAGTTGCTCCATGTAGATGTCAGTATTTTGGACGTAGAGAGCCCCCGTCTTGATTCTGCGCTAAAGGTCTGCTTCTCTCCGGCCTCCACTGAACACTTGTTGGTTGCCACATCTGCTAACAAGATCCTGTGGGTTAGCACCAAGACAGGTCGTCTGCTCCGAGAGGTAACGCTGCTGAACTTTAACACATTAGCTGATCATGTTAAGTAGTAGAAGAATCTATAAATGACTTGTTGAGAGGGTCCAAGGACGAGCATTCACTTGAGACGTAGAAAGAGACATACATTTCTGTCAGTACTTACATGCTGAGTCTATAACCTGCTTATTCTGTTACTATCACATCCCTTTAAAAAGAAAAATATGAAAGAATAAATAGTTTACTTGACAATCGAAATCTTAAAGTGTAGGTTATAATTTAGGTACTTTCTAAGTTAGTGTGTGTATATAGTCTGTTCTAAAAGGTCAAATACATATACACTGATCAAAATTATAAACACTTGTTTTTGTCCCCATTCATCATGAGCTGAACTCAAAGATCTAAGACTTTCTCTATGTAGACAAAAGGCCTATTTCTCTCAAATATTGTTCTCAAATCTGTCAAAATCTGTGTTAGTGAGCACTTCTCCTTTGCCGAGATAATCCATCCACCTCACATCCACCTGCCTGAGGCAGGCACACCTTTGCCAGCCTCAGGCACACTCAAAAGGCCACTCAAAAAACTGTGCAGTTCCATCACACATCACCCAAGTGTAACCACACCAGACCAGGACCTCCACATCCAGCATCTTCACCTCCAATATCGTCTGAGACCAGCCACCCGGTCAGCTGCTGCAACAATCGGTTTGCATAACCAAAGAATTTCTGCACAAACTGTCAGGAACCGTCTCAGGGAAGCTCATCTGCATGCTCGTCGTCCTCATTGGGGTCTCGACCTGACTGCAGATCGTCATCGTAACCGACTTGAGTGGGTAAATGCCCACATTCGATGGCGTCTGGCGCTTTGGAGAGGTGTTCTCTTCACGGATGAATCCTGGTTTTCACTGTACAGGGCAGATGGCAGACCGCGAGTATGGTGTCATGTGGGTGAGTGGTTTGCTGATGTCAATGTTGTGAATCGAGTGACCCGTGGTGGTGGGGTTATGGAATAGACAGGCATGTGTTATGGACAACAAACACAGATGCATTTTATTGATGGCATTTTGAATGCACGGAGATACCGTGATGAGATCTTGAGGACCATTGTTGTGCCATTCATCCACGACCATTCCCTCATGTTGCAGCATGATAATGCACAGACCCATGTTGCAAGGATCTGTTATCTGTTACATAGAGAAAGTCTTAGATCTTTGAGTTCAGCTCAAGATGAATGGGGGCAAAAACAAAAGTGTTGCGTTTATAATTTTGTTCAGTGTATACACGGCATATAGTTGTATTTGGAGGAAAAAGTAGTTGGGTTTTAAGAACTGTTGGAACATCGTTGTTTAGTTGAGCTAAAATCAGGAGCCAGATAGCACTGCATAACAAGAATAGGGTTGGGCGATGTCTACAAAATTTCCATCGGACAATGTCTACAATGAATCATAGGGTGCGCGCGCGTGGGGGTCAGCAGTCGTCTTATGTGCATGTGTTCTCGCACAGACTTCACTCGGTAAAAACAAATGGCAGACTATTAACTTACGGTACAAGTCGCGGTGGATATTTTACGTACGGACCAGGTAAAGCAGCATTGAACACACAGGGTGCAAATGTTGGTTTCAGTTGTTTGATAGTCTGCGTCATTAATAAGCAGACGTGCGGCTCGCCTGCTGCCGTGATAAGGGACCGGGGGTGGAAATATATGGAAAAAAGGCGAGTTCTCAGTCTTTTAGGTGACTTTATAAAACATACTGCTGATGAAGAAAATGGAGCAGATGGGGAGAGAGACGATGGCGTCGTCTATCAGCCCAACCCTAAACAAGAAGCTCACGGGTAGAAAAATGTGGAAAATAAGTCTGTAAATAGAAACACTAACAGGAGTACGAGTTTTGATATGTATATTTTGTCTGTGTATGTTTGTTTCTGACTGGATTTCTGTCCTCCTGACAGGTGTCTAAGGTGCAGAAACACCAGTGCTCGTCCCTGGCTGTGAGTGAGGACAGTCGATACCTGCTGACAGCAGGACACAATGCTGTAAAAGTGTGGGATTATAACATGCAGCTCAATATTAACTCGCAGGTAAGAGAATGAATACTTTTTAGATTAATACTATTGCATGGAATATTAACTACAGAAAGTTCCTGTTGCTGATTTATTTATTTTAAAAGTACAATTCAAATAAGCACTGAATGCAATGTAAAAGTACTTTTAACACAGATTTCAACCTGTCAGTTAACAGCTTGTGAAAACAAATAAGTACAGTGGGCAGGCAACCAACAAACATTTTTATTAACAATTAATCTGCAGATTATTTTCTCTCTGAATTGATTTAGTAGTTTGGAAAATTGTAATGGGTTGTTTTCTGATATTTTTTAGACGAAGTGCCAGTTTATCCATTTGTTGGTCAAACAATTTCTTGGTCTGATTTACAGTCCAAAGCCCAAAACAAACAAATGTCTACATTTAAGGAGCTGAAAACAACTAAAACTAATCCATTAATCAACTAATTTAAGATAAAAGTTATTTTACTATTGAATGTACATCTTTTAGTGTATTCTGTGATTATGCCATTAAAAAGTCAGGTAATTTTACACAGTAAAATCTTAAGAGCAATTACAATTGCACAGTTATGAGGTAAAATGTTGCAGTCATCATTATCATAGAAAGTATGTTACCTTCCTTGATAGTATTATGTGTGTCAGTAGTAACTGAAACAGGTGTTTCTCTCTATCAGATGTTCATAGGCCACAGTCAGGCCATCCGCCAGGTGAGCTTCACCCCTGACCAGCTGGGTGTTGTCTCAGTTGGAGATGCCATATTCCTCTGGGACTTCCTGGCACATCCTGTTGACTCTTTGACTGATAACCGGTAATAATCCCTGTTGTATGTTTGGATCTTTGGTGTTAATGTGTGTGTTTTTGTGTTTTATTGGTAAATGTCCGATACACTCTGTCTTCACTCACAGTTCACCTCTCAGAGTAAGCCACATCTCAACTCCTCGATCAGGTAACTAGATTAAGAGTTCTTAGTTATGCTATAATAACAGAAGATGTACGTGATTAAATTTTTTTCTCTAAACTAATCTAACAGTTCAACCAGGAGCTGAAGTGAGTCGAGTTCAGTTGTCCACTGGGATGCCTCGACAGACAGCGCCTCTCCCCTCCTCACCACCACCACGACTGGATGTCAGCACCCTTGACCAAGTTGACCAGGGGGGTGAGTTCTCTATTTCAATTTTAAATGACTAACCAGCAATTCCTATTTATTACTATCCATAAGCTGTCAAAACTGAACATCTTTTGCACACACATTTGTAGCTGATAAGAAAAATATGATGTATTTACACAAATCTACCTTTGTGTTCATAACTTAGCAGTGACCTAACTAGTTCACGCAATTTCAGTAGCTAATAAAAGTAGATTTACACATATAAATTATATTATAGGCTTACACCTTATATTCCTTGCAATGTCAAAATCTTTGAAATGTGTTGAAATGCCTCTCCCTAGACATTTCTCTTAATGCATGATTGACTTGTCTGTTCATTAGTGAGTAGACTTTAGACAATGGCAATGTATTGACAGAGTTGTAGTTTTGGGCAGTGCAAGAAAGAGAAATCCATGCTCCCTCAGCATTCAAAATAAATGATTGCAAAAAAAACATACCATTCGATTTCCCATTGAATTAGAGGAGGAACAGTGTGCTCTGCAGGGTTTTAATTGATTTTTCTGGACTGCTTGGGTGTTGCATCTCTTGCTAAAGTCTAAAGTATTTGCCTCTACAATGAGTGCACCTGCCAACTTATATGGATTTACAGCAGGAAAGTAGGGCTGCACAATTAATCTAATCGCAATCTCGATGTCCTCATGTATGATTACATTACCGCAAAAAGTGTGCGATTTAATAAAACAGAGTGTGTGACACTCGCTGTGCGCTGCAGTCTGCTCATTATCCCCGCCCACACCGAGCTCTTGCATGTGGCTCTACAAACATAGAGGACTATGTGCAATCAGAAAAATGATTTATGAGCTGTGTGCAAGTAAATTTTAAGACAACAACCTGCCTTAAGCCCCCTCCCTGCCCCGCCGCTATTGTTCAAAACATAGTTGGACTCTCCACCGGAGCACCAGTCGCTCTGTGACAGAGACAGAGAGACGTCGTTGACAGCTGAAGCAGTAAGACAGAAGAAAACAGGGAGAAGATTAGGAATGTTTTGGTTTGGCTCGCTGGCCATTTAACGTTTTAACGCTATTTATCGGTTTATTTTTGTTGTTCAACTTTTCATAAAGTCGACGTGCCTGTAAGTTTCACTTTTCGTTAACTGACCAGTCACAACCTGGATGGGTGGGACGTTAAACAGCAAATATTCAAATGATGAACAATATGATTATTGACAAGTTTGTTCTTAGCATTAACAAATTAGAGACCAATGTAGAGCCTCTTTCTTGCTCAAGGATTTAATGAATAAATAAAACCCCACCAAAATTAAACAGCTGTAATGGATTTAATATTCAGCTAGTGGTAACATAGTAGGCAATACTATTATATGAAATTATGATGGATATATTAATTATTATATGCTATTATTATTATACTAACATTATACTATTAAATGAACATAATCCTCTTTATTTAATGTCTTTCTGACCCCAGGCAGGATGAGCCAGCGCCATATAATATTATCCTAATACACTGTATACTAGTTCCTCCTCCAGGTTGTGGATGGAGTCTCTGTAATGAACAGATGTAGATTTATCCATCCAGGCATACTGGCATCCATCCAGAGTCAGGATGCCAGTATGCCAATGTTTGCTCCTTCTAGCTGCCTCCTCCGTAGAGCAACACGCTCCCTTGGTTCTGCTTTATTAGTTCCTGTTAAAAATATTGTTTATTGTTTAACTTTGTTCAAAAAAGACATTTCAAAATGTCAATATTCTGTGCATTTTCCTTGATAATCAAGCAAGTAGACTCATAGTACCATGTGTTCCAATATAATTGAATTGCTACCGCAAATAGCAATATTGTCCACAATAATCGCAATATGAATTTTTCTCCAAATCGTGCAGCCCTACAGGAAAGTTAGAATAAAATATGATTAGATGATAGCATTTGTACCTACTGTATGTATAAATATAAAACATAATACTGGCTGTCTAATTGAAGCTGAAGATTGCTTTTGACAGCTGTTAATGGCCAAGAGGCTTGCTGATTATCCACATGTTGGTGGAGTTTACTTGGTTAGTCAGGCCAGTAGAAAATAAATGGATTTCTTGTGGACTTGTTAATTGCATGCTTGCAGTGTGTCAGCAGTCACTATGCTCGTTTATTTTATATTCAGACACAGCTTTGTAATGCTCCTAAATGAAATGTTTCAGATTTGGGTACATATTTATCAGGAACCTCTCTTTAAAATACAGGGACACAATTATTTTAACACTGATTTTAAATCACTGATTTGAGTAGCAAATATCTCAGCTGTTCTCAAAGTAGTAGTAGTAGTTGGGTTAGCAACATCAAGATTTACTTGCAGTAGTATGAGGAATTTATCTGTTGCTAATGGCTATAACAGAGGTTTTCAATTGATGCAGGGACATGATGATTAGGTTTATTTCTCTCCGGTTTCCCGCCTGCAGTTTTGGGCTCCTTGTCTATTTGTGATGACACCACAACCGTCCCAGCTGTTCCAGTCCCAACCACTGGTTCACGTCCTTCCTCTGACCGCCGGCCTGCTGTTTCCTTCCTTAAGGTCACAGAGCTGGTCAACCCATCTCCTCTGAATACCAGTCATATGGATGCTGGTAAGTGCGCCAGTGTATTGTTTGGCATTAACAGTGAACTGACTTACTTTTGTTACTTTCTCCTTTTTTGTATCCTTTCTTTTTTTTGAAATGTATATTTTTATTAATAATTTATTTTGTCATTTAGTTGAGTTGAAAGGGAAGAAGCCAGTACGCCCTGATTGTTACAGGCACTTTATCCCTCGTTTCAAGAGCTCCACTCTTGATCAGGTAAAAAGAGCATGTTGTATAATGATCGACTGTATCAGTTCAGTGAGTGTGAGATTAGTTAGTTTGCTGGCCCGTCTTAATGTTTTCTCTGATCCAGGCTGCCGTGGCTCCCCAACCAGGAGAAGAGGGCATAAAGCTGAAAGCAGTGATTGGCTATAATGGCAACGGGCGTGGCAATATGGTGTGGAGCCCTGACCAAGGTTATCATAATATACTCAAATTAAAAGTAAAACAAAATATTTTTTGGGAACAGTTAAATGCTGGCTGTCAAATCCAAGTGCTGTATTATTGTGAGCAGTGAAATATGATTTAAACAGCTTCTTGTCTGTGTCTTATTCTAATTAAGATTAAATAAAGATATGAACTATAGCTTGGACACTGTCCACTGTCAGCTGTTTTAAAAAAGAGGGAGTGGTTATTGTTTTGCCCTATCCAGTGATCGATTTCTGTTGCAGGTTTGTTTGCATACTCATGTGGCTGTGTGGTGGTGGTGGAGTACCTTCATACAGGAAGTCAGAGACATTTGCAGGGCCACAGCGAGGAGATCTCCTGTCTGGCAGTCACAAATGATGCACAGGTACTTGTCACAGTTCTAGACTTCAGTCAATATAACAGTAGGTAGGGCTATGATCTGAAAATGCAGTACATTTATTTTTAGTGCTAAACATTGAGTCTCAAGTTTGGTGTTTCTGTTACTCTGAAAGCACATCGCTGGACGCACATAACTAGTGCTGTAACTAACGATTCTTTTCATTATCCATTAATCTGCTAATTTCTTTTTAAGATTAATGGTTCGTTTTCAGATTTTTTTTGTCAGATTTATATTGTATATCATATAACGCAAAAAGAAGCAACAAATCCTGCCATTTGACCCTGAGACTGTAGCATTTTTTTCACTAATTATGCTTGAAAAATGACTGAAACGGTTAAATAGTTGCCAATTATTTTTCTGTTCATTGACTAATCGATTAATCAACTAGTATAATTAGTTAATTAATTAGTTAAGTAATAATAATCAACTGATATTTGAACAGAGTGGTGACTCTTTAAGGAAATAATGTAGAATGAACATCACTTTCAGCATGCTTATTAGGCTCGTTTCTAAAATTTACACATATCCGGAACTGCTCTTGAAAAAGCAAATAGGGAAAGTGAGCACAAGTGGATAAGCAAGATTTAATGAACAGATGACAGTATCACCACAAAATGAATGTGCTTACAGAGACAGTGTGTGGAACCTGTGATCATCTCTTCATGTGGTTGCTCCTGAAATGTTTCTATGTAGTGTCCAAATTGTAATTAAACATATAACACATTGTGGACATTTGGCACCATGTGGGAGAATCACAGCAGATTGTGAGGAAATATTTCCCAAGTTCATTACTAGATCAGACTAGACAGAACTGGCCTCAGCCAGTCAGCTCAGCAGGGAAGATCTCAGGTAGGCAGGCGATCACTACCTCAGAAAAATTAACTGGCCCCAGCTGTTTGGCAAGACGCACAAAAGGAAACTAACATCTATAAATCCATTCTCCCCCGGAGACCAGAGAAGGACATGTCTGATCACTAACCCACTTTAACACTTGATTGTAGAGCAGAAGTTGGCTCCAAGTGAGGCCCTGAGTACACTTCTAATGTGTCAAATAATTATGGAACTCAACACAGACAATAATAAATGACCAAAGGAAACTCACAAGGCTGCTTCATCAATGTATTTAAGCAACCGGTTCCATTTAAATGAATGTATTTGTACAATACAGTGCACATACTCAACAATAGTGGGGCCCAAGAAGTCCAGGATTATGAAACAGGCTATTTTTCTCGTGTTCGGCATCCAGACGGTGGCATCAGCAGCTGGCGGCAGCAATGGTAGCAAGAGCCTCATCTGCATTTGGGATGTCCTGAGTGGAACTTGTCGTAATACCATCTCCTACCACAGGGGGGCGGTGCAAAGTCTTGCTTTCTCCAGGGATGATTGCTTCTTTCTCTCTGCTGGTCAGTAAAGTTTGAATAGGATTGCATCCATTAGTCATGAGTCCTGTCATTTTAAACTTGATGTTTTGCACCACTTTAAAATGCAAAAATACACTAAATGTCGCTGTGGCCAATCAAGTGACTGGGCTAATAGTGATTCTTCCAAATGTCCCATAGGAGACTTTTCGGACCTAGAGGTGGCTCTGTGGAGCTGCAAGACCTTCCAGCTGCTGTCCAGTGTGAGTGTGTCAGGACCGATCCATGACGCAGCCTTCAGCCCCTCTGCAGCCAGCCAGCTTGCCTGTGTGGGCAGCGAAGGGGCTTACTTCTGCCTCATCCATACACATGGCTTGGATGTAGACCTCAAGGTAAATGACCACAAAAAAACATATTTAAAGATTTTGTAAAGAATGTATGTGTAATTGACAAAACAAGATCCATTATTTGCTGATCCACCATTTTGGCTTAAGACGTGATGGTACAAGAATAAACCACCCTTTCACCCTTGTAGGTCCAGAGGGTGAAAGCACCCGCAGAGGTGGGTGATGTGGAGCTGACGGCTCTGTGCTATCACGTGGACACCTTTCTCTTCACTGCCACCAATCGAGGACATGTTTGCGTCTGGGACGTTAACACACAGCAATGCTTCATGACCTGGGAAGCTGATGAGGGGGAGATTGGTACAAATGGACCCTCTGTATATTCTGACCATTTAGTTTACATAACAATATTTTCAGCTTTAGTGAATCATATAGAAAAAACAACAGCATTATTCTCTTGTAGTAAGTTGTACTGAATTAAAGTGCTTTTCATGTCACTTGGTAAAATACATACAGTCATTTTGACTGATGTGGCTTTCATGTAAATGGATTGATATGGTTTCTTTGTGTAGGAATGCTGCTGTGTCGAGGGAACCGTCTGTTGACAGGCAGCAACACCCGCTGGTTGAGAATGTGGGAGGTAGAAGCTGTACAGGGCATGAAGCCTCAGGCAAACGTCTGCAGTGGGGAAGACAGGTCTGTAGCTCATTCTCCTGTTCTTCCTGTGTCCTAGCCAGGCAGTAGCGTCTTTTTGTGTGATCTATACATGCATGCCAAAGGGCAAGAACATAAGTAAAAAAGCTATAGTATATTTATGATTTCTGCTTTTTTTTTCTTTTTTTTTTTCTCTTTTCTTGTAGTATTTCCTGGTTTTCATCCCCTACAGATTTTGCACATTTCAGAATACCTTAGTTCTCATGGGTTGTCATTCTGCATTGTAAAATAACCCTGTATTTCATTTTGATGTGACTGTGGGCAAAGAGGGAAAGTGTGGTTGACTCTTTCATAATAGAAAGGTAGAAGAGGATAAAACAATTCAAAAGGAGGATTTTGGATGGCATATAAGTGAGTCTCTTAAAGTAAGTTTTATGACGTGATGTAACTCTGAAATTTGATGTCAAATATGTACAACAGCCTTTTGGTGGTGAAAGGGGCACTTATGGATACATTTGTGGGTGGGTGGGGATGGGGGGGGGTTCTCCTGGTAATAATGCCAATCAATTTGACATTGACTGGAAAAAATAACCTCTTGTTTCCTAGCAACTACTGTATATTTTGCTGCATTTTGAGCTTTGTGATGTCGAGGTTAAAAGTGTTCCCTTTCACTTAATTTGAACTGGTTAATCAGGTCTCTGTAAATGGCATTTGGTACTTTTTATTCTGCCACGCCAGCGATAGCCGTGGCCGGAGGCAATATGTTTTTGGGTTGTCCGTCCAACCCATTCTCATGAAAGTGATATCTCAGACACGCCTGGAGGTAATTTCTTAAAATTTGGATATTTGGAAGGATGAACTGATTAAAATTTGGTGATCGAAAGTAATGGTTACTGTGACCTCACAAAACGCAGCCATAACTCAAGAACTGATGACCATATTTCAGTTGGTCGGACACTAAATAGGTGACACCTCTGTCTCAAATGTCATTGTGAACTCAAAAAAGATTTTTAGCATTTAATTTCTTGCTAAATTCCAGATTTCACACACATTAACTAGCACCGTACAGGATTTTCTCCATCTCACCCATTCTGCCTTTCACTTCTTGCCTCATTCTGAATTTCGAATGACCTCGGAATCACATGACTACAAACAACTTATTTGATTGCACTTAGCTAATTGTGATCCTGTAAGTGAGTTTCTGCTACAATTCATAGAGAAACATTACATCAAAAATTCCTGGAGAACACACAAGCACCACATTTTGTGTAGCTACTCTCCACTGCACTCTAGGTGATGGTCAGGAAATATATAAAAGAATAAACGCAGTATACGCAGTTAATTAAAAAAAATGATGTGCCTGACAGCGGCTGTCTTAATCATAACACGTGTTTATACGAATGTGTTATTATGCTTTTATGGTGCTTTTTCTGCTAGGCCTCACTTGTGGGCTTTTTTTTTTTTCTTTGCACTATGTCATGTATAAAACAAGCATAAAGATGTTTCTATGTGTTTTATATGAAACTGATGGCGAATGAAAATATGTCACTCTCTCACCCTCAAGTGGTCGGGTCTCCTTTTAATAATGGGTTCTTTGTTTTTGGTCGGCTGTCCTTCAGTGGGACCATGGTGGTGTTGGAGCAGGAGATAATGCTGGATGGGACAACGGTCAGTGCGGCATTCGACAACACAATGGACATGGGTATCGTTGGCACCACAGCGGGAACGCTCTGGTACATCAACTGGTCAGACAACAGCAGTACCCGGCTGGTCAGCGGGCACAAGACCAAGGTACCATATGCACATCCTGTGTCTCCACCAGGGGCTGAAACATCAGCTTATAACTTTGAAGCAACAATTTTAACAAGATGTTAAAATTGTTGTCACATTTGCCTGTCCATGGTATCTTTGTGTGTGTGTGTGTGTGTGTGTGTGTGTGTGTGTGTGTGTGTGTGTGTGTGTGTGTGTGTGTGTGTGTGTGTGTGTGTGTGTGTGTGTGTGTGTGTGTGGTGTGTGTGGTGTGTGTGTGTGTGTGTGTGTGTGTGTGTGTGTGTGTGTGTGTGTGTGTGTTTTTCTTATTTTTGATTGCTCCATTGTCCATTGAAATATCTCAACTATTGGACAGATTGCCATTAAATTTTGTACCAACATTCATGGTCCCCAGAGGACGAATCCTGTGACCTGTCCTCAAGTGCAGTGGTTCCCAACCTTTTTTTCCTTTTCCTATGATGTAATTACTTACTAATAGCAAACAAATGGAGTCAAATGACACTACGGAGCAACAGTGAACGCACCACTGCAGATGTCACTCACTAACGTTAAGTTTCAGTTTCGATCCACATACAGCACACTTGAAAACTGAATCACAGGGGAATTTATTAAACAGGGCAACTTTATGAAACGTACTGCTGATGGAGAAAGTCAGCTGAGACACATACAGGGAGAGAGAGACAGGAAGAGGCAGAGCAAGCCAGTGTGTTGCCGTGAGACACCAGAGCAGGCTAGGTGTGTGTGTGAGTGTGGGGAGAAGAGCAGAGGAGCAGATTCAAGTAAATAAACCCTAAACTATAAGGTGGAAAATGACCTACAATAACCTACTGTTAATACAAATAGCGTACAATATACACCGCTACCGAGCCCACCCCCCACCAGTCGCTGCCGCCACAGTTGCACTGTCTTAATGAGAGCTCCACAGTCAAATGAGCAGGTGTGTCGCGGTTCTGTCTCTCGGATCCGCGACACGAGATCATGGACTTTTGTGTCAGGATTTTGGTCTCTGTTTCAAAACCATTACAGCCCTACTACTAAGTAGTCTGCCTACTGTTTTAAGTGAGGAAAAAAATGTATACAGACTTTTGTATAAATTATCTGTTGTTATCACGATTTTTTGAAATGTGCAAATCAAAGTTTTTTTGACAACCTCAAAACAGATAAAGCTTTGGGCACCCCCTGTGATCTCTGGCAACCCCCTCAGGGGGGCGCGGACCCCAGGTTGGGAACCACCGTTCTAGCGCCACCACGAGATTGACATTTGTGGTTTTGAATGAAACCTGTGAGAAACTCTTAGATAGCTAATTACATTTTAGCATGTTTTACATGGCAAACTTAGATGATAAACACATACGGTACCTGTTAATCATTTGCATGTTAGCATTTAGCTCAAAGCACCACAGTGCCTAAATAAATCCTGATAGAGTCGCTAGCATGGCTGTTGATCCTTCCTTGTTAATGCTTATTATAATACAAGTTTTTCTGTCATTGCAGTGTTCAACACTACACAGAGGTTGACAGTCTCTTAACTTGCAGATAATCCTTTTTAATGGAGGACATTTATACATGTCAAACTCAGATGTAACTAAAAACATTTGTAATGTCTGCATTGCTGTGATCATCTAAGCTTGTGATAATTTTTTTTTACTAGTAGATAATAGCCTAAACTATTGTGGTACTCATTAAATACTGTATATGGCTTGTTCTGTTAAATATATATGATGTAGCGCATTTGTTTCTCTGAAGGTTAATTAAGTTATATTTTAAGTATAAACATTTCTACTGACTGGTCTTCAATTCAAGTGATGAAGTCCACCTCCACAGTAATACATTGTGGGAAACCCTGCTCACTGGTACACTAAATGCAGAAACCATATTACGATGTCTGATTCGCCTGCGTTTCCTGCTAAATATCTGCAGTAAGAATATTTTAATGGCTGCCAGTTTATCACACATAAAAGGTGATTCCCAGGGAAGTGGAGTATTTCATTTTAAATTAAGTTTGCAGCTGTTAGAGAGAAATATTTAAACCAGGAAATGAAGATGATTAATAAATTAGTGTAAAGAAATAGCAGGGAAGCAATTAACAACTAGTGGTGACATTTCAATCAAGTGATGGCAAGGTCCCCAACACAATTAAACCTATTTAAGCGATTTTGAGATTACAGATGTTTGACAACAGGAAAATGAAAATAACTCTCCAGATCTTTGAGGGACTGAAAACATTTGATTAATGAGATGCTGTAGTACTAGGAAAATGCTGGCTTTTACCACTTAGTTGGTTTATCAAACCCAAAGGCTGTCTCAGATACAGTGAGGAAAATAAGTATTTGAACACCCTGCTATTTTGCAAGTTCTCCCACTTAGAAATCATGGAGGGGTCTGAAATTGTCATCGTAGGTGCATGTCCACTGTGAGAGACATAATCTACAAAAAAAAAAAAACTATTCATTTATAACTATTTATTTGTATGATACAGCTGCAAATAAGTATTTGAACATTTGGTACAGTAGCCTTTGTTTGCAATTACAGAGGTCAAACGTTTCCTGTAGTTTTTCACCAGGTTTGCACACACTGCAGGAGGGATTTTGGCCCACTCCTCCACATAGATCTTCTCTAGATCAGTCAGGTTTCTGGGCTGTCGCTGAGAAACACGGAGTTTGAGCTCCCTCCAAAGATTCTCTATTGGGTTTAGGTCTGGAGACTGGCTAGGCCACGCCAGAACCTTGATATGCTTCTTACAGAGCCACTCCTTGGTTATCCTGGCTGTGTGCTTCGGGTCATTGTCATGTTGGAAGATCCAGCCTCGACCCATCTTCAATGCTCTAACTGAGGGAAGGAGGTTGTTCCCCAAAATCTCGCAATACATGGCCCCGGTCATCCTCTCCTTAATACAGTGCAGTCGCCCTGTCCCATGTGCAGAAAAACACCCCCAAAGCATGATGCTACCACCCCCATGCTTCACAGTAGGGATGGTGTTCTTGGGATGGTGCTCATCATTCTTCTTCCTCCAAACACGGTTAGTGGAATTATGACCAAAAAGTTCTATTTTGGTCTCATCTGACCACATGACTTTCTCCCATGACTCCTCTGGATCATCCAAATGGTCATTGGCAAACTGAAGACGGGCCTTGACGTGCTGGTTTAAGCAGGGGAACCTTCCGTGCCATGCATGATTTCAAACCATGACGTCTTAGTGTATTACCAACAGTAACCTTGGAAACGGTGGTCCCAGCTCTTTTCAGGTCATTGACCAGCTCCTCCCGTGTAGTTCTGGGCTGATTTCTCACCTTTCTTAGGATCATTGAGACCCCACGAGGTGAGATCTTGCATGGAGCCCCAGTCCGAGGGAGATTGACAGTCATGTTTAGCTTCTTCCATTTTCTAATGATTGCTCCAACAGTGGACCTTTTTTTCACCAAGCTGCTTGGCAATTTCCCCGTAGCCCTTTCCAGCCTTGTGGAGGTGTATAATTTTGTCTCTAGTGTCTTTGGACAGCTCTTTGGTCTTGGCCATGTTAGTAGTTGGATTCTTACTGATTGTATGGGGTGGACAGGTGTCTTTATGCAGCTAACGACCTCAAACAGGTGCATCTAATTTAGGATAATAAATGGAGTGGAGGTGGACATTTTGAAGGCAGACTAACAGGTCTTTGAGAGTCAGAATTCTAGCTGATAGACAGGTGTTCAAATACTTATTTGCAGCTGTATCATACAAATAAATAGTTAAAAAATCATACATTGTGATTTCTGGATTTTGTTTTTTGATTATGTCTCTCACAGTGGACATGCACCTACGATGACAATTTCAGACCCCTCCATGATTTCTAAGTGGGAGAACTTGCAAAATAGCAGGGTGTTCAAATACTTATTTTCCTCACTGTATATAGTGGTAAGAGTGTAGCAACCACAGTAGAAAATGCCTGGTGTGTCCTGAGCAAACTCTGTTTTTAGACACAAGGCTTGTGTTGGTAACATGGTGATCCAGGATTGACAGGTATGTGTTCAGGCAAGAAGCTCTTGTTGTGTCCACTCTCTAACCCGGGATGCTTCATTCTCTGCATGTACTCCTCTCTACTGTCCAGGTGAATGATGTGGTGTTTAGCCCTGACGAGGGACAGTTTGCCACCTGCAGCGAGGACGGCAGTGTGAGGGTGTGGGCAGCACCCAGCAACGAACTGGTGGTGCAGTTCCAGGTGCTCAACCAGGTAAAGGAATACGCTTAAACCTTAGGTATTCTAAATTAATAGGTGGATCAGGTCCAATATAAACTGAAGGAACATGATGCTTTTTCTAATGGACACCTCGATTAAACATCTTGGACAAAAAAATTATGCAAATATAAGAGAATAAATTGCACACCACTGAAAATGATTATGCCTTTTGGATTTTTTAAAGCTGTAAACAAGATGGCATATGTAGGTACAATCACAGGCACTGTAGCATACACCTTTTCAACAGTATCCCCTCCTGTTTTTCTCTGTGGGTCAGGCCTGTGGCTGTGTATGCTGGAGCCCTTCTTCCAGTAAGGACAGTGTGTGTGTGGCTGCGGGATACAGCGATGGCACCCTGAGGATCTTCCGACTTGCCTCCTCAGAGATGGAGATGAAGCTGCATCCCCATCGAGTGGTTGTCACTGCCATCCAGTACTCTGCAAACGGTGAGAGGGCCTGCAAAGCCAAAAAGCATCTTTTGTATTTACCATCATTTTACTACTTGTTTTGCACACTTCCTCAGTATTCCTTGTCTCTGTCTGCTTACTTTGGTGATTGTTTCATGCCTTTTTACACCCTCCAGAGAAGAGCCATGAACTTGTTTGATCCAGGTTTGGCTGTTTCTGGCCCTACAGGTCATGTGATCCTTTCAGCCGGGAAGAATGGTCTGGTGGCTGTCAGCAGCTCAGTGAATGGAGCGACCATCCGCGTCATCAGGGACCACAAAGGAGCGCAGATTACCACCATCCAGTGTGTGAATGAACAGGTCAGCTCACTGTATCAGACCAAGGAGTGAAGCTTTAATAGAACTTAACATGGCATCACCGTAGAAACAGTGAGACAGGCTAGAATCGCCCGAGATAAGCAACATTTACAATCATAGCCAAAAATATGGGCACAGGTGAGTTTGATTACGAATTAAAATGGCATCACATGCTTGAAATACAATTATTTCTGAAGATTTTGACAGGGTGCCAATAATTTTCTATGAGTTCTATGTGGAATGTCTCAGATTGGACCTTTTTTTTTTCTCTCCTTTTTGTTGTTGTTTCAGTGCAAACAAAAGAAATAGACATGATGATACCAAAGCATTTGTGATTGCGACAATATTCTGGGAGAAGTAGTGCATTATGTGACAGACGTGCAGTGGTGCCCAGTCCATAACTGTAAAGTGAGCGACTACCAAAATTGCTCCTGAAAGCGCAACAGCAATCACTTGTCAACCAAACACTTTGGACAGTGCTCTGAGTAGTTTTTTTCTGTGTATATTCAGTTCTGCTGCAGCTCGTGTCAATGCTTTGCTACTTCTTGAATGTACTTTCAACTTATGTTTCTGCGGGCAAATACAACCCGTATCGTGTTACCTGCGAAGACTTACGCAGTACCACAAATGTAAACTCTTGAATGAACTGGAAATATACTGTATAATCACTAAAAATCAGAAATAGAAAATAGCAACACTGATGTTTATTTCTATGAAAATGTCATTGACCATTTCTTTAACGAATGTAGATTTTTGCTTTCAGTGACATCACTCCATTTAGAAAATGGTGTGCAGTCTTCAAAAAACTAGTTTCGAAATTGATCTATACAATTAATAATACATATTAGGCGGAATAATAAAACCGTACCAGTGTCTTTGTCAGAGGCATTGAATACCTCTATCTGTTCCTGAATAGGTAGACATATACATGTGATCTTTTAAAAAATACTTCATTTGTGTGACACCTCGTCGTCATATAATGTTCGTTGGGAAGTGAACTAGCACTCGGCTTTTCTGACACAGATGCTGTTGATTCTGCCAGCCCCTTGTACAGTACAAAGAATTGTCTGACATTTCCTTTCATCCGCTCTCCGCAGCTACAGCGTCTAAGGTTATTGATCATATATGATGCTTTTTAAATACGAGGAACAAAAGTGCCCATTGAATTTCTTCCTTTTGGTTCTAGTGACATTTTCTGACATTTCCTCACATTTCCTCATCAGTACCTGTCTGAAGCTGTATCTTCTAATCCCCAGTGCAAGAATTTTGGACTGGAAGGAAATGAGATGTGGTTGGCTGCCAGTTCTGACAGACGCGTCAGTGTGTGGGCTGCTGATTGGTGGAAGGACAAGTGTGATCTGCTAGACTGGCTGACATTTCCTGCCCCGGCCTATTTTGGGGTACTGTCAATATTTTGAGTAGCTCTACATGGTAATTACTAGAAATGTCACTCCAAATGATGAGTGCTGCTGTATATCTTTTTTTTTTTTTTCTTTCTTTCTTATTTGACCTTATGTAAATGTAATGTGACCGTATCTTAAATATGGATGTAAGCAATGAAGGACTTAAAAAAAACAAAAAAAAAAAACGAAATGCATTCAACATTGACCTCAAGGATTAAATTAAATAAATAGATAAACCTTTTGTGCTATAGGATGAAAGCCCACCTCCCAGCCTGGCTGCTTTCTGCCCTGCAGACCCTAGTCTGGTGGTCTACACTGGCTACGGAGTGGAGAAAGAGCTGTCCTTCTACAGCCTTGTTAAAAAACAGGTACCGCCGCTGCCTCTGCTTCACTCCTCTACCACCATGTTGTGTTTTGTGCTCTACCTGTTCACGGCAGATGTTGCTGGCGGAATCTCACATATCATAATATGTTTTTTGACAACAGATAATAAAAAAGATTGCACTGCCCCACTGGGCCACATGCATCAGCCTCTCCGGTAAGAGTCAGCTCATAGCTGTGGGATCAAAAGGTAGGATCTTGTTTTTCTTTCTCCATTTGGTTCCAGTAAATAAATTAGATTTCAGTAGTGTAAATTTGGAGCATGTTTGTAATTAATGTCTCACTATTTGTCGAATCTCTCACCAGAGCGAGTGTTGAAGTTGATCAAGTCGACCAGCGGCAGGTTCCAGGACTTCTTGCAGCACAGTGACTCTCTGCAGACGTGCCACTTCTCTCCCTCTGGGACACTTCTTTTCACTGTGGCTTATAATGAGATCCTGCTGTGGGAAGTGCAGGGCCTCTGAAGGCCTCTGAGATCTGTTTTTAAACCTCAAACGGTGTAGGTTTATCCCCTTTCACATGTGCCTAGTGTATATCTTTACTTTGTCATTTTATTGTTCCGCAGATTTTTTTTTTTATTCAAATATTACTAGGTAAATTGTTATGATTTGAGGAGAAGCTTTGTGTAAGAGTGAAGATTATGTTTTGTGTGTGATTTTTAAAATACAGCCGTTTTCTAACATGTTGAATGGATTTGTTTTGTGTCCAGTCACTTCCAATGTTTGATTATTTTTTTTTAGCTTTTCTTACTTTGAGTTTGAATGTGTGTTTGAATGTGTGTCCTGTCTGCTGTTTTTTCCAGTGGTAGATAGGATCTTGAATTGAGGGCTACTCTGCAATGGGAAGGAGTTTTAATAAAAAGCAGCTTGTAAAATTACAATCTGTATTGTATGATGAGTCCATGGGGGGGGGGGGGGGGTTGGGGGGGGGGGGGGGGGTCTGACCCCCTAATTAAGGCTTGGACCACCCCAAAAGAGGCAAAAACAACAGTTTAGGGGGCGGGGGGTTCTTACCTGTCATTAAATATTACAATATATTTCCCATACTCATGCCTTATATTCAAGAATGTTGAAGTAGGATTTCTGACACCCCTAAAATGGACCATATCATTTCCTAACCTTGAAGTTAGTTGGACAAGACTGCCTGCATCATTCGCTGTTCAGCTACTCCAGTCCAGTCCACCACACGCTGGTGGAGACACTGTAAGTTAATGTCAGTAGTTAGCTTAGCTGCTTTAATGCACTTAACTTTCCAACCTTCAGAGTTTCGTAATTAGCATTTATTTTACTTTAAATGAGCTATGTGATGTTAGCTAGCTGATAGCCCACCCTGTCATTTCATTACCACTATATCATTTCATATTTTATGTAGACCTGATTGTTAGCCAACACTGGTGTTTAGGCATGATGAGCAGGGAAATTGAGGATTAGTTATTGTAGATACACATTTTGACATCAATATAGATTTTATTATTACATTTTAAGTATTTTGTGAGTCTTTCTACAATAAGCATGGTATTTGTTTTCACTCTGGAATTCAGGAGTGTTACTTGGCTAGGTAAATGTTAAAATCCAGGTGTGTTATTTCAAATTTATTCAGTTTTATTTATATAGTGCCAGTTCACAACAAAAGGCATCTCATTGCACTTTCTATATAGAGCAGGTCTAGACAGTACTCTGTTTAATATTTACAGAAACCCAAAAATTCCCAATTCCACAACTGTGTATGACAACTGCTTAATTGAACGCAGATTACATTTAATTCACAGACAACATGAGCAGGAGGAATGGAGATATTTACTAAAAAAAAGTTGAAACTTGAAATAATAAAATTTAGGAATTCGAGATGATAATGCAGACCGTATTTTAAGATAGTGTCTTTGGTTCTGGTTCAACATTGTGTGGGTGTGTTTTGAGCGGTCATGATGGTCTGCTGTTGTGTGTCTGACTTTCTGGCAGTTTTGCTGTAGAATAGTGACCTCTGAGCACAATAGTTGTCCTGTGGCATGGAGCACCCATGAACTGGTGTAATGAATTTGATTTATCATCATCTACAGACACACATTAGTTAAATAAGCAAGGATATTGTTAGCATTGTAAGATTTTAGTTTACTGAAGTCCGCTGGGTTTTCTTTTTGACCTGGGAAAAAAAGTTGATCCCCGCAGTCACTGCATAATTCGCACCCTGATTCCAACAATGGATACACACTGATGAAAGTAGACTGCTACAGCCAAAGACAGCTGTATTTTTAAGAAGGTGTCCTGTTAAGGAACATTTTTCTTCTTGAGTTTCCATTTTTGTTGGAGGACACGATGACAGAACTTCCTTTCTGTCACAGGGACTTAAATTTAGGTTAAGAGATTAATCTGTGGTGATTATCTTCACACATTTTATTTTATATACAGTGGGTGCTGCATGAAATAAAATGTACATAATGTGACCATAAAAATGGTTCAGATACTTAGATAGAGATCCCAACGTGCAGCACTGCCAGCATTTATTTACTGTTTTAAAGCAGTTAAGGAGATATTATGCAAACCAGTCTGAGGAGGTTGAGAGCACTTCATTTAATGCAAAAGCAGCTGGAAGATTGCCCCGCTGGCAGATTAAATCATGTCGAGAGAGGAAAATTATTGAACATTACGGACATGTTTGATACTGAAATATGAGCAAAGGTGGCAAACAAACACTGTAAACGGCAGTTGACATTTTGTTGAGAGCTCAAATTATCCTCTCCATTTCTCCTCTTGTGCTTTTGGAGATTGTTGTATAATACTTAAGTTTATTATACATATACACCTCTTTGTGATCTCCCTGTGTAATGTACTCTTACAAAATCCCTATTTTGACAATCAGTCTCTTTTTGTAAAGCAGAAGTGACTGTATCAGATGAGGAAAAGTGGTGACAGGTAAAAAAAAAAAAAGGACCTTAGTTTTTCCTTTATGGAATGACATCCTAAGAGAATTAAGAGGGATTGGAATTAATTTGCAAAATCCCCACCTGTCAGTTTTTTTCATTCTTATTGTCCTGTTTGTGCTTGAAGCAGTTTCTGTCATTCCAAAAAAGAAAATACTGTCTGAATATTATGTATACTTTCTTTTTTGTTAACTGTGGCTCTGGTGGTTTTGGGCCTTGCTCAAAGCTTTCTGGTGGCACTCAACGACCAACAATTTGAATATGACTGCTATCAGCCTTTCTGAATTATAGTCACCTTCTTGATTAAGATTTAGAAACTATATTGTGCCCTTCAAGAAAAAAGCTTGACAAAACAAGTTGTTTTGACCAGATTCAGCCCATAATTTTGATCATTAAATAGCATATTACTTGTATAAAAATGGTTGTGTTGTTAGAAGTGACATTTCACATTAATGGAGATGGAGGTTTATTAATTAATTTCTGAGGTATTACACTTAATGAAAATAAGACAATCATCTATCTCATCTGTCTTTTCTGATATTTAAACAATACCATACCTTGGTTCGTTTTATATTAAAAGCTGTTACAGTAAAAAATGTGCCAAGCATGTTGCTGTAAATTGGTTTTTGGGCAGAGGAGGAAAGCAGAAAAGTACATTTACCGAGGAGCTGTATTAAAGTCCGCGCGACCCTGTACGCAGGATAAGCGGTTGACGATGGATGGATGGATGGATGAATGGTTGTATTAATGTACAATTTAACGTACAGCAAAGATTCTTTTCTGTTCAGTTAGACTTTATTCCACTGAATTTCCGGTTGAAATATTTTTATTTCACTGTTAATGGGGACAATAAAAACATCTCCCAGTGCCAAATAGTCGCATAGGGTCTAAAAAAGGTAAGCACACCTACATACAATAATTAAGAAAGAAAATAATTTCCCACTCAACCTACCTTGTCTGGAATGAGGTTAAGAAGTTATATTTATTGAATTGGGCTTAAAATAAAATAAAATTAAAAAAATAAAAATATATATATGGTGTGTATGTGTGTATGTATATATGTATGTATATATATATATAATTAGTATGTAATTTAACATTTGTCTTTTCATGAACAGACTGTTGAATAGGAATCACAGTTTCCAGTTTAAACATTTGTGTTTAGAAATAATATTTTATATAATATTTTTATAAACTGGATGAGAAAGCACACATGGTCTGTTGTTTACCTTCTGGGCAGGAATGAGAACCTGTAGAGGATGCGGAGTACTGTGGCTACACTCAATTTGCACAGAGATGCTGCCACACTTTCTATTTCCCTCTGTCTGCTGCTGTTCTCCTCTACAGGAGAGAGCTTAATAAAGATAGCATGACTACTTTTCATTAGGACTGCAGGGTTATCACATAGGCCTAGTCCAATTCTTTACAACATAATTACGATTATAATTTCGATTTAATAGTGCCATTATGCTAAATACATTTTTTTTTTTTTACAGGCCCATTCTTTTACTGGATGTGGACATTAAAATCACCAAATGGCTTCCAGTTTATTGAAAGTATGTGTTTTCCATGAGCACCTCATAAAACACAATGTGAAGCTAACGTGGGCGACAGAGCGTTTGTTCGTCCAGCAGAGGGCGTGTTTTCACCGCCGCCTCTGTGAACCGGAACGATATGCTCTCACCTTGTGTGCATATCACAGTGGAGAGAGGCACACATTTGGTTGTAGCTAGACATTTGACATTCAAATGAAAGATAAAAGTCCTTGTGGTATTGCAGCGCGTCTGACTGTTCTTCAAACAGAGAGGAAACATGAAACAGGACGTCAGGATACTTTTACTGGGGGAGCGTAAGTCATTCGCACTGACAGCTGACCACAAGCTAAAACACTAGCAAACATTAGTTGTTGTAGCTAACTTACTAACTTCTGCCTGCATTTCCCGCTGTTACTCCTTGTGGCAAGGTGCTCTCTGAAAAGGGAATTGTATGTCTCTGCACCAATAATGTCCTATAAGATAAAATTATGTTTTCTAGGAAGTGGCCGCTTTCAAAATGTTAATTTCCGCCTCATTATGCTAACTTAGCTAGCTTAGAGTAACTTTGCTGTTGGTTAGTAGTTAACGTTAGCTGTCATAGAGAAGTTAGTGAACGTATCTTTTCATCGGCTAACTGATCAGCGGTCGTCCAGTGAAAACCAAATTAACGTTACACAAAAACAAAGATGTATTTTAATTGTCTGTTATTTTAAAAGCTCTCTGTTCGTTAGTAACGTTAAGAGACCGTTTACGTTAGCTGACGCTGCCGAATAACGCTGTTAATCTTATTAGCGTTAGCTAAAAATGATCCTGTTAGAAGAACCTTTATGTCACGAAGCTTTGAGAGAAACACTTCCCATTAACTGTAGGCTTAAATGTTATCTGTTGAGTAAAATGGCAGTTATTTGGCATTCTGCAAGAAAGATTTAATAGTGCATGTTTAATTCAGGGACTAAACACGTTGCTGTAACGTTACAGTTGCAATGAAAAAGTGTTTGCTTCGGTCCATATCAGGGAATGTATTATGTGAATGATAACATAGTTCCCTTAGTCAGCTAGCTTCCTGGTACGTGTTACGCTAAGTTAGTCACTTCATCATACAAAGCCTCATTGGATCATTGAGTCTTTGTCTGAGTCATATTGTCTCCTTCAACAGCCAAGGTGGGGAAGACTTCACTCATCATGTCTTTAGTTGGAGAGGAGTTCCCAGAAGAGGTAAGTGTCAGTACAACTACTCTGCACTCAAGCATCCTTTTTGCAAGAGGATGCTGGTCCCTGAAACCTGGAGGGCATTTCAAGTAGCTGGCCACCTTAAAGCCTTTGCTGACCCCTTTTTTCTAATTATCGCCACTGTAGTCAGCAAACTGGTTCATTGTTTCTTGGTGCTGTTCACTGCAGTTGACTTTGCATTATGTAAAATGTATAAGGGTGTAAACACCCTTGCAAAAATGACTTGTCACAGTTGAGTCTGAGTTGTAAAACACCTATAGTATATTACAACAAAAGTAACAATTCTTGTAATCTGACTTATCTGAAGTAAGATTTGTTTCATGCTGTCATTGCGCTTTGGCTGATTTCCAGTACTCAAAATGTTGGTTTAAAATACAAAATGGTTCCCTGGAGTTTGGACATCACAACAATCAATGTGGGTTTTTGACATCTTTTTGTGACCTTGGCAGCGTATTTGGGCCTTGTGTGACATAATGATGACAGCCTGCTCTGCGGTATACTATGTGGCCAGTACTGAGTTTCTGTGAAATGTTTATTACATATTTTTGATTAGCCTACAGCTTATTTTTGTTTCAGTACACTTGCTGGCAAATGTGTAAGATTGTAGGTACACAGTGGTTTGATACAACTCAAAATGCCTTGGAGAAATGTCTATATACTAATGGTATAAGGACTAGAACATTTTGCACTGCTGTTGACACACTTTCCTTCAGAAGTGAACACTACCCAGCATTTCAGCTTATGGCTTACTTTGCATTATGTAGCCTGATTAAGTGATTTTTGAGAGTCATCTGTGATCTGTAATCTCTGACAGGTTCCATCTAGAGCTGAAGAGATCACCATTCCTGCTGACGTGACTCCAGAGAAGGTGCCCACACACATAGTGGACTACTCAGGTAACAGACCTCCAGGCTAATATGAAGTTCCTCCATTTTTCAGTCCTCTGACTGGTCTCAGTGCTTGTTGAACCCACTGTAAAGCAATTTACTGTGCATGTGTAGTTTGTTCAAACCACAGATGATGCATGTGGGTCTGAATGGCATGACTTTGAGATTTGCTATGTTTGACCTAACAGAAAAAGAGCAGAGCGATGAAGTTCTTAGAGATGAGATCATCAAGGTAAGCACACCATACAGCAGTAATGAACACACTGAACATAATCCCTTTTTCTTTTTTTTGTAAACATCATGAGAAATCAAAACCAGATGCATTGAAGGGTTAAACTAGGCTGGAACAATCTTGAGCAACGCAATGACACCCCTGATCTAAAAATAGCAACTTTGATCTATATAAATGAAAGTAGCTGTTTGTCACAATTGTGGTAAGACATTACATTACATTTACTCATTTGGCAGATGCTTTTATCCAAAGCGACTGACATTTGAGGAACAACATACAAGGATCAACAGAGCATCAAATACAGATCTACAACTGACAGTACATACTAGTAAGAGCAGCAATAAATACTAGTAAGAGCTCATAGTACATATCACATCAATGGGGTAAATGCCTAGGGAAGAAAGTAAGAGTGCAATCAAAACAAAAAAGTGCAATCACTACAAGATAATTGTAGGGGATAGAAGAAGAAGAGCACAGGAAGTGTGCTGAGGTTAGAGGTGTTATAAGACGAAGTGTTCTTGGAAGAGATGAGTTTTCAAGAGCTTCTTGAAGTTGGAGAGGGACGCCCCTGCTCTGATGGCGTGTGGTAGCTCGTTCCACCATCGTGGTGTCACAGATGAGAATAGCCGGGACTGGGATTGCTTTGTGTGAAGGGATGGCAGAGCCAGGCGGCGTTCGTTGGAGGAGCGTAGCGGCCGAGAAGGAACGTAAGTTTGTATTATGGAGTTTAGGTAGAAGGGTGCAGACCCAGTAGTCACTCTGTATGCAAGCATTAGTGACTTGAATTTGATTCTGGAGGCCACGGGGAGCCAGTCACTGAGTAATGGAGTGACATGAGTCCTTTTGGGCTGATCAAAAACCAGATGCGCTGCTGCTTTCTGAACCATTTGTAAGGGTTTCACCGCACAAGCTGAAAGACCTGGTAGGAGGGCATTGCAATAGTCGATGCGAGAGATAACCATGGCCTGTACCAGAAGCTGGGTGGCGTACTGAGTGATGTGGGGCCTGATTTTCCTTATGTTGTATAGAGCAAAGCGGCATGACCAAGAGACAGCAGCAACATGGTCTGAAAAGGACAGCTGGTCATCAATCATGACACCCAAGTTTCTCACCACCTTGGTTGGAGTGATGGCTGAGGAGTCAATTTGTAGTTTGATGTTATGGTGCATAGATTGCTTGGCTGGAATGACCAAGCGTTCAGTCTTAGAGAGGTTTAGTTGAAGGTGGCAAGCCTTCATCCATGCAGATATGTCCGAGACACAGTCCGTGATCCGTGCTGAGACGGTGGGATCGCCTGGTGGGAAGGATAGGTAGAGTTGCGTATCGTCTGCGTAGCAGTGGTAAGAGAAGCCGTGTGAGCAAATGATCTGCCCCAGTGAGGTGGTGTAAATTGAGAAGAGAAGGGGCCCAAGCACTGAGCCTTGGGGCACCCTTGTGGAGAGGCAGTGGGAGGAGGATAATTGTCCTTGCCACAAAACATTGTAGGAACGCCCCGAGAGGTAGGATTCGAACCACAGGAGTGCTTTACTCAAGATGCCCATTGCTGAGAGAGCGGATAGCAGGATCCTGTGGTTGACTGTGTCAAAGGCAGCTGATAGGTCAAGCAGGATAAGAACCGAGGATTGGGCTGCAGCTTTAGCTGACCTTAGGGCTTCTGTTACAGACAGAAAAGCCGTTTCAGTAGAGTGGACACTCTTAAAACCAGACTGATATGGATCTAGGAGGTCATTCCGTGAGAGGAATTCTGAGACCTGTTTGAATACTGCCCGTTCAATAGTTTTGGATAAAAAAGATAGAAGAGACACTGCTCGATAGTTCTCAACTTGAGTTGGGTCAAGTGAGGGCTTTTTGAGCAAGGGTGTAACCCGAGCCCTTTTGAAAGTGGTCGGGAAGGTTCCTGAAGCCAGAGAAGTATTTATCACATGAGTGATTGTCGGGACCATGGTAGGAGATATGGCTTGGAGGAGATTCGTAGGAATCGGGTCCAGTGGGCATGTAGTTGGACGGCTACGGGTCAAGAGTTCTGATACTTTGCTCTCTGTGAGAGGAGTAAATGAGGAGAGTGAAGAACCACTGACCTGGGAGGGCAGAGGAAAAGATGTAGTAGGACTGCTACAATGGTTGAGTTTGAGTGTTTGAGAATTGGCTAGTTATAGCCGCCACTTTGCCTGTGAAGAAGGCAGCAAAGGTATCAGCAGACAAGTTTGTGGGTGGTGGAGGAGGATTTAGTAGCGCTTTAAAAGTGGGAAAATAATTTCCTTGAGTCAGTGGCACTGCTTATTCTGTCATTATAGAATGCAGTTTTGGCAGCACTGATGCTTGTTGAGAAGGAGGATAGAGCAATTGGTAGCCCTTAAGGTCAGCGGGGTCTTTGGTTTTTCGCCATTTTCTTTCAGCAGTTCTGAGACCATAAGTCATATTTCTAGGAGGCCCAGGATTTAGGTTTTTTAGGCTTAGCCATTTCTTCATAGTTGTTTCTCAAGCACATATATATTTTCTACGTTAACTCTTATGCACTTTGTAGCAGACACCTGGATGTTTTTACATATGATTAGTCAGTCTCAGTCATTCTTCTTTCCCTTTGTCATGTTAAGTTTTTTTAATTAAGCATTATTTCTTTAGGATTGTAATAAAAGGTAAACAAGGTTGATTGAATTTTGTTGAACCCTTCTCAGCTGTTGTTTCTCCAACCCCACAGGCTAACGTGGTGTGTGTTGTGTATGATGTCACCAATGAGGACACAATAGACAAGGTATAAACCTGCTACTTGGTTTACATGGTCTCATACTGTTCAAGCAATCTCCATACTGTATATC
Source organism: Micropterus salmoides (assembly GCF_014851395.1). NCBI lineage: Eukaryota > Metazoa > Chordata > Actinopteri > Centrarchiformes > Centrarchidae > Micropterus > Micropterus salmoides. Next base: position 11,672,064 of record NW_024041262.1, on the reverse strand, counting down.
ACATTTACTTCTGCTTATTGATTTTCAGATCAAAACTAAATGGATACCTTTAGTTAACGGAAATGCAGAGAAAGGGAACAAGTATGTATCAACTGTAGATGGTTGTGTGTTACCTGGGCCCTGTGCCAATGAACTTTGCACTCCTTCCCACTGTTTGCATCTAATGTTGGCAAACTTGGTAATCTAGGAATTTGAGTTGTTCAATTGTTGCCCTGAATAATCCATACAATTCACACTATTTGAATGTTAACATTATGTTGTGCATTGCAGGATTACCTGTATTGTGATGTAATTTCTGTACACAGCAAATTATGATAGTGTTGCATTGAGAGTTACCCTGTCTCTATATGTTATGTCAGAGTTCCCATCATCCTCGTGGGAAACAAGTCTGATCTGCGCTGTGGGAGCTCAATGGAAACCATTCTTCCCATCATGAACCAGTTCTCCGAGATAGAGACGTGTGTTGAGGTGAGGCTGAACTCCTTCACCTGATGACCATACCGTTGAGATTCACACATGGTTGCCGGGTTTCACGCAAATATTACACATGCACGCTTTATCTGGCTTCAAGATGGCTGAGATAATTGTATCTGAAATGTTCTCTCTGCTGTTTTTCCTCTTTTTCCACAAGTGTTCTGCAAAGAACCTGAAAAACATTTCAGAGCTGTTCTACTATGCACAGAAGGCTGTTCTTCACCCCACCGCTCCTCTTTATGACCCTGAGGACAAACAGGTCAGCCATTTTTTGGAAAAGGGATGCCAACTGAAGAGTCAGCTTGTCGGTCTTTCAACTTATTTACACATGTGCATACAATGATCTGTAGAATAATAATAATATTCTTGTCCTCCAATATTTTCCCCCAGCTTAAACCATTGTGTGTCCGAGCCCTTAGCAGAATATTCTACATTTCCGACCAGGACAATGACCGTATCCTCAGTGACGCTGAACTCAACAGCTTTCAGGTGCCAGTTAAAATCGCTCAACATTACATCTTCTCAATTATTATTTGAACCAAAGCATTTTGTTTTCAATATAAAAATGAAATCCATCCATCCGTTATGTGTAGAAATCTTGTTTTGGAAATCCACTGGCACCTCAAGCCCTAGAAGATGTGAAGACAGTAGTTTGGAAGAACACCAGCGATGGAGTGCAGGACAACGGCCTAACCCTAAATGGTAAAAATCGGTCATGAATGACAACATGCAACTTTAAACCGTGTTGTTGCAAGGCCACACTCAGCTGATGGCCATGTATTGTTTCTCTTTTTCAGGTTTCTTGTTCCTTAATACATTATTTATTCAGAGGGGCCGACATGAAACCACGTGGACTATCCTTAGGAGGTTTGGTTATGACGACAACCTTGAGCTGACTGATGATTACCTTTACCCTGAGTATGTATCTTTTGACACTATTGTACTGTATCCGTCAACTCGTCTGTAACTATTTATATTGCTGATAATTATAGTATTACAACAGGTTGTATTGGATAATAAAGATCCCTGTTCTACATTGTACACACTTACCAGGAATGCATATCTAAATATCGAATTAATGTTTTTCTGTTGTCAGACTACGAGTTCCCATCGGCTGTACCACAGAGCTCAATCATTTAGGTTACCAGTTCCTCCAGCGATTGTTTGACAAGTACGACGAAGTGAGTAACAATCTTAGCTGGTTATTTAAAGTCAAGTTAAAGGTAGATATTGCGGGAATTTTTTTTTGAAACCTTATGTTTATGTATTGAATATATTGGGGGGAAATTTTCAATTGCTATACATTTCCAGTCATGGCTCTCAGTTCTCTACATGGCATATTCAGTAATGGAGGGTTTCCTTGTTTTGAAGAAGTGACCTGTTTTCCCTCTCAGGACAAAGACTCTGCCCTGTCGCCGACAGAGCTCAGGAACCTGTTTTGCGTATGTCCTTACATGCCATGGGGGGCAGAGGTCTTTGTGACTGTCCCAACCACAGACGAGGGCTACATCTCTAATCACGGCTACCTTTGTCAGTGGACGTAAGTACCTCATGTGATTTTTAGTGGTTTTATGTAATTATAAGCATTCACTAGTTTTGCACTTTTATGCACCTACAGTAAATGTATGTTCTGCCCTGCTCAAAGGTCACATGTGTGTCAATCCCTTCACATGCAGGCTTTCTGCATACCTTGACATCCACCGTTGCCTGGAGCACCTAGGATACCTAGGCTACCCTATCCTCACTGAGCAAGAGTCACAGACTGCCGCAATCACAGGTGTGTGAGTGTTTGTGTGATTGACTCTATTAATTGTATGCAATATGAGCAAACATCTCCCTATGGAGAATGGGAGACACACTGTACATACTGTGCGCTCTATGAAAACTTAAATCCCAGTCTCATAGGTAAGTACTGCTCTGGAGGATTATAGGCTTTAATCCTGTCCACTGTAGCCTGATGGATTTACATACATGTGCATTTCTCCCTGAGATGTGAAGGTTTGTGAATTTGCATGTCTGTTGACACATTTACACATGCATCGTTTGAAATATAGTGCACTCTCCACACATGATACACGTTGCTGTTGTGTTCTGGTGAGGATTAACTAAAAGAATAATGATTAGTGATTAAATGAATGGTTGATTGGTGAGCTAATATAAGGAGCTGTTACTTGGGCGCACAGTATATGGTAGTAGTCTCTGTGCAGACATACTGTTCAGGAACTAGTGGCAGTCTGAGGACAGTTTGTCAGGAAAGATTGACAAGATTGAAAAGTGTGATGTAATATGTCTCATTGCTGCTAATCACACGTTCTGTCTGTCTCGGAGGTGAGCACCTTTAGTTGACCTTACTGTAGATGTCAGGCCAGACAGCAACAAGATCAACACAGATCTCACAGGGGACTAGTTTTAGCATATGTTCAGTTACTGTGTTTTATAGTGCTGAATCAACCTTTATGTAGTATTGATGTTAATTGTTGTTTTATTTTTTGGCCATGACAGCAGTATGGCTAGGTGGTTGTTCTAATCGCCAATCAGTTGGGTTATCGGTCAAATACATTGGTCCTGCCTGAAATATCTCAACAACTGTTGGATGGATTGCCCCAGTGTTTGGCACAGACATCCTTTGCCTCTACAGGACCAATCTTAAGACCTTGGTGATGACCAGATTTTTCATCTAGTGCCACAATAGCAGGGGGCTGACAAATTACAGTTTAGATTGATGAATAGTAGAGTCAAGTCTGACAGTATAGAGTGGCGCCAGGTAATCCTCGATATCCTAAAATGGCGACTTTATAGATGATAAATCCTCTTGATTTTGGTAACAACATGCGCTTTCCTGTGGCAGTACCCTCAGGCCAACAATTTTTGGCCCATTAGTGTTTGGGGTCTAAGAATGACCCCCCCCCCCCAATCATTTTAGTGATTGTATTTTCTAGTCCAATTTTATTTAGTCTTATTTCTGTCTGACTTTAAGCCTGTGATGTTGTGTTGCCTCACACATGCAGGATTGGTGTACCACCCTACAGGTGTAATGTGTACCTGCCTTATATTCTAAACCTAGTTGGAAAAAACAGAGGTCACTTTATCTAAGGTTTAAGTTACTCAATATATGAAGACTCATTTTACTTTGTGAAATATATATATAAGGCAATTAAGTAGCCTTGATTTAAAATGTTTTTGGTTTGCTGTGATATGTTTTAAACCCAGAGAGTGTGAGTTACTAATTATCTGAGGTAAATCTTTTGATGAGATCTTACACGCAGCAGCTACAAACCAAACGATGATGGAACAGGAGAGAGTCAAGTTTTTGTTTGTTTCCATGTAGAAGAACTGAAACAACAGCTCCTGTAGTTGATCTTTCTTAGCTGGTGCAGCAATTTCATCCTCTGCTTTGACCTTTTCAATGACTATGTTGGCCTCCCACCTCAATAATATTGCCTGGAAAATTATTAGCTCACAAATGTGCTGTACGGAAAACTAAACTGATCTTAACTTTAACTAGCAAGTAATGAAAATTGGTAGTAAAATTGAAAATCAATGATTTTTATTTTTAACATTTGTAAGGCATAAGTTCAGCTGTGTTCTTGGAGCTAAGCTTTTCAAATTCTAACTGACAGAATGGCAGCCCTTAGTGTTTGTGCATTGTGTTTATATTTTGTTTTTCTGCATGTTTAAATGTGCAGTAACACGGGAGAAACAGGTGGACCTGGAGAAGTGCCAGACACAGCGGTCAGTGTTTCTCTGCAAAGTGATCGGACCGCGGGGGACGGGCAAGACAGCCTTTCTCCAGACGTTTGTGGGCCGCAACGCTGTGGTATGGCACCATCTGCTAGTCTGGTGCTGAAGATATAAAATGTTGCATTATTAAACTTTGATAAATCTGTACTAGTTTACATTATCAACATTTATAATACTAAGTGACTCTTTGCCTGTTTCTTCTTCTCTTTTGCCTTTTACAATATCAGGGAAATTCCAGCAGTGCCTTCTCCCCCTATGCCATAAACACTGTCCAAGTCGGCAAACAGGAGAAGTACCTTATTGTAAGTAGCTCCCATCCTGATCTTAATGCTGACCCTTAACCTCTGACCCTGACTAAACCTTGAGCATGACACTCTTCTCCTCCCTGTGCAGCTCAATGAGGTGGATGTAGAGGTTGAATTCCTGAAGGCATCCGACGCCTCCTGTGATGTTGCTTGTCTCATGTACGACACCAGTGACCCACATTCCTTCGACTATTGTGCCAGTATATACAAGGTCAGTCACAACAAAGGTTACAGGAGCATTTAGAGGAGGATACACGTGTTTGTTATTATCATTTTTAGTTTGCACCATTTACATAGGTTGCCTATGTACTTGTCCTGCTGTTTGGTCGGTCAGCCTAGTTAATAATACAGCATTATAGCTCACTTTTCTGCCTTTAGCAGTTTCTACCACTTGAATAAAACACAGGGTTTTGTGTAAACTAACTTCATAAAGGCATAACAGTGGAAGAGATCTGCGCTCTTTATAGAGATCTACTGAAAATTTTATGTTAAAACAACTATTGAGGGATTAAACCTCTTCCAAATATATTCTTAATTGGAGGATTTTTTCTGATCAAGGATATTTTAATCTGCTGGCCTGTTATTCTGATTATTTGTGAATAAAAGGTTGTAAACAGGTATTGTTTTTAGTTGCTTACTGTTAGACACTACACCAAGATAAACTTTAAAACAACAAACATTTCACCTTTCAAAGTTTAACAAATCTGTGTCCTTGTACAAATTGGCAAGGCAGACTCTCTCAACTCAAGTTTTCCCTCTTTATCCCATTTCTTCTTACTTAGCAACACTACATGGAGAGCAACATCCCATGTGTGCTGGTCGCCTCCAAAGTGGACATTCCTGAGGTCAAGCAGTTTCACGGGATGACGCCAGCAGAGTTCTGTTATAAACACAGGCTGCCTCCACCGCTGCCCTTCTCCAGCCTGTTCGTTGACTCCACCAGCAAGAACATCTACACCAGGCTTGCCTGGGCAGCAATGTACCCGTACGTCCTAGTTAGACAAAATATAAAAGAGCAGTCACAGGAGAATATGGTTTAAACACTGAGTGAGTAAAAGGTGTTAGGTAGAGATGTAAGGGAAGCTCATGGTATTTGCTGTGTGTGGCTTTTGTGTGACTGACCCTTAATGAGATTTTTTTCCTCCAATCTCCAGACACCTGAATGGGTCAGACATGAGCAACACATCATTCTGGCTGAGGGTGGCGTTGGGCTCGGCTGTGGTTGCAGTTTTGGGCTTTGCCATCTACAGAGCAGTTGCCAGACTGAAATGATCAACAACCAGCTGAGCTTTTTAAATTTTATTTTTCTTTCAAGCCTGATGCTGTATACATCCCATCCATCAAGACCAAACCTCTGAGACCAGATCCAGAACCACAACGGTCTGAACTAGACCCAGTCTGCATATTTTTTAATTTTTAATTTTTTTTATTTTATTTTTTCTACCCTGAAGGCTCCCAGGCAACTCTTCATATCGCTGCCCTTCTCAGTATATGACTTCTTCACTTTCTCCAGTTGATTGCAACAGTCCAAAGGCAAAAAGAAGGTTGTGATCATATTATTCCCCACGCTGCTGTGGCCAGCTTTTTATGCCTTACATTGTCTAACCAGGCTATGTAGGAGTTAGCTTGTCAGCGCTCGCTGCACTGACATATGAAGAACTCTTCATGTCCAAACAGGTGCTTTATTAGAGGGGAGGAAATGCAGTTGCATCTAATCTGTTGCTTTCTCCACAATTGACTGCTGAGTGTTAATGTTGAGATTGGAGAGTTTTTATATACATGCAGTGTTTCCTAAGCATAATGTAGAAAAATGCCAAATTGAGGAGACTGAAGAACCAAAGGCACATGAAGCATTTTTAACAGGTTGAATTATTTTCAACATCATGATTGGCTGCTGCTGAATCTCTTGCTGGACCTCCTCAATGAATAACACCTCCTTTTGACCATGCCACCACAGATAAAAGTTGTTCATATCTGATTTGCCAAATAACTCCAGCAGCAATGAGTAGTCATGGCTTGTAATTTGCCCCTAAGGCATATTGTTTTGCCAGAGAATGAAACATTTTAATGTTGCAGTAAGTTTTCTGCTGTGGCAGGGAGAGATATGCATGAAGATACATGCTGGTTTGTTTTTGCATCTGCAAGATGTCAGATAATAATTTCTCCTGTAAAAGGAGGTAAAGCAAACTTTAAAAATGACAAAATGTTAAAAGGAAAATCTGGTCAAATTTATCTCTGCTTCCACTCAGTTGGATTGAATGAATTAGTTTTGAGACTGAAACAGATTGATGATCTGTGCTTTTTTTTCTTTTTCTTTTTTCTTACATACACCTGACACTGTGCATCCACTTTGACCTTGTTACAAAATCTGCCATTGTATAATTTTCCAACAGGAGTCAGTCATGTTAATGTCAGTTTCATTGCTTGATTTAGCTGTACCTGCTGTTCCTGCAGGATACACTCTTGTGACTTATGAAATATGGCTGTTTTCTAACTGAAAGTGACCTGATGTAGATGCTTAATAAAAGACCAGACTGGACTGGGTGGGGACCTTTGCCCAAAAGACACGAGATATGGGATAAAAGACATGTCATTAATGCTGTAGTTAATCTTAATATGGCTGACAGTTGGTACTTTTTTCCATCCCTGCCTTATTGACATGTATCAATTTTTTTATGGCTGACTAATTCTGACTGAATTTTGTTTTGTTTTGTTTTGTTTTTAAGCATTTAAACCCATATCAGTATCTGACAACACATTTTTTATTTAGTTTTACTCTGTGGTACTTGAATGTTTATGGCTCAATTAAGGCATTACAAGTGTTGCTCACTGGTCCATTTTGTTCTTTATTGGAGTATATTTATGTTACAAATACCACATCATCTTAATCAGAAACTGTTTGCTGCTAAAAGTAATTGGATTCAATTGTAGTATTCTGCTATGCTGTCAAAAGTCAGATGTTTGAAGCAACACCAGTTACTATCCTTTTACATGTAGCATCTCATAATGCAGCAACAGCGTGCCTAGGCGAGTCTGGATGCTTTAATCATTCAGCCTTGGGCCCTTAAACAAGGTTAGTTTCATAATCTCACACCTGCCTTTAAAGATAATAATGAATGACAGTATGAAGAGGGTAATTTGTGCGTAATCTCGAGTTTTATCAGTTTGACCAGCCGGTCGGCTGCTTGAGTCTCTTCAACTGCATTGAAGATGAGCCTTCTCTTCCTGCAAGATACCACAAGATGGCAGCGTTGCATGTCAGGTGAGAGGCGGGACAGTACGCACTGGGTGTGTCTGCAAAAGCCACATCCTCAATGATCTGCAGCCACTCAGAGGAAAGTGGATGTTGGGAGTATGAGTACAGTTTCATGTGCCAGTGAGTAAGTGCTGTAATAACCTAAAAGTCATGTCAGACTGTGTAATTGCACACTGAGATGTTAGACCATTTTACAGTGAATTAATGTCTTGGGACTTGTTTATCACTACCTTACTCCCTTCATTAATTTATTTCTTTGAATAGGTTTCACAGTAGAATCTGTGGTAGGGTTTTACTTCATAATATCACAAAGCAATCGTCTGCCGCCATGACTGGCTGCTACAGCAGTTATAATTTAGTTAAATTCAGACTGCATGATTGCAGTTGATAACCTGTAACCTTTTCATGTGACTTCTGTAGTTCCCATTTCGTAGAACTTGCAGTCTTCCCAAGTGTCACTGTAGAGTTATTGGCATGTTTTGAAGATTACATTAGGCCTATTCATCTTTGATATGCACAGAAATTCCACAGAATACTTTGCCAAGTACATTACGCACGCGTAAAATGCGCGCAGTAAGTTGACCAACACGTTTAGTAGAAGATGACAAAAGGTTTATTGAATTGCAGTATAAACAGTCTTTAAAAGTGACTGAACACAGTGGGATGTCTGTATATTATGAGCCGTCTGAACATGAGAAAATATACAGAATGAAGCTTGAATGACAACTAGAGAGCCTTTAGGAAAATCTTGCTGACGTCCACTGCCTGTGGTCTGTACATTGTAAAGGCTCAACAATGTCCACCATTGACACGTTAGTATTTTCAGTATGTCCCCGTGCACTAACAATATCTATTCATACGTTCAACCGTATATAATTTTTTTTCTCTTTTTAGCAAAACCCTAGATTAGACTGTATGCATCCAAATATCAGACAGAAATTAACTGTATTATTAACGCCAAATAAAATGCTCACAATTATTTCTACAGCATATATTGGCTATAGTGCAATGGAGAGAAAACTACTGGTAAAAACAGCACAGGTTTGCATGAGACCTTACAAAAATAATACATATACGAAAACATTTCCTTAAGTATTTACAGTGACTTTGTGTCTCTGATATAGTCCTTCTACTTCTTTTTTCCTGCTTTAGCTGCCTTTCTGGGCGTCTTTGCCTTGGGCTTTGCTGCCTTCTTTGCTGGTTTTGCCTTGGGCTTGGCTGGCTTGGGTTTCTTCGCTGGTGCCTTTTTGGCTTTCGTTGGTGTCGCCTTTTTCACGACCTTTTTCACTTTCTTTGCCGCTGCCTTCTTGGGTTTTTCTGGCGTCTTGGCCACCTTCTTGGGCTTGACCGCCTTCTTGGGTTTGGAGGGCTTCGCTGCCTTCTTTGGTTTGACAGACGCCGCTACCTTGGTTGACTTTTTGGAATCCTCTGGTTTGGTCAGCCTGAAGGATCCGGACGCGCCGATGCCTTTGGTGTGCCGCAGCATCCCGGACGCGACCAGCCTCTTCAGGGCCATTTTAATCTGCACATCGGCGTTCTCGCCCACCTTATAGTTCTTCCTCACGTACTTCTGGATGGACTGACGGGACGCTCCACTCCGGCTGTCGTCGTGAACGATGGCCGCTTTGATCATCTCCGAGTACTTGGGATGAGAAGCGGGTTTCTTGGGCTTGGCTGCCTTTTTGGCTTTGGCTGGAGCCGCCGACGTCTCTGCCATGGTGACTTTTTTGAGTTAGTTTAGCAAAAAAGTCCTGGAGGTGTAATTTCACCCGCCTCAGCTGGCACACCGGAGCCTCAGAAACAGCGAAATATATTCACAGCCAGAAATAAAGCTTTTCCCCAGAAGGTCCGAGCTGGCAGATGTACTGCTTTTGTAGTAAAAATGTTATTAAAACAGTCCACACAAACTGATGCGCCACTACGCCGGATCACTTAAGTGTCTTATTCCACAGGCGCCTCAGTGAGCCTATGAAGCCTATCTGCGGACGTGATTGAGAACAGCAACTGCCAGCAGCTGATCTAGCGGACTCCATGGAACTGGCGCCGTCCCGTTTGTGTTTCTTCATCCTCCAACTCCTGTCAAATAAAAAAGCTACGGCGGAGTACTGATCCACAAAACAATATGGGCAGATAGCAGAGACATTGGGCTTCACGAGGACACACTTTTTTCCCTTCATCTGCTCCGGCGAACAACTTTTATTCCAGGAAAACCCGCTGGAAGTAACGCGCGCTGTGAACAATTTTGCACAATTCGCGTTAAATTGACCCAAACAGACGGAACCTGGGGCGAAACCATCCAATGCATATTGAAATTGAATCTATGCTTGAACGGATGCACGTGGTTCGGCCGGTGTCGGATTCCGTTTTTGTTTTTAATACATCGATACATTTTCCCAACTAACACAGTCCGGCCATTGACTTTGAGTGACGTGGTCGAGATTATTTAGTGTTAAACCTGCTATAAATTAAATGTCACAGTATCTAAGGTACAGGTGACACTCGGGACGATGATATGGGTTTATTTTGGTGGGAATACGGCGGGTGGCTTTGCTGTATTTGTTGTTTTTTGGACAGAATTGGTTATAACTGTCACTATGGCAGTCGCCACTCGAGCTCCATTGTCAGGAAAGTTGCCAACACATCCAAAGATCAGGGATTCTGATACGGGATCATAGAATTGATCTCTATGTGTCGGATAGGGGTGTGAGTGGCTGCTGTGTGACCAGGTGTGAGTCCAGCTGCAAAGGGGGACTGCAGTCGAAACCAAAGTCCTTCAATATAGTGCGCAGTGATGGCTTTCTTTTGTTCAGAAACTGGCGCACCAGACCACAGTCAATAACAGGTTTGACATTTGGCTTTCCTCATCTTTTTGAGGGTCTGCAGTGCCGGTCCTTAGATACAAAAACATCACAAATATCAAACTTAACTAACAATTCTCCTGTATTTGTTATTTTAATATCAGGTCTGATGTCCCTCCCTGCAACGCCATTTTGATTCCTATATGAAAGTCACAGCCATGGAGTAGTGCTTTTCCCCCCCGACTTTTGTTGCATGGATATCTGAGTTATTGGATATTATTTTTGGATATTCACCAAATTTCTGTCCTCATCCACATCACACTCAGTGGTGCAAAATAACACCGGACAACCGGACTGTCAGAGAGGTGGTCCTCACTACAGTGGGATCCTGCCCATTTTGAAGCAATGGATACTGTCCACTGTTGTTCAAAATAACATTATGACCAATTACCTTTATATCTTGCCTGAGTATTTCATATCTTGTAGCCAATAAATAATTTAAATAATTAAATTTAAGTTAGCCTAAATTTAGTGAGGAAAATATCAGCCCCTCTGTCTCCACCTGTGTCTTTTATAATGAGTTGGTGAGTGTTTTGTTTTTTGGTGCGCGTGTGTTTTTACAGGAGGGTGGGCTGGTGAACAAGGTGGGAGTGAATGACTGAAAACGAGTAGGGAGGGAGGGGATAGAGTGAAGTGAGTGACTGTATTTTCATGTGGCGGAGGGAGGGAGTAGATGAAAGGGTGAGTTACACTACATGCACAAGTGCATAAAAGAGGGAGCAGGAGTAAATAGATGACAGGATGAAGGAGTGAATGAGTGAGTAAAGCGGGTAAGGAGTGTAAATAAAAATATTTGCATGGCGCAATTGAATATGTAGGCTAAGTGAAGAAGGGAGGTAATAGGCTGTGCAGAGCGCTGCTTATATGTTTACTGTATAAATAGCCTACACAGTAGTCCATAATAAATAACCTATTGTGTGCGACTCCTATTGGCACCATGTGTCGGGCCATGTGTGGCAGGAATGCCTCTCGGCTTGATTTGGTAGGCTTTTGGGGGGGGGGTATAGGATATCAGTCCGTTGTTTTTATCACCGATTGTCCGGAGTGATGTGTTATTGTCTTTGGCCGCTTGTGGCCCGTTTTGGAAGCCAAACGCAGACTTCACCCCCGGTTAGACCACTCCCTTCGTTCGCCGACAGAGGGACGTCCTCCACATTAACTGGACCTCAACCTTCTCAACGCACAATTTCAAAGTAATTATCAGTATAATGACAACTAAATGGCCAGGACATTTTATTAAGAGCTTGCAGTGCGTTTCTATTTCATAGATAACTGATATTTATCATAATTTAGATTTCCAGTGATTGGTCTAGAATTGTCCCTGCCAGAATTATACCCTACTGTGTGTGTTGTTTTTCTCAGGGATTGGTCTTTGTGGGGTGGGCAGAGCCCAGAAGAATAATTGATCAATTAGTGAGTTGGCAGAAAATTAATCAGTAACTATTTTTATAATTTATTAGTAATTTGAGTCATGTTTCAAGCACAACTGTCAAACATCTGATTTCAGTTACTCAAAAGTGAGGATTATCTGCCTCTCCTTGTCTTATGCTGTAGTGATTTTAATATCTTTGGGGTTTTCAATGTTGCTCGAGCAAAATTTGACAATGTCACCTGGGAAATTACAAGAAAATTCATCATGAAAATAATCAGCCATAATGAAAATAAATCAATAAAATTATTCTACTTATTCAAGAGTACAAACATGTCTTAATGGAGTAGTGTTGGTACAAGTGTGATATTCTTCTGCCATTTGTGGTTTAGGCCTATATATAGTCATTGACTTCTGCTGCCAACACTGAAATCTAGCTTCCCAGTTTTATCTTTAGTCATCCCAGTGTCTGAGGTGCAAATCTATTCAGCTTACATAATGCTAAACCCAGTGCTGGTTTATTTGTCACATGTTGGAGAGAGTCAAGTGGGAGGTTTTTATTACACATGAATTTACAGAAGACAGCTATACTATCGTGTCAGGTGTGTTTTAACGCTGCACCTCTAAATTTATCAGATGGCAGTTTGTAATTTTAGCTGCCTAAAACCCTCTCAAGTCTTGTCCTGCCTCTGGCCCAAAGCATTATGGGTAACATCACCCACCATTTACCCACTGAAGGCCTCAGTGTGCTCCATATCAGGGCTGTGGATCAGTTGTCAAAAGGTCCAAAAACGATCCAGCACATGATCACATTGTACTCCGTTAAAAGCATTCTTTCTGAGTTGCTTTGATTTGAAGACTATCTTCTTTACTCTAGTTTTAAAAGTCAGATAAGGTTAAATTAAATCAGATACTTTTTATTTACTCTGGTGGTAAGAAAAGAAGTTCTGGAGACAGGGTTTGGATTAGATCATTCCTTTTTTTACTATGAATCCTCAGGGTTTCTTTACACTTTTATAATTACATCTCATCATATATATCTGTGTATGTATGTGTGTGTACAGTATATGTTCTACTATAACATCATAAACATTTTATGAGCGAAGCTAGAGACCATCCGGCACCCAAAAATCCCAAAAGGTTACAGCAAGAGCACTTTGTAAACAAACTAGTGACTATCTTTCAACACTAGTATGAGTTAGTAACATGCAGAATAAATACACTATGCACCAGTCCTCAAATGTGTTTACTCATCAGATATGTTGTATGCATTTTGCTACAATTACATACAAATTTCATTTCATTTTAGGCTTGCGTTTGGGATTGTGAGCAGTAGGCAATTGTTTAAAGGACGTGGATTTGTCAGACCCATTTGGCCTATTGCTCTGTGGTATTGTTGAGTGCTGTAGACTTTGCCAGCTACTGTACCATTTAAAACACAGTTACTAATAGATGACATTAAGAATTTAACAAAGAAGCAAAGCAAATCTCCCCTCCCCATAGGAGCGATGTTTTCTTAATTTTTAACTAGAAATGTGAGTCACTCCAACTGTAGGCCTACATTGAAAATGTGTGGAGGGAAAATCCCACAGATTTATCATAAAGTTACATAATATCAAATAGTAAAGAAAATTTGATGATGTCAACTTGTAAATGAGGAAGATGTGGAATTTCTGCCAGTTCTTTTTGGTTGTGTAGCTTTTAATCGCAGTTACAGTCTCAAAACTAGATGTTTGGTTGTTTTTTTCCCCTCTGTTTTGATTGGTTTCAGTTTGAGCAACTTCTCCGTGCTATACACTAAATGTGTTTTCATCAGCATATACTGGGTTTTACCATGACCTCGCATGTGACAGGGTGTATTGGTTCCACTCCAGCAAAAACAATTGAAAAAAATGTACACAGGTTTGGTTTATTAGACTTTAGCAACACAGGAAAATTTGCACAAATTTAGGAACAAGAGTTTGTTTTTAGATATTTCAACAGTTGCATTTTCCATACTTGCATATATAATCAGTACATCCGTGCGTCCCATCTTAACAGGCCAGTTGTGCCCTTGAGCTAGACATCGTTTAGTTCAGCTGCCACAGATAAAAAACTGTCTATGTCTTGGTGATTAGACCTGCACTGAACTAACGTGCCATGTTGAGACAACAGAAAGTGAGAACAAGCCACTGACACACTCGCGGTTTTAATATGCTTGTCCTCGGGCCAGCTGGGGTGTGAGTGTGCTCAGTGAAGTTAGTGTTTGTGTGTGTTCGGGTTGTGACAGTTGTGACAACACTTGGACGTGGGAGCAGGTGTCGGTGGCCAAGTGCTGTGCTGACTGCTGCACCGTCCGAGCCAACAGAGGCCCGTCAGTTTGGCCCACACCAAGGCACTCTTTGTGAATGTCTTGCAATGCCCCGCCCCAAAAGGCCCTCCCTCATCCCACCATGTACAGCAGGTGACTACTTCCACAATGTCAGCTGTCAAACCACCTCTCACATGATCGGGCTTCTCATTGGACGTCTGTCGGAGCACCTGTGAGCTGTCAGTCAAACCAGCGGAGATGAGTCTAACAGAAGCTGTTGTAAGCTGTTGCCTGTCATGCTACAACATGACACAGCATTTTAATCAAACAGTTAAAAGGGGAGTTTTTAAACAGGTGCTCAATTAAAAGATAGTCAGTTATTACATTTGTATTAATGCTAAAAACGAAGTTTGTACAACTATATTTACACATGTGACATACTGACCACAAGCTAGCATCTGATTTGACTCTGACACACTGCTGTTCAAGGATGCCACATTTAGCCCTAATCCTGACTTTAACCCTTGCCCCTTTAATACTTGGAGACTTATTCAGTGTACATGAGTAACACAAGCTGCTGCAACAGGCTACCACTTAACCGAAGCCGTCTATTATGTGAGGTGTGTGTATAATTGTGATTTTTCTTTACAAAAATGAGTTAGAAACTATAAAACATTTGTCTTTTGAACACAGAGACACATTTCATAAAGGGGCAATTTCTTTATATTACTTTGTGTTCTGTTATAATGTCAAACAAACCAACAATGATAGAAATAGTTTTTATGATCCGTGCTCTCAGTATATTTTTATGCACAGCAATTGACAAATTTATAAAAGCAAGCAGATGTATTTTGATCAGAATCCATTCATACTGTATAGTAGTGACTTCTATCAGACAGTAGCAGCTTAGATACAAGTAATTCATTGTGTTCTTTGCTGTCCATTTGATCTTAAATGTAATTAGTGCTGCTACACAAACTGAGGTTATATATTTGTGTCAAACTGTGTATATTATTATATATTAGATAATGGAAAGAATAAAAGTGGAAACAGAACAGTAAATGTAGTTACTAAAGACAACAAGTTGTGTTATATACTAAACATGGTCTAAATATAGTGCAGTAGTGGTGAGCTCTGATTAGTTCAGGTTAAGTTAGGTGGGACTGGTTGGTGAGCACCCCTTGGATACTCTGTGGTTTGTTTATGTGGCTGTCGGCCTACAGGACTTCCTTTGGTTTAGGCTGCAACTGCATGTTTAGACACCAGAGGTCTCTCCATACTTTTATATTGCTGCTCTGACTCCCAATCTCAGGGAGCTGCTCAGAACTAGAAGTGGCGCTGTGACACAATAATGTCAAATATAGCTGTTGATGTTTGGGATGAGATGTGAATACTGCCGGAGACGGGGCTGAAAGTGTGGTTCCCCTGTGAATTCAAATCAGCAGTTTTACAGAAATTCTAATACACCTGTCATTCTTTTCAATTTCCCCGTTGCTTTTCCTTGATCTTTTAAATTCTATCCCTGTTTCATCCTCATTTCCATCCCCAAGAGATCTTCTATGTGGAGCAGTTTGGACTAAATCTGTGTCATTCAGCGACCTGATTCATTTTTCTGCCGGTTTTCATCATGCGGGTGATTCCCTCTTTTGCACAATCACTACTGCTTAACATTCTACGGCTCGAGTATGAAGCGCCATCTATTTTAATTCACCTTATTAGTTCCAGTCCCAGAAATCCTTCAAAATAAGTTGTCTCCTTAATTTATATAAAAAAAGACTGGTTGGTTTATTTAAGCACCAAATGCACCAAATGGTTTCCAGCTCAAATGGGCTTACAAAACAACCAAGATGATCACATGACAGATCGTACCATACAGTTCCACACATTCAAAGAGAGGGCATTTCAAATGATGAATCTAGTCTGTCTTGTTCTATAAACCTTTGCAAAACAAAAATCTCATTAACAAGAGATGTCAACATATCAGCTTTAGACGACCAAAACAACCTGGATTCTTTAACTGAATCTTTTCTGGCAGACTCCTCAAGTAGTTGCGCTTGAGGCAATGAAACACACAAGGAAATTCATCTTCAGCAACACCAAGATTACAAAAAAAAACTAAACTCTGCTCTTTAGGAATGCCTTTATGTCTCTCTTCCTAATTTCTCAGGGGTAAGGTACCAACTATCTACTTAATTTTAGATTTAGACCATCTAGATTTTAACTTTGATCAAGTACTGAGAGGTTGCCAGATTGTATTTTTGAAGAATTTGCTGCAAAGACAGATATGTGACAGCTACCACATTTATAACTCCCAGATGTTGACATTGCAGCCCTGTGCGCTCTTTTGTCAGTGCTGAAATTGACATTGAAATAACTATCCAAATTGAATACACCACAGAGCCTTATTTTGTGAACATCGAAGTCTAGACAGAGAAACAAGGCTGAATTAAAGAAAGCTTTGGTGCAACAGAAATGTATGATAAACAGTGATTTAATTCTGGTTGGTGCAACCCATCCTAAGAAATCCCTACAGTTTGCATAAACATACAGTATGTGGTGTACATTAGGCGACTGCTTTATAAATCTGCATACATGCACCACTCATGCTAAAACTCTGGCATAGTGTATAATTAAGACACTAAATTCAGACCTTTAAGGCATGCATTAATAGCTTCCTCTTACCATCCGTTTCACAGACAGAAACACAACTATCCACATGCAGACGCCGATAAATAAACACCTGCCTTATGGACCTCGAGGTCATTAAGCTGGTGGGGATAGAGGGCAGACTGGCGGTCTAATTAATGTGCCTTTCTGTCTCCCTGAAAGGCCTTGTTATTCTCCCCCCGCTCTCACACACAGGCTGGACCAGTGTTTTGTCTGCTGCTCTCAGGCCTTGTTAAAAGAGGAGCATGCTGCCTGGGTTAGCCCTGCCGTCTGTATCCATCCAACAGGGCTGAATAGAACATGAAGGGTTTAGTCAGGCTCAAGAGAGACCATCCCGTTGGGGACGCTTCAGGCTAGCAGAGACCGTATTTCACTGGAGGCTTATCTTGCTCTGTCAGTCATCTGGGTAATGTCACTTGGTGGCGGTGTAATGGAAACAATGATACTGGCATGACCCCCAGTGGGGCTGTGAGCCCAGTTGGCATCTTATTCATATTCGTGAATGCTATTTACCTGCTTCTAGTGCTATTTGTGCTCCACTGAGGCCATTTGTGCATTTTCATTTGATAGTGTGTGATTGAATAGTGTTATATTCATGTTGACTTTCTTAAAAACAGTGCCAAGACTGTGTTGTGCTGACGTTATTCAAACAGCACTTTTTTAAAGAGGGTTTTCTGCTTTATTTTCTTACTGTACTTATTCTATTAGTTCACGGTACTTGTCTATCTTTGTTTGATGGGAATCATTTGAGGTTACCAAGGAAACAGCTGAATCCAGTTTCATTTTGGCTGTTCTTTCAGTCTGTTTCACTTATTGCAGTTTGCAAATCGTCCAGCGGTGATCTTTAATTAGATTTGTCTTATTCTTGCTCCCAACTGCAGAGACAAATTAATTCTGAACATTGATTAGTAGCTGAACAAAGAATCCCATGGAGTGACTTCAGTCCTTCCTCACAGAGAAGGGAAATCCTGGTTGCTATAGCCCTGGTTCATTATAAAGGTTCAGTTTAAACAAGAGTGTGTCAGGTGGGCATAATAGAAGGTGAAAAAGGGAAAGTATGGGAGCTCTGCCATGCTCAAGGTGGCCTAGGGCCCAGTCCATTAGGACTAATGCAGCAGTTACAGGTGGCTTCATATAGTGGGCAGCCTCAGTCTGAGCCCCCACAGGACATATTGCTGTGATGAGTAGGTCCAGATATATTTAAAATCTTCCTCACATTGAGTAGAATTTCTAAACCTTCGCACCTGTAAGAAAATGAAACCGAACATCGGGTGCAATAATGACACTTAAACAGGCAGAGGCACTGTTTGTCACCAAGCCAGACGGTGAGTTACACTGCTGGTGGTGAATCTCACAGGAAACAGTGTGGAGGACAAGAAACACCCCTGCTTCAGCCACAAGTCGTCACCAGGTCGCAACCCTGACGACCTCTCCAGCCACAGTTCTGCTCAGGGGCGTTTAAGGCTGTTTCACTTTCTTTCTGTTTTTTTATGAGTTAAGATTTTACGTCCCCTCGCTGCTTCCTCCCCATCCTCGCAATTGTCTTGAGGAGGAGGAGGAGTCACTGCGGATTTTTGCAGGAAGAAAACCCCTTTTTAAAGGCAATTTCACTAAAATCACACAAAAAGCACAAGCCACTGCCGGCCGCCCACACCAGCAGTAACAAGTTCCTTTTCATAATTTGTATACTGAACAAAATTATAAACGTAACTCTTTTGTTTTTGCCCCCATTCATCATAAGCTGAACTCAAAGATCTAAGACTTTCTCTATGTACACAAAAGGCCTATTTCTCTCAAATATTTTTCACTAAATCTGGCCAAATCTGTGTTAGTGAGCACTTCTCCTTTGCTGAGATAATCCATCCACCTCACAGGTGTGGCATATCAATATGCTGATCAGACAGCATGGGTATTGCAAAGGTGTGCCTTGGGCTGGACTAATTTTGTTCAGTGTATGTTCTGACCCTCTCGCTCTGCTACCTGCATGCCAGTCTCTAAAAAGAGCCATTGTTCTGGTAGTACTTATAATGAACTATTCTATTGAGGACTTATTGAGGACTCTGGTCTTCAGTTTAATTCAGTTTTTATGTTATATGTGCATGTGTGTTGGCGGTGGGAGTGTGCGTTGATTGTGCAGCAGTGCATACAATGTGCTTACAATTAGCACAGATATATAAAGGGGGGTAAAGTAGCCTATAGTTTTCTTTGGGGGCCAACAGTGCTGTAGATATCATCAGTAGTTTTATATGATCTTTCATGTCATTCATCTCCTTTGTCTTCTGTAACACTGAAATTAACACAATCATCACATGGTTAGGATTTCACCATATGCTTGTGTATTAGTCGCTTTTGTCTTGTTTACAGTGTGTGGGTTTGTGTGTGTGTGTGTGTAACATACCAGACATGTGTGTGGAAAGGGGGGGGGGGGGGGTGTTCTGTGCCAGTAGTAAGCGCAAAGCCGCAGTAGAGCCCATCCCCTACTCCCTCCCTGAGACGTCTTTTACTTGTAGTGAGGAGAGGAGCCGCAGCCCATGGCCACTCCTTCCGCTTCTCCAATTGGAAGAGAGAGGCCACCTCCTTCCCCTGCCTCATTGGTATGCAGGAGGCGCAGTGTGTGTATGAGGAGAGGGAAGAGAGAGAGAGAGAGGTAGCAGTCAGTGCAATGGGATAGAGGAGAGCGAGGAGTAGGAGGAGAGTGAATGAGAGCTGTTGGATCTGCTGTGCCTGCGTGCCTGCCTGTCGTCTGCTGAAGCTGGGGTTTGCTGCCACGCTGCGCTGGCACAGAGCAGAGTCACGGCCCATTTGCACCACCGTCCTCCCTCTCAGCACCAACACAGCACCGGTTGTTAACTCCAGCGACACCACCAGCAAGGCAAACCAAGGACAGAGCTCACCAGGCTTTCACCATCATCAAAGGGGGCACTCTGCAGCTACAAAGGGGCCTGACGCTACAATTTAGGAACCAGCTGCTACCTCATCCAAATCCCCCTCCACCTTATCCCATCCTTACCAACACCACCGCCACTCCTCTCTTGCTCCTCCCTATGCCCTTGTCCTCGGCGGCTCCTCTCACCTCCCTGGCCAGTATATGGATAGAAGCTCCCTGTTTCAGCTCATACAAGAGCAGGTAAGCGAGCGAAGCAAGCAGCGGCAGAGGTTTCTATGGTTACAGGCTCCTGGCCACCTCGCCGTCTACCCAGGGATTGAGACGTGGAGGCTGGGGGTGAGAGCTGATGTGAGGATTGATAGCAGGGGCTGTTTTTTTGCACGGGCAAACATGAGAGCGTGAGACAACACGACGGATGCAAGCATCATGGAGCCATGTGGGCCTCGAGAATGTGAGGTCAGATCATGAGCCACAGCGGGAATGGGGGGGGGCATCATGTCATGGTTTATGGGAAGGGAGGGGGGGAGTGTGCAAATAGATGGATGGGTTTCTGTATGAATGGATGTATAGATGGATTGATTGGTGCATTTTACATTTGAAAAATGAAGCAAAGATCCCAAGATAGTGTGTTATAGCTGCTGTATTAGTGTTTGCAGCAATCACGGTGTCTGTGCATGGATGTGTGATTTTCCTCGTTTCTTCTGTGTTAACCACATGCCCAGTCTTATCATCTCAGGGTCCCAAGAAACAAAGATTGCAAGATTTATTACGATTTTCATTCCCAAGGGTTGAGCAAGGACGCAGTTCCTGTAAAGTCCAGATCTTAGAAGAAGAAGCTGTTATTTGGCTTTAAATCTTTTCCTTCTTTTTCAGCCCTGCTGTTGAAAAGACAGTGTTAGTGGCCATATTTAGGCAAGCGAAAAATGTTTCTCATGACATCTGGTTTCCTCTGCCCAAACTGCTATTTGCTTTTCTGTCCAGTCAGATCTATGTTTGAGTTAAGCTTTGGCTGTACCATCTCCAAAAGTAACAAGTCAAAATGGATTTAAAGCACATGTATATTTGGCTAGTGCTTCCTGAAGTGCTTCCAGCTCTATTTCATGTCTTGTATTTAACTCTAGCCTTTCTAAATGTGTCTCGTGTTTTTTTGATGATGAACTGGTCTATTGGGGTTTGGGCTGACTGACAGATAGATTGGGCAATCATTCTGTCCAAGAGGGAGAAATCGATTATCTGCTGCAGAGTTTATGGGGTCACGAGCGGCCCATCAGCAACACATTGATCAACAGACTCAAGAGCCTTTGGGAGAAATGTGTGTTTGTGTGTGTCCGTGGTCACGTGTTGCATTTTTATGAATGTGTGTGTGTGGGGTGTTTTTTTATAACAAGTGGAGGAAGCCCTTGTGGGTTGACTAAGAAGATGCTCTGTGGTCACACTGGTGAGTCATTTACTGTATAAGCCCTTCTGTGATAACAACTACTTAGTGATACCTCAACAGCACACACTTCTTCATAGACACATTTTAATGCGCTATCAAAGAGGCTGATTCATCTGTATCAATATCCATTTTGGATTTAGCAGGTCCTTGGGCTGGAGATGGAGCCAGTATTTTCTCACTGTACACAGCTGGTTGTTTTATTGATTGTGGGGTTTACTCTGCATGTGCCAGTATGTTCATATAGACTGTTTGCACTGCCACAGTTGAGCAGGCTGCGGTCCTATTAAGCTCAAGTCTAGACCAAATCACTCACATAGACTGACGACAGGCTCTTTCCACTTTTGGGACTCCATGCACCGGACTTTGATTTGGAAAAGGTCTCTTTAATTAAACTAGAATAAAGTGATATCTGCCAACAGCTTTTGGACTGCGAACATGCAAGCTTGTTTTTAACAAAGCCTGCTGCCCGCCTAAACATTGGGCACTTTCTTTCTCATCCTTATCCAGGAGAATGTTTTGCAGAGCATGCCTCATGTTTTTTTTTTGCAGGTCTGCCTCTAAGCAAATCCACAAGAGCACCTGGAGGTCAAGTGCCTTGCTCAAGGGCATGTTAGATTTACTTGTACTCAGTCACTGTGACTGCTTTTTCATAGTTTAGGGTTTTAAACCTGAAACCTTGCACGTTTTTATTAACATTTAGATTTAAGGTACCGCTATCCCAACATTTCCTCCAGTCAAACACACATTAGATGTTAAAGGTAGGAAAGTGTAATGCTTTTGGGCTTTCCTGCAGTATTCTTGAATCAGTATGGGATGTTTTACCACAAAAGCAAACTGAACATGCTTAGTTTATATTTATTTGGGCAGTGAATGTCTAAAGGAGAGGGGACTTTGCCATATAGCTCTGTCACACTGAACCGCATGAAAATGCTGCAGGGGAAGAGAAAGAGAAAGCAACAATGACAACATGAGAGAGTTTATTAGTCTTTGTCTGCAGTTGCAATGCTGAGCTCAGGCTATTTCTGGCCTATGCAGGCTCCCACATATGCTCATGATGGGAGCATGCACAAAGTTTCTCTGATAGTCTTTCTATTTCAGCACCGCTGATAAGGCGACTTGATGGTCGGCAGCACTCAGCCACTAAAACATGCTATGATTAGTTGGTGAATATCTCCCCATGTGTCATTCAGTTGTTATGTGGCGTATTTATATCCATCCCATAAGGGATTGGGGTTCTGAATACTATTCTGACATATTTATGTCAAGTAGAGAGAATAAGGCTCTCAAATGCTGTCCCCCCCTTTCATCATTCTCTGATGCTAATTTGCATTGAGCTGTATTTGAAAATGCCTCTGGCTGTTTGTGCTGTGTTTAAACGCCAGGAAATGTAGATCGCGTCAAGGAAAATTCTTTGTATATCTCTCTTCAGTGGTTTCCACTTGAGGAGAGAGTGGTTTGAATCTTAGAGCCATCACATCACAGTGCCACAGTGGTAGTGTGAGTGCAAAAAGCAGGGCAGAGCGTGCATTGTGATAATTACAGAGTCAGTGGCCCAGTTGTTGGTGAACACCAGTGAGTCCTGAGGGCAGCAGAGACAGTTCAAAGGGGTTTTATCTGATGCCATGCAAATATGCTGTGCCCTGTAAATGCCACTTCCCTCTTCAGATACACAGCCCTGTTGAAGCTTGACAGTCTGGTTCACAGAGACCAGAGAAGTCTGTATTATTGGCTCTGCGCCACTGGGTCAGCATTGTGTGAGTGCTGGTGCTGTTTTCCCTCCTAATGGAAGTTATAATCACCATCTTCCAAAGAGTCATTATTGTTCATTCAGAAGCTAGAATCAGCCTTTCAACTTTTAGGTGTACTAAGTCGATGCTTTTTGTTGTCTTTCAGTTGGTGTGTCTAATTGTTTATATAGACCAAAATACTTTAATTTCAACATATCTGACAAGGTGGTAATTAATACAGAGCTGTGTACAAACATGGGTTCTTCAAGTCAGCTGGAGCCTTGTGAGCACTATTCAAAGTAAATCCTAATTTGAAGATTTAAGACTACTTGATTAATCATTAGTCAATATTGTGTCAGAAAGTTGTGAAAAATGCACAGCACAGTTTCCAGGTGATGACATCTTAAAAATGTCATTAATTTCAATAAATTCAGAAATTTCAATAAATCAAAAAAATCAATAGTCCAAAACCCAAAGAAATTCCATTTACTACAGAAGACAAAGAAAACAAAAAATCTTTGCATTTGAGAAGCCTCGTCATTCAGGTGGGACGATAGGACTGGCTGTGTCACAGCCCACTGGTTGTACTTGTATCATGGCTGGGTTTTCAGGTTTGTACCCAGGCCGGAGGTGTGAGCCCCTGTGGAACAGACTGATAAGTCGTAGTGGGCTGGGGTCAGTTGGAGTCGCTGCGCTGAAGGTAATAGAGGTCCCGGGGGTTAACGCTGAGATAAGTTCCTTGCAGTCAGCATTCCATTCCTCTTTGCCCTCCTTCTCGTGCTCGTGTATACATTTTCGGCCCGTGTCTTGTCCATCTCCTCCCACTTGCTCGGTTCAGTTGCTCTCCACCTTAACACCTCCACCCTCCATCCATAATTACCCGACCCGCCTCCCTGCACATCTAAACTGTGCCTTTGTCTTATTACCACCTTATTTTTACCTTGCTGGTCTCTTTCCCTCCTGTATTCTGTTTCTTCCTTCCACTCTGTACCCTTCCCTCCTTTCATCTCCTCTTCCTCTCCCCCCTTGTGTGTCTTTCCTTTGCCTCTCGACCGCCAATATGTCGGGTGGGGGGGTGCAAGAAAGGGATGACACACAGGCGATTGGTAACCATGGCAACGCATGCAGCTTGTCAAAGTGTCGCCCTCACCAGTGTTGGATCGCTTCAATAACTGCTTTATTCACAGCGCTTTTTCCCCTCCTTCTTCCAACCCTTTCCTCTCTCGGTCTCACGCCCCTTGTTCGTGCATGCCACCAGCCTTGCCAACACTTATTCATCTCAGAGTACCTTAGAGTAATTGATAACCCTAATTGGCTACAAGAACCAATCCTCCGCCTCCTGGAATCCTCGGCAGACAGCGTCTCCTGTGTAACATTCTTCCAGAATAAGGTCACACTACGAAGGGAACAGTATTTGTGCAGTATGACAGCTCAGCGTCAACACTTGGTTTGCGTAAATGTGCGCAGCCATATACAGTGTGCCTCTGTCTGTGCTGCCGCTGTATGTGTAGTGATGTGCTGACATATGGAGGCTGACAGTAATCAGACGTCCCCAGCGTAGCTCTCTGTTCCCCCTGTCAGCCTGGGCTGAGCCAGGAGCACATTAGAATCTGATCTATCTCCAGTCTGTGGCAAGCGAATGCAGAGCACTGGAGTGTGTCACAGCCCTCTTATAGGAAAGAGAAGAAGAGGACTCACTGCCAGACTGCTGGGTTAGGCAAATGCACAGAATAACAGAGACTGGCAAAGCATTTTTATTCTCTGTGCGTCTCAGTTTCATTTCTCTCTCATCTCTGTTGTTCTCGCCTCTCTCCTCCCTCTGCTGTTCCTTTAACTTCATCATTTTTCATTTCTTTCATTTCATCAAACGACTGACCCCCCACCCATTTTCCACCTCTTGCCTCTCTGCTGTCTTTTTTTGGTGCTTTCTCTCCCTCCTGTATTCCCCACATGTCATCCTGGTACATTACACATCACAATCGCTGTCCATATCTGCACCATTTTGCTCAGCAAGCCTCATAGGGGGAACAGGGCCGTGTTTTAACAAACGTCCATGCAACACACAGTTAAGGGGATTATCTAAAAATAGACCTGGGCCTCGTTTTCTTTCCCATCTTGGTTTATCTCACAAATTTAGTTTTATGGGAGTCCAAGACTGCCTTGACACTGCTGGCTGTCATGCTCAGGAGTTTTGAGGTTAAACTGAGATGCTTGTGGGACAATGACCAAGAG
This sequence comes from Micropterus salmoides, assembly GCF_014851395.1. NCBI lineage: Eukaryota > Metazoa > Chordata > Actinopteri > Centrarchiformes > Centrarchidae > Micropterus > Micropterus salmoides. The sequence goes on along the minus strand of NW_024041262.1, from coordinate 11,646,820 downwards.
GGGGATTGTCAAGTACTGTATGGATTTTAAACAATGTGCAGTCCCAGTGCAGAATCTTAGTTAATATTGGTTAAAAGCTGTTCTTTTTCCTGCTGTTGAGTAATGTTAGTGTGCATGTGAGTATTGTAAAAGTATCATAACATAATCCCTTCACTGTATCAACCAGCAGTTGGAAAACACTCATTCTGAGTCAAGCATCATCAAAACTAACCCATTAGTTCCTGCCTCCACTGTGCTGTCCCAGGTGAATAAATACATAAGTTTGCTTAAATTCAACTAAATGGCTGTAAAACACCCTGGAAACAGTGTAGGGAGAAGCAAAGCACATAAACTAATCATGTTCAGAGAGAGACGCACAAACTCTCACTCCAATGGATTCCCTGATTGATCTTCTTTGCTTCTTAGTTGAGCAGTAGAGCTTTAAGCTTTGAACCTCCTGCAGTAGAGACTGACACAGTGTAGCGCAGTATAATGCCGCTCCCCTCATGCAGCCGATAAAATGCCTTCGTCTAACCATGTCAGAGCAGACTAGGTCCAGACTAAGGCGGCCTAGACGGGATCCTTCTCATGGACTTGATGTGACATGGGCAACAATGATGCAGCATGACTGACTCCACACTGACGCAACATCTGAAAGCTCACTCCCTCCCTGGAGCAACAAGAGGCTGTTGGTTTACTATCTGAAACCTAATGAGCCTGTGTTAGCATTCAGGAAACAGTAAAATGAAAAGCAGCAAGGGCTCTTCCCATGTGGTCTTTTTGTACTGCTCCAGTTTGTCCTCAGGCACATTTTCACGAACACAATCCGATGTACTAAGGAAAGCTAGCATGAGAAATCAACGCTCCATTGCAGAGCAATTGAATGCATTTAAGAGAAAGAGAATGTAAGGGAAGAAAATCAAGTGATAAGTAAGTGAAGCTGCTACCCCAAAAAACCCACATTACTTAAACCAAGCATAGATACACACCCTATACTTTACAAGCCATTTTTAACCGGGTGCTATTTTAGAAAACCACTCTCAGCCATTTTTATGACGCTCTCTTGCTTAAATCAATTACGAGGAGCAGCGCTGGCATACAGACATCAGCAGTAATAACCCATGGGGCTGTGGGTCTCAGTGAGTGAGTGGCGATTAGAAAAACCACACTGACTACAAGCTGCTAATGTGACCAAGAACGGACTCACACAGTCAAATGAAGCATCCACTCAGAAACAAAGACTGAAAATTAATTTAATGCTGAGGGAATTGTTTTGGGTTTTTTTCAGGGAAACTGCAGGTCACTGCCTATTAGAATGACATGCCCGCCTGTCTTCTCTCGCTGCTCACAACAACAACAACCATCCTGCTGTTTGCTTTGACAGACCTACTCCTTTAATGAGGTTGAATGGGGCCTTTTCTTAAGGCGGGTCTAATTCTTTCACAGGCATCATAGAGGCAACACTGCTTAATTAATACCGGTGTCACTGTCTGAGCCCAGTGGCTCTCATTTGTCTTTTTGAGTATCTATTGAATCTCTCTGTGTATGTCTCGGTTGCATTCTCCCTCAGGGCAATCTGACAGATTTCTGCAGTGCTGCATATTATTAAGAAATCAGGATGCATAATAGACACAGCATTGTCAATACAACTGTTTTCAGCAATGCCACTTTTATCCCAGTCGTCTGAGAATGGGCTGTTGTTTTTCCAGCTGGACCCAGAAAACACCGGTTTCATCGCAGTGGAGAACTTCACCAGCTTGGTGGAGCACCATGAGCTGCAGCTGGACCCGTCCAAGCTGGACATGCTGTTAGCGCTGGTCCAGAGCAATGAAGAGGGGCAGGTGTGCTACCAGGAGCTCATCGAGCTGGTGAGTGGAAGCCAGATGCACACACCCAGATACAGATCGTAATGCAGAGCGAGTGGCATGAGGCATTTCATGTCCCGCAGCACAGACGTTTCCACACATACACCCACTTTTGTTGGATTTCAGAAAGGTTACAGAATTGATTCAGACAGAGCCAGCGAGCTCCGCCGTGGCGAAAATTGACTCGACCATTCAGGTCGTTGTCCTGCAAAAGGAGGATCAATCTTTCCAGTTAATGTGTCGGTAAATCCAGACACTTAACCTCACAAGCGCACTGCAAAGTACTAGAAAACACCCACACCAAGCCTACACAGCCGCAGTATTAAAGCAGCACATTTTACAACTAATACACTCAAATACAGTTATATCCTGAAGAAATTAGTTTATTAAATAGTGTAACAGCAGCAAGACTGATGAATACAAGAATATGCTTTATATGCTGATATGTGAGCAGTTTGTGTGCTATTATACTCTCTTAACTCCTACATATGTGGAAGCCTCTAAGATTTTCTAAGGCTCTTCATTCGCTGCCTTTTCTTTTTCTATATCCCGTGCCGCTTCACCTATCAGTATTTACCATTGTGCTCTTATTAGACATTCATGATGATGATTCTCTCTGAGCATGTAGATGAGCACCTGCCTTCGGCTCCTCGCACCGTACAGGTGTAGGCACCCGATATTAATTCAGGGCAGTGCAAATCCTGTTCCTGGCATATTTTCACTTCCTTAAGCTCATCTCCCCCATACTTTCTTTCTCTCTGTCTCTATTTATCTGTCTTTTTTATTTTACTTGTGTTGTGCTGCCCATGGTTTGTAATGAAGGCCACAAAAATCCCCTCAATTTGGAGCAGGTCCCAGTTCTGGAGTCTGTGAGAAATCAGTGTAGAGGTGCTGCTCCCACAGTGCAACCTCTCCTTTACATCAGTCCTTTTTCTTGGAAGTGTACATCTATCTTCCTCTGCCATTCTTGAAGTGTTGTTATTTTTTTTGATCAGTGCATCTTCAACCCTCCCTTCCTCAAACCATGTAATATTTTGTAACCTGCCTCCTTGAACCCTCAGATCTCATTTCCTTCGCTTTCATTCTACACTCCTTGTGAGCATATGTTAGGTTGGGAAAAAAAAAACTTCCTCGCCTCTGACGGCATCAGGGAGACACTTTTAAAATTGCCCATCAGCCAAATGCAAATTGCCTTCGATTAGCCCAGCATTGGTAGTAGCAGGCAGTAATCTGAGGTAATTTGAGAATGCCCAGCCCCACACAGCTATCGACCCGCAGGTCTGATTTTTAAAGATTTGTCTAATACGCACACGCAAACACTCACACAGACCATATCCACTACGTTCTGTGCATGCATAGAATTTGCATATACACAAACATTTTATTATTAATTAATGCAGCCACCCACTTCCTCTCTGTCTGTCTCACCACTCCACTCTCGCTGATATACACGCACTCTCAAACTCAGACAGGCTCTCATTCATACACATGAGAGCTGACAGGACAGATTTGCTGACTAATTTAGAGGATATTTGAATTTTGATTTTGCCTCTCGGAGAGTGCCGCATGTAGCGTGGCATTTTCAACAAGGTCATCAACGAATACCTTCCGGCCTTCTTTCTCTCCTCCTCTCCTTTCTCTCTGCTGCTCTCTGACTTTATTGTTTTCACCTAAGTCTTTTCTGGTTTCCTCTTTTTCTTTATTTCCTTTCTTCACTCTCTCAAGGCCATGTTCCCTGCTTTTTGTCCTTTCACGTCTCTGTACCTGAGGCAGATTTATAAGTAGCACTCCACAGTGTGTGACAGATGATAGTCTTGTTTTGATTTGGACAGTTCATTGCTGTCATTATATCATAGCCAGTGCCTGAAGTCTGGTATCTCTATTGATTTGTGGTCCAGCCTCGATGGAAGATGGAACTCCCCTGCACCGTATTAAAATGGACATGGCAACGTGCAGAATTTGTGTGTGTGTGCACTCAGTCCATGTCTTTTTGAGGATTTCAGCCCACAAGCTGTTGCGATTTCTGTCAGTTGCGTCTCTAACGGGAGTGTTCAACATTTTCCTGATTTGTTCTACATTCACTCAGTGCAGCCGTGAATCCTTGCTGCTTCTCTCGACCTCAGTGGGTGTAAATGTTTGAATCGCACCATTGGGCAACAGCTTCTCTGGTGTGTATTTGTGTGTGTGTGTGTGAAAATACAAGACATCGTTCATGTTCAACCCATCTTTCATGCAGGGCATCTTTTGCCAGAAAACTCCATCAGTTCAGCCAGAGGGGTGAATAAGTAACACTCTGCTAAAACCTCTCTTGGGAAACCATACACACACACATCCACGCACACACACACTCACTCTGAAATATGCACTCACATAGAGTTGAGGTGCATAGAAAACTACCAAGCCACAAAATCCCACACAGCAAGACAAAAAGCACACAGTTTACACGCGGTGACACGTTTACGCACAATTACACACAGACATTTTTGTCGATGCAGGAGGCTGAGAGACGCCCAAGGTGTCAATGTTCACACTTTGTAGGGCTTTGAGGGGACGATTCTGTGATAGACGAGCATCTGGTAATGAATTGAGGGTAAAACCAGGCCAGCCTGAAGTCGGATATATTCCTGTGTGCAATTGCACATATTGATTTCTGTAAAGAGAGTCCTCTGATGCTATCACGTACCAGCTGTGTAATTGAAGAAGTGTGTCATTGTTTTCCTTCGGGTGGTAATTTGGCTAATGTTCGACGGAGATCCAAAATGGCTGGTATGGTTAATTACACGGGTAGCGGGTGTATTTTAAAGATTATAGCAGGGTATTGTCTTTGTTAAGGTTGGAGGATTTTAGGACTGTTGCTGCTATGGGCCTCATTTTTTTACCCTTCTGCCCAAATGTTGCACTTAGATTTTCTGTTCCCTCGGGGGGTAGATTTAGAGAAACGCTTATGGAGTACATATTCAAATGTTCTGCTTTAAACTGGGTGAGTCTTTTGTCACATTTGAAGCAGTTTTGTATGCAAGAGAGCAGATATAAACTTCAGTTATAGTCCCAGTCAAGAGACACAATATTTTAAAGTTTTCATGTCATTTGAAGTCACAGTATGTGCCCATAGTGCATCTGTCTCCAGGGACATCCTATAACAAACTCCAAGTCAGGCTTTCTGTTTTTGATGAGTTGCTGGCTAAAAGTGATGCACTTTGCTTAAGTGTCCTGGAGTCAAGGTTTGTTTGTTTTTCCCCACCCGAGTTTTAGCACCGCAATGATTAAAGCATGAAGGAAGGCTGTGGCCGCAAACTGCTGAGGGGAAGAAAAGGTGGACTCATTTTAAAAGGATTTGGGCAAGAAAGAAACTGTGTATCTGGGTCAGGGTAGAATCAGCAAGGCTAAGATCCGCAGTGGTTTAGATTCTGCTGTGAGTTTGCGCAAGTGTATGTGCCAGAGCAAGGGAGAGGGGGATTTTGGTCTTCTGAAGGATAGTTCAGATGGTAAATGGATACACTGAAACTGTAAGTCTGGTGGGGGTGAATCAGCACGCTCAGTAATTGGCATCGCCTTCTAACATTCTCGTAACGATAAATTATTTATCTGATAAAGATTTATTTTTTGTGTGTATGTCAACAATTATGAGTGAAAGATGGTCACCACCGTAAACCCTGAGCAAAATCAGAATGATTTATGGGTTTTTTTTTGTATCTGCAGTGCCTGAATGGGCATTTTTAATTGTTATTACTAATTAGTATTGAGCTGTGAGGTATTGACCATGTGGTGTGGCTAATTAATCCATCAAGGACAATTGACTAGAGCTGAGAGCAGCATGTACAGTAGGCAACACGCAGCTACCAAGAGGAGGATGGACCCTTGCTGTTTGACACACACACACTGCTGTCAGTTTGGCCCATTCAGCCGTCCCCAAAGGGGAATACTATCTTTATCTTTGTGCTCTTAGCCTCAACATCAATTATTCCCTGGCAGACGTTGCCTCGTCAGGGAACTTTCACCGTTGCCGAAGCATAAGCCAATGGTTTTCCCCCTTTGACGTTTTATGTGATGTCATGTAATTTTCTGTGCACCTTGCTCCGCCGCTCCTCTCAGTGCGTTATCTCTCAGGTTTTGGGTGCTCGCGTGTGCCTTCTTGTGTGTTCGCCATCTCTCTGCTGTCGTCACTTCAAAAGGCTTCTAATGCTCACTTTAGAGGCGGCAGTCCTCCACGTCACAGAAGGCGAAGCGGAGTGACAGCTATGCTTAGTCGCGTCTCCTGGGAACAAATTTTCACAGAGGCAGCATGAATGGGAGAGAATACAGTGCAAGGTGGAGAGAGGCAGCAGTTGTTGTCACAGAGCCAAGCACTGATGAAATAAACTCAGAAACAGACACTTTATTTAGAGGACAAAGCCAACAGAGGAAGAAAATATAATTATATTTACATCCCTTAGACTATCTCTATTCTGCCTGTCTTCTTCATATAAACACACTTCATTCAACAATATTAAGATATTCAGAATAAGACAGGCGACATCTCACCTCCACTTTCCATTGGTTGCCTCCAGACTCTACAAATCAAGCTCACCCACGCAGGCATCTCAATCTCCCCCTCCATGCCTCCTAATGTCCCTCTTCTCCTCTTCTTCTGCTTTCACTCCCTGCCTCAAGTATAGCATAATTGCATTTTCCAGGCCTGATTTCCATACTAAATATGCATCCCTCCATCTGCAGGAGAGCCAGCAGCCCAGCTCGACATCGTTCTGGTTATCACTGAGCAACAGGCCCCCCACACCCTCACTGTACAACTATAATTGTACAGGTGTCATAATTACCCACAGTTAGGGTAGTTACCACGTCCTGCTCTGCTAACTTCCAAAAGGTATTAGCACCCCCCCCCCCCCCGTTTTTCTGAGTAATTTCTTAAAAAAAGGGGGAAAAAAGGCAGCTGCTCCATTTGTGGCACAATCTGTTCATTACTTCTTCATTATTTGGTCATTTATTTATAGCCTTTGTCCTCCAGTATATTTAGCTCATTAGCTTTTATAGCTATTGACCCACCATTTCTTTCACCATGCCCCCTGCTGTGTCTACATCTACATGCAGCAGCACCTGGCTAATGAAATACGAATGGTGTACTTAAATGGTGGGCTGTGCTTCCTGTGGGCCCCGTTTGGAGGTTTCAGTACACCTCATATGAAGCTGCCATATTGTTTTAGGTTACTATTATGAGAAACCTATACATAAGGTCAGCTGTTGTAGATTTATTCTGATAACAATATCAACTGCTGCCTACACGCCTGTTCCTTCTTTCGCTGCTTTTCCTGGAAACTAAATTTCATGAAGTGTCACATCACATCATAACACATACTTTGATTTAGAGATAAGTGCTTAGTCAGCCGGTTGTCCTCAAAGGAGCTGTATTGTTTTAGCTACACCGGGGACTTCAGGCATCTGGAATTGCCGTATAGTCTCAGCCATTAGGTAAATCTTACCTGTGAAGAAAGCACGCTTGTCGACTGTAAGGAAATGCAGATATTGAATCTAAACAATCCCTGCTGTGGGTAGCTAGTAAGACAACATTTTCAGAGGCAAAAAAGAGCTCTCTGTGTTGTTTCCTGATGTTTCTCTGCCTCTGCTGTCAAAAGTGTGGCATTAGGATAGTTTTCACCCTAAGCCTCTATTAAAGAACTTATCAAGAGTTGGTCCGGCTGGCCTGCAGGCTGCTGTAGAGCTCCTGCTCAGTAAGCAAACCTGGAGTCTGTGATAACATGAACACACACACACACACACACACACACACACACACACACACACACACGCTGGAATAGTTCCTCTTAACAAAGATTTGCTTTTCAAGGGCAAAACCACTTCAACCGCCTATTTGTTATGATGTCTGAGCTGCAATCAGACCTGGTGGCAGTCACACTTACTTCCTGTCCAAATCAAAAACCACTTATATATTACAGTATTTAAGTTTCTTATCAGTCATGAATATTCAGTTGCAGTTCTGTCATCTCTCCTGTGGCAAGAGAGTGATCACCAGTTGTTTAAACATGTATCATGGCTTTAATATTAAATATTTTTAGATTGATTAAACATTACTGTTTTTAGTAATTCTGAAAATGCTTTTAGTAGCATTTGTTTTATCTCTGTGTCACAAAGAATGTTGCTGTTACTAATTAATAGGGGTGTGCATCTTCACTGGTCTCATGATTCGATTCGATTACAATTATCAGGTCTTCAATTCGATTCAATTCAATATCTCGATGCATCATGATCATCACATCACATCAAGGGTGGGAATTTCTAGGCACCTCATTATGATTATAAGGGCTACGATGCGATTGTGAAAACAAACAGGATAAAGATGTATTTTTCTCACTGTGTGACTACTTGGTACTTTTAAAGCAACATATTTAACAACAATCCAAACAAGCAGGTAGTAATGAAATGCAGATATTTATGTTACTTCATATAAATGTAGCTAACATTGCAAAGCATTATTACATTATTACAGCATTATTATTGACCTCTGCTGCTGCTATTTTTATTTCTGATGCTGCTGTTAGTATTAGTATAGAGTCAGATGGGGGTTGAACTACACACTTTACAATGCTCCAGCCACACCGTGTTCACTGCACCATGTCTGTTCCTCTTTTTGTCTTGTCTATTGTAGTTCCATGTTTGTGTCTTGTCTAAGTTGATTATTGTAATCTTGTACTGAGCACCATGGGCCTTGAGAAATGGCATTTTGTTCATTTTTGAACTCAATATGTGGATGAATGACAACAACCGAACTTGAACTAGCAGCCAAAAAACGTCCTGCTCAGCTTCCAGACCGCAGTCTGAAGAGCTAACCGCCTTCACTTTCCCAATAGTTGGGAAACAACAGACAGACTTTAATTAACGGACACACTGTGACCTGCACTGTGTGCATGTAGCGCTTATTTTTTCTTCGCTTTCACCTACTGCCTCCTGTCATGTAGCTGTCCTTTGAAGAATGAGCAGAGGAAGCTAGCTAAGAGCTACCGTGCTGCACAGCGTGCGGGTGAAAATCATTAACGATAGTTACATTGAGTTCACTGATCATGTGAAAGTTTAGTAGCGGCAGTCATTCATTCATTCAGCTGTCTGTCTGTGCTGAACAATGAGAACACATATCCGTTGTGTACAACACACAGACGGTCCGGAGCTGCACTTTCAAGTTCCACCTTTTTCGTTCCGTCAACATTATGTTATCAATTAACCTCTAGATAATTGATTATTGACATTTGTGAATCGATTCATAATCATCTATAAAAGTCCGCATCGCGATATATCTAAAAATCTATTTTCGACACCCCTACTAATTAATCATTTTGTGTCTTTTTGGCTTAATTTTTCCTGCAAATAATAGATACTTGAGTGGATACTTGATCTCACACATGAGAAAGTTAAAAAAATAAAGTTCAAAGTCATACAAAAATGTACCCATTTAATGTAGCAATGTGCAAGAAGTGCAAAAAAAGAACCATGTTGAATGAATAGCAAAAGAGAAACTTCACTGTTTATTTGAAGCCTCGGAACAATGTCGGAAAAACAGGAAAGAAGACAATGTCTCCACCCTTTCCCCCTGGCTATTTGATCATAAAAGTAAAACCTCAGATAAACTGTAATGCTATCCCTTGTGAAATCAGTACTTTATGAATGTTGGCTCCCCATCTAGGATGATTAGTCACACTGATGAGCTTCCCGCAGATTATATGAAAAGAAGCTATCCTCCTTTACTGATGTTTGATCCACTTAGCGTGAGGAAAGTTATGGATTTAATTGCTAAAATGATAAATTCAGCAGCGGCGAAGATCAGATCTGCTCATCCTGGTAAGGTGTCCTCGTCCTCCAGCTGCTGACAGTAATGCTCATAAAACAACTCGAGACAAGTTTATTGCAAAAAAGACATTAAGTCACCAAGTAGCAAAAAACAAACATAGTAAATGAATTGAAGTTGTCTGCTGATTCCATAAAGTCACAATAAACTCTCCCTGTCAGCTAAAAAAACAGTTTCTCATCTTATTCTTTATCTGTAGTTTGACATTTTTGGAAATATGCTTTTTTGCTCTCTTGCTGAGAGATAGATGAGAAGATAAATACAACTTTCATGTCTGTCTGGTAAATATAAGGCTACAGTTAGCAGTTGGTTTAGCTAACGTAGCTTGTCATAGGAACAGCTAACCTGGCTCTATCCAAAGGCTACAAAATCTGCCTACCAATACAAGTTTACTAATTAACACATTATATGTCTGTATCATATGTTTTATCTGTCCAATAATTGAAGTGTAAAAAGGGCGTGTTATGGTTTTAAGAGGATTAGCCTATACACCAATTTTGTGACTATTTCTTGACAAGTAACTGGCAACCTAACTGTGAAGTCAACACTTCAGGAAGTTTTAATGTGTTAGTTAGTGAGCATTAGAGGTGCTGATAGGCAAATTTCTTGCCTTCAGACAGAGCCAGGTTTGCTGCTTCCCCAGCGGTTTTCAGTCTTTATGCTAAGCTAATCTAACTGGTTGCTGGTGGTAGCTTCATATTTAGAGTACAGACATGAGAGTGATGTCATCTACTTCTTGGCATTAAAGCAATTAAGGATATTTCCTAAAATGTTGAACAATATTCCTTTAAATAAAGTAAGAATGTTTTCTGGTATAATCATGGAAACTCCACAAATAAAAAGTAGACATATATCCCATCAGTCAAATTTAGAATAAGATGCTCATCATTCCTCTGAGTTTCTGTAAAATCCATACAGTTGCCCACAAGATATTGCACTCAACGCTTTAGAATAATACATTCATGTTTTTCCACCTTGTCCTCAGATGAACAGTAAGCGCTCCAGCAGTTTCCGACGAGCCATTGCCAATGGCCGCCGCACACTGCAGCGGGAGATCCTGCTGGATGAGACGGGGCTGGGTCTGTACAAGCGTTTTGTTCGCTATGTGGCGTACGAGATCCTGCCCTGTGAGACGGACCGACGCTGGTACTTCCACCAGAACCGCCTGTGTCCCCCACCTGTCTTCATCGCCATTGTCACCATAGTACAGGTGAGATTTAGGAGGTGATGCCATCGACTTGTCAGACACTGAACTGAATATAAATTCTACTGATGCAGCCCCCTGTTTCAAATATTCCTGTCACGTTTGGCCTGCAGTATTTTACTTGAGTATGTACTACTAACCCACGACACTGACTTTCGACTGTTCTGTTGGCTCAGTCGTTCGCTTCAGACCCACAGAAAAGATTTTCTGCCTTTGATCACACGCTTTTACTGTGAGCTCGATATGAGCTGGTAACCCATTTGGGAGTCGGTGCTTAGTGGGTGCAGTTAATGCCATTCCTCCAAGCTGAAACCCTCAGTCACCCTGCATGCAGGGTTTTTTTCTTTCCCAGACACTGATTTTGGAACTTGGAAACCAGGTCAGTGAACACCGTAGTCCCCACAGTGGCATTAAATGACCTATTATGCTCATTTGGAAAAAAAAATAAAAGCACTAACACAGAAGCTCTTACAGACCACTGTTGAATGGTTGGGGATTAAGCAGCGAAAATAACCTACAGCCTCTTAACAAAACCTCAACCTTTTCCCCTGAAATCATCATAATTCTGAAGAAAGAAAGCCAAGTGCTCACATAATGCCTCCAAATAGCATTGAATGGTCTGTAATGACAATGAGGATGTGATAATAACGTTTCACGTTCATTTTAATTCACAGAGACAATGAGTCATTATTCTATGAAACAAATTAATGGAATTGAACCAGATGTGTGTGTGTGGGGGGGGGGGGGGGGGGGTTCTGCGGGCAGTAATTGTCTCCACAAGTCTAATAAGCGTCAGCTGAGGAATACAGAATGTAAAGACAATGTCATGTGTCTTTCATAAAGCATAATGGGTTTTGTTTTGCAGGGCAATTTCCACCTTTATACCAGCAGTCTGCGGAGAGAGCTCGAAATGGGTATGTCAGCAAGAACTGACAGTTTGGTGTCATTTCTGTGACTGTTGCAGATTATCGTGTTCATGTGCTATGGCATCATGCTAAACAAGTGGGTACTGCAGACCTATCAGCCTGACTTCATGAAGAGCCCCCTGGTCTACCATCCTGGCCACCGTGCACAAGTGTGGCGCTTCTTCAGCTACATGTTCATGCACGTTGGGTACGTTCACGAAGCTCCACTTACCCCCAGGTTGATTTATGCAGGACCGGTTCAGTTAAACTCTGGTTTGTTGTAGCAGATGATGCACAGAAGGAGGAACAAAGATCATATGCTGTCATCTGAATCATGATCTCTTTCTCTGCTCTCTCCTTAGTTTGGAGCAGCTGGGGTTCAATGCTTTACTGCAGCTGATGATTGGCGTTCCTTTGGAGATGGTCCATGGCATTTTACGAATAAGTCTGCTTTACATGGCAGGAGTGCTGGCTGGTGAGTGTCTTTTAAAATAAGCATATTATCATGTAAACCAGGGGTTCCTCAAGTGCTGGAGTGCTGCAAGATTTGTTTATTTTCATTTTTTACTGTATATTTTTAATAACGCGTCACGCGACAATTAGAGTAACTACACATAAACCTTTTTACATTACATTTTGAAAGTATATCAAACCGGAAATAATTTGAAATGATAATGCTGCTGTGAATTTTGGTAACATGACGGCTCTACTTTTGAACAAAACAAAATAAATACTTGCTGTATAGAAACCAACAGTTGCTTTCAGCATCACACGCACCTCCAGTGAGACTGAGTGTGTTAGCATCTTGTCCTCAAGCCGACATCCATGAGCGGCCCGTTTGATAGTTTTTGATAAACACGACCCAGCTGGTGGCCCAGGCCTTTGAAAGAAATCACCAAACCAAATGCAGCGGAGTGACTCACGGTGCCCAGAGGTCGGGCTGCAGCACTCCACTCTTTGTTGACGAGAAACCTCATTAACTTTCATCCTCCTCTGAGCCAGTTTGGAGATTGGACATTTTTAAATCCACACTGATTGCTGGATGTGGTTTCTCACTGCAGTTCTTTGCTGTTAATAGATATTTCCAAAATTCATGTCAACTGCTGCTAAATCTTTTTTCCCTTTCATCTTCACTCGGAACAATTTCTTTCTTGGATCTCGTAAAATATCTTGCTAATCATTATTTGGGAGCAATAGCCTGATTCAAATTGAGTTATATCAATTCATTTTCAGTAACTTGGTTTTTAGGCTTTCTTTTCTGTGTGACTAAAAATGTTTCATTTTTTCTTTCCGTCCTCTGTAAAAGGGAGTTAAATCTGCTCAAAACTCCTCGTGCTCTGTAAAAATCAAACCCTCACTCCCCTATACACAAACACTCGCGTGCAAACACACTCTTAACACTCATGAATTATTGTACCTTTGATTTATTTTAGCAATGATGACAGAGAGAGGGAAAGAGCAAGCAAACGAGCACAGAACTTAGAGGAGGAAAAGTGGGAGGGTGATGCAGGCTTTCTCTCTGGGGAATTAGCCTAAGTGCAGTTTGAGATGCTGTTTGGAGATTTAAGCTGCAGCCTGAATCAAAAAGGAGGAGAAAGCAGCGAGGAGATGGTGATATTTGTACCCCAGAGCCTGGAGACGATTCAACCGTATTCATTGGAATTGATATGCTCGAGTTACATCTTAGTGATTGAAAATTAAATTTGAAAAGTTGTAAAGTTGTATGTAACTGTCTGGAAGTAAATCTGAATTTGGCTGCATTTAACAACATATATCTGACACAAAATAATCAGTATAAACTAAATATTTGAGTCACTCAGTAGACTTTGAGTTTCAGCTCTGATGAGGAAAAAAAAGGAAGGAACCAGTTGAATTTCTCCTGAACAGTGATGAAGAGCTGAGCTGTCTCATGGTCACAAGATGATGAACGGCTCTTCGCAGTACAGTAATTTAACCATCTGATTCCTGTTGATGGAGTTGAAATTGGAGCTGTGCCACCACCGGGGCTTTGGGCATAGCAGGAGGTTTTCAAAAGACACTCAGACTCTGTAATTTGGTTTAGTGAGGCACATTGGTGTTGAGGATGCCTTTGTTACATGGAGAGAATTTAGATTTTTGATGTCAACATAACAAATTTGGAATCCTTTAAACTGGATTAAAATGCAAATTTGTCATTGCCACAATTTGTAATCTGTACATATGACAGACAGATAGGTAGATGATGTGTACATCATGTGTATGTCTATATTGACATGTGAAATATAGGACCCATTTCTTCTTCTCCACCCATCCATTCTTTCTTTCACTAATCTACTTACTGTGTGTGTGTGTGTGTGTGTGTGTGTGTTTGTAGACTTTGTTTCAACATGTGGTTTCACTGCCTCACACTTTGTATTTTACTAGTTTTCCTTCAGTCTTTTTAAACCTTGCTTGTGGATGTTAGAAATTGCCCAGCACTTTAGATTACTCAGTGAAATTCTTGATCCCCCATCCCCATTTTGTTTCCCATGGCTGTCTCATGTTTATATTCATGCAGTCTCATTCTAATTCGTGAGTTCAATCATGTCGGCTGTTGCTATCAGCTCTTCCACGCATGTTGCTTGTTATTTTTGTGCTGCGGCGGAGCTTTCAGGTTATAGTTGCACTCAGTGGGTGTGTTTATGGAGCAACGTGCTGCAGGTATTGTGCCTTTATGTGTGTGCGTCTTAACACACTGCAAGAATTTCTGCACTGCAGGGCTTGCTTTCAAAGCCAAAAAGATTTTTTGTTTTTAAATGTGCAGCAGATACTGTGAAAGTATAAAACTGTTCTCACAGATAAACATATCTCACATGCATGAATAAAGTCATTATCTTCTAAATAACACATATTTCAATTTAAAAGAAAAGATAAATGTGTCTAACAAAGTACAAGGTTGGTGTTTTATTCATCTGTAAACCGTGGATATGGCCTGATTTTGACTCCATTACTGTAGTGCACACTCTGAAAATAAAGTATGACATTTTGTCCTTGGATGTGTGCTGACAAAAGAACAAATCTGTAATTATTTTCTCCAAGTGCTTTTTGGACCTTAGTCGTTGTTCTTGCTCACTTTGCATCCACTCACTAATCATTCATGGCTCTGAAGTTCCACTTGAATTTCATGTTTCGAAATACAAGCAGTAAGAATTTCCGACTATTTTGACAAGATGAATGTCAAATGTTGAGTCATGTTCAACATTTTAGCCCGGCTCCACAATAAAAACAAGCAGCAGGGATTTATTTAATCTTCTGTCTTTGTTTCCCCTTCTTTCTCTTCTGGGTCTCCTTCCCCCGGGCCAACAGCTCCGTCAGCGTCTTCATGTGCTTCTGGACATCGACAATTGCCAGAACACCATGTTTCTCCTCATAGCTCTGTGTGAACCTCAGGGTGTCTACCTTCTCTAGCACCTTACATCTGCAAAATGGTCCAACTGCAGCACCTCAGACCTCTCTCCTCAGGCCCCTCTGACCGTTATAGTATAAATGATTCAGCAACTGGATTGCTTATTTCTCACTTAAAATGTGTTCAGAAACAGATTTTGTGGACGGACACCTACTACTCATCCTCAAACCCCATTGGTTCATAGAGCTGGGGCATCAGGAGGACTGCAGTTGGACCCTTCTCTACATTTGAGTTAACTTCCAGCAGCCTCTCATAACAACAAGCATGAGTCTGCTGTCTCAACATGTGACGCTCTCCACTCAGATCAGCATGTACTGATGTACTATATGTACAGTATATATAAGTCAATTCTGCAGTCTTCAATGTGACCCAAAAAAAAGACCTGGAGTAATACATTCACTTTGAATTTGAAGCTCATGGTTTCACATTTAGTTGTAAAGAAAAAGCTGTAATCACGCATTTCAGACCCTCATTTAGAGAAATCAGAAGTGTCGGTGTGTGTCATGTGCTCTCAGTTTTTTGTTTGCTCTTGCAGAAAAAAAATCTAATTGGATTTGCTTTGGTTTAGTGATTTATTCTGGTTTATTTTAATGGAGACAGAGACATACGCATAGAATATTCACTGAGCAGAATAATGCCACAAATCACAGCATTTAATTTGCAATGCTTGTCCCCAGGTGGCTTCTATAAAACAAATAAACACATAAGTGCAATAAAAAATACAATAAAAATGCAGTAACAGACAAAAACTCGAAAATAAGAAGATCTCACACCTGGCTACGTGCCTAATTATTCTTCATAGATTCTTTCAACTTAGATTTTGAAGTTGTGGCTGGTTTTGTACCCTTTGTTGGATCTGACAAGACTTTGAGTATTGAAGTTGTCTGGCACTGACTTGGCCAACTGGCACCCCAGCAACATATTAATATATTGATAATAATGACCCCGTAATATAATAATAACAACACACTGACAGGGCCATTATGCATAATGAATTCTTCTGGAACTTTAAATTCACTTTGGTGCTGCTAATTAAAGTTGTAACTAATGATTATTTTCATTAACAATAATTTCACACCACACCAGCTCATAGCCCAAGGAGACGGCTTCACCCAAAGTCCACTTTACGGTACTGTTTACTGTAATAAACTGGCCTGTGTTAGAAAGCACTGCTTATTGGTGTCCACAGTCAAGAGGGAGGAATTGGCTTGATGTTGTTTGTGGCCTGTTGGGAAATTGTAATGGAAATGTGATAAATTACTGCATGTCAGTATAACCTCATTGTTGCAAGCTAGTTGATGTTGTCATCACATGCCAAGTTACATGTAATGTTTAATCCTTTAGCGGTTGATTAATGTTGTGTTGTTCGGCCCTAATTTAACTTGATGATTGTTTCTGCATTTTTTCACACTAATAAAACCCTCAGTCTCTAAGTGACTGGAGGTCTTCGGGCTTATTTTTTCCATGTGTTACACTACCATTTCCACCTTCCTGTTATATAACTGATCACACACAGTATTATGGCAGGGTAAATATGATTACATCTGCTGCCAGTGAATGGAGGGCCTTGGTGCGTGGCCAAGAATGACTTTGTCCATCATATATTTTGCGGATGTTTGGTCGAGGCACACAAACTGCAATTCTATTTCTATGGAAATCCCAAAATCCTACAAATACAGCTTTGGGATTGAATCTACAAGATTAAAGTCAATAAATTCAAGTGAGTAATTAAAAAAACAAGTAAAAATTATGCTTTACTACTTTAATGTTAGATTACTGCAGGAATTACAGTTCAAAATTTTAATATATAAAAGTTTTTTTAATATACATCATGAGTCTAGTGTGAAAATGTCCTTCATGAAAGAGTAGTTTGATTTAAAAAGAATCTTGACTCAAGATCCACTTTCTGCCTTTTTCCAGAGCCTTTAACTGCAAGTCAAGGTCTTTCTCAGCGGACGACTCGCTCCTCTTAAACTGGAAATCTCTGTACTGTATTTGATGGAACGCACTACTTAAAACTTTTCTAAAAGTTGATTTGATGTGGTGCAGACAGTTGTGGGATTTTTGGGGAAAATGGGAGTTTTTGCTTGGAGCAAAGTTAAGTTTGATAAACTGGCGACGCGGCCACACCTTCATAGGACATCAGAAGCATCAGCAACTTAACTCAGCTAATGAGGGAGTGATGGAGAGTTAAAAAAAACAACAGAAGAGGGTAGGCATCAGAGAACAGAGGGCTGGATAAATAACGGTCAGTACCAGAGGGGATTGTGACTTGGTCTTTGACTCTCTGACCTTGGCTCTGACTCACTTTGCTGGCGTAGAGACATTTATCAACGTGCTGATTTGATTGGCTTGAGGTGAATCGGGGAAGGTTTGTAGAGAGCAGGAGGCTTTTTTGTTGCTATTGCCAACTGAATTATTTCTTGCTTGCTCTTACTATGAAAGCCTATGTGTCTGTGTAGGTGCAACATTGTCAGAGTACAAGGTCAGGTTTCATACTTTTTAGCCAAACTTTGCTGCAGACTGCTTTATGTGTACATACCCTGGTGTGTATAGCACTGAAGGGTCTGGTCCTGTGTTTCTGATTTACTCCTCTTGTGCTGAGCTGAACTGAGCGCTGAGGAGGCAGGGTGACCTTGGTGCGTTGCAGAGGCTGCCAGCATGATTATGGTAATACCCAACCCCCCCATCCCACTTCACAGTCAACTCTTCCTAGGTAACACGAAGCTCACTTCCGCTACAACCACCCCCTGCAGGCTTGCTGATAACAACACCGAGGATGATGAATATTTCTACTGTAATGGAGCCTAATTGAAGGGATCCCATTTGTGTGGCGCGAGCCCGCTGTGTTTATGGTTGTCTATTTGCATCTACTGTGTGAAGCCAATCCAGTACAGCAATGTTTGTCTGGCACTGTTGGAGTTGGAGAGTTGTCTGTTTCTCTACTCAGTTTTATATTACGTTTACTTTGGTGGTAAGTTTCAAGGTTCTCCAATGAAGAAGCACATCACGCTACCCCCACTTTGGCTTTCATAACCTTGAGCGCAGGAACTGATTTCATCCCCCTTTTCACTGTATATTGGAAGAATTTCAGTAATTTCCATCCAAGGTCAGCTATTGTGCTTGTTAGCTGAAAAAGCAGTCCTGAGTGATAAAGTTTTTTGGTCGTGACAAGAATAAATTTTTCGTATTTCTGCTCATATGGTGTACACAACATCAGGAACAGTTGCCATATTTGGATGTACACTCACTCTTCTTTGGTTATTCACTTTTATTCACTCATATACCCACACACACACTCACCCAGATCAGATATGATCATACATTTCCACTAACGGTTGGTGCTGTGCTGAGCGGTCTCCTCTCAGCAGCTCCGAGGATGGGACTATTGATTTTTCCTGATGCCCCCTGGACTCTGGGGGAGCATTAATATTATCATATTTTTCTCCATGTGGCAAATTTGGACAGGGCAGAAAACTGTTAGAATAAACAGAATCAATCTCTAAGGAAACCAAGGGTAAAGGGTGTTTACAGAGGACGTGTTGGCGCACAGTGAAATTGATGAATTGTATCTGTTCCTTGGCATCAACACAGCTGGAATTGTGTTGTTTTTGTGTTATTTTTTTGTTTGTGTTCTTTTGTATATGTAGACAAGAAAGGTCATGATTTATGTTGTGTTTCAACATTGGATCTGTATTTATATTATTGAAGTTGTTCGTCTAATGATCTGCCTTGACTGCAGTGCAGGAGCGCAGGTGTGTAGCATTTTGTCGCTTTGAGGATGCTGACAGTGTGGATCAGCTCGACACTGCAGATGCGTAAAACCTTGTAGACTCTGTCTTTCCACTCACATCATCTGAGGGGTTTCTTCCCTCCCAACCGCGCTCCACTAGGGCACGGGGAGATGGATGAAGATGTTAGATTGGTTGAGGACTTATTGCAAGTCATGCTGCTCCACTTTAAGGAAGGCATCATTGACGGAGATGATATTTCCCTTATCTCTTTCTGTCTGAATGACATCTCCTTCCCAGGTGGAAAATATCTTAAATAGAACTACCCCAGTCTGACAGCACTATTATACTTAAAATGAGGTTTTGAAATGGATGCCACTCGATTAAATGACATTTGAAGCTATGAACTTTTCAAATAGACTGTAAAGTAGACAAAAGACCATGTGACAGTTGGTCTGCCTTCAGCTGAGTCACCCTGACATTTACTTATTTTTACTTGGATCACCTGCAAACTCTGTCTCTGCTCTTATACCATAACTACAGCAAGGTGCCTTTCAAAATCAAATTATAGTCCCCCTTCATGCTAAAAACATTTAATCAATTGGTCTGTTGCAACAGAAGTCTATTAAAAATATTTTGATAATCAATACATCATTGAAGTCATTTATTTAATAAAAATACTAAATGTTTGCTGGTTCTGTTTTCTCATTTGTGAGAAATTTGAAGATGTGAAAGGCCGTGCCAATATACAGCCGATATTAGCTTATTGCCGATCGGAGATGCTCACAAGTCTTCGAGCTAGAGTTCAAGTCAAGTCTCAAGTGTCTTGTGGTTATAATGAATGTTGTGTCACCTGCTGCGTTCAATCCAGGCTGCTTATAAAACTGCATAGCTATAAGGAATTCTGTATCTGTAACCTGTTTTTCACTTACAGAAGACAACCATTTAATGTGCAATGCAATTAATGACAGCTTATTAACTACTATAAGTCAACCCTAAGTCAAAACAGCAAGCTCATCAGACATTTCCCAAAAATAAACATTGTTCACGAGTCCCGCACCTCGAGTCCAAGTAAAGTCGGAAGTCTTTTGAGGACGAGTCCCAAGTCGAGGCTGAAGTCACTGTGTGTGCAACCTAAGTCGGACTTGAGTCAGAGTCTCTAACTCGAGTCCCCATCTCTGTTTATTATACAAATGACAGCCAACTCTCAAATATCAGTATCTGTCTCAAAAATCCAACATTGTCCAGGCTATAATGGGCATTTTCAGACAGAATGATTAATCATTTAATTCCAAAATTATTTGAAAATAATAGTCATTTGCACCCCTTCATAGAGCAACCTAATTACTATGTTATGTGTACATTGCACATTATACTGTCAAGAATGTTTGAAGCAGTTATAGTTTGTTTCATTCAGTAAGACTAAAATGGTAAAATGGAGTGTGGACTGATGTTCTGTATCTCTTAATGTTTTAATTTTAGCGTGAGTGAGAAAGTAATTAAAGCAAAAGGTACAAACAGCTCCATCATGATTTAACAGAAACTAGAGCCCTTGTTGATCTCTTGTAATTGGGTAACAGACTATTTAAAAAATTACACATAGTGAACAAAACCTGTAGTTCTGATTGCCTGATTGTACCGTTAGTGACTTCTGTATCACCATTTCTCATCCACTCACTATTCCACTCTTTCCATCAGTCTGCCTCTCCTTATTTGTGCTTAGTAAATAAATCTGATCAGGCATTTCTCCAGTTTATTAGCCAACACAGGCAGTCCTGTGACTACAGGAGTGCTGACTGCAGCACATCTCTCTGTAGGATCACAAGATTTAATGCATACAGTATAGATCTGTCTGAGGCAAGCATGTAGGTATAGAGAAATCCGCACCTAAAAGCAACAATCCCACAGCATCAGTGGGTTTCCCTTACTCATACTCAGGGCTGGGGAGTAACGGATTACACGGCGTTAAGTAATGAGGATACAAACTGTATTCCGTTACAGTACAGAAAATAATGATGCAATCAGATCACAGGTACATTTTGAAAAATTGGGGATTACTCCTAGGGGTTACTTTAAGCATAAAGTTTCCATGAAACAGAAAGCGCTGTGCTATTTACCTCCGAATAATTTTTTTTCCTATGGTACCTACGTGTTTCTGTAAAAACACGAGGCTCGGGAGGGACGTGTCGCAGACTGATTGGTGTTTACAGTCGCCAGTAACACCGAGTGTGTGTTTATGTCCCCACCCCGTTATGCAGACTCATGAGGACTGGTTCCAGCTCAGTGAGTGAACATAGCAGCAGGACCGGTTGTGTGACACCAAAATGTGTGAACTATCAAATTCTGCGACCCAAATGGGAAGTTAAGCGCCAGAGGCTTTGTTGACGCTGTGAAGCCGTTGCAGTTTGGTTAGGTTTAGGCACCAAAAGTAATCGGTAATGCTTAGGAAAACATGTCGTTTGGGTTTAGTCACAGAATCTGATAGGTAACAGATATTGGTTTGGCACTTGATGCTGTGTTCACTGGGAAGCTGCTGAGCTAGGTTTCGTTGCCTGCTCGCCCGGCTCCGGTTCCCAATCAGGCACTGCACCCTGTGTAACTTAAACACCTTTATAGTCTATGGTAAACGCTAACACTCCCCGGGGCTTCGAGCTCCACCTAACTGAGCTAATAACATTCTAATATTTAGCCTACTCCATGTTTCTAATATTTCTCCTCAAATATGATCCAGTTTTACCAAAATCAGCTTTATACAGCAGCCTAATCAGTGGGGCCCAGTCCTAGAAACACAATGCTTCAGCAGCTTCATATTGAGAAATCTTTTAATTGGATGTGTGCAGAATGAATAATCCAAAATTTAAAATGGTTTTCCAAATGACAAACTTAAATATCATCAAGAATACCTACAAAACAAAGTTTTTTGTCATTGATGGGCCACATACTGCCATAGTGGTGACATAGTGCTAAGCATATCATATAAAAACATTTAAACATGTATTTTGGGAATGGGAGATTTTGTTATTCTATGTTTCTCTAAAAATACACTGAGCAGAAAACGCATCATTGATACTTCTCTTGTCTTCATTTGCCTATTTGGCATTGAAATAATCCAAAAGTAACTAAAAGTCATTAGATTACATTACTTTTATTTTGTGGTACTTGGATTATTTTACTGGTTACATTTTAAACAAGTAATTAGTAATTGTACTGGATTATATTTTTAAAGTAATACTCTGCTCATACTGTCCTCCTTTTACTTGACAGTTTCAAAATGGTAACCTAATGAACTAAACAAAAGATTTGTCTTACAAATTATTTTATGTCTCATAATGAAACATGACAAAATCAACGTGGCTGGTCTGGGTCTTTCTTCATGGCTTTTACCAATAGACTGAGTAAATGGATAAAAGTCCTGGGTTGCCAGATTTGCTGAATACTGACTAAATCACCTCAATAAATAAACACACATTGTCCTTTAATTGTCCCTTATTGTGTAATTTATTGGCTGACCAACCAAGAAGTGCAACTCAATGCATATTAATGTTCTCATCCTTCTGGTGGACATTGTTACAAATTTAGAGTTAGATATGTAGTTGTTCTTCCTTGATAACATTTTGTCTAACTCCACTACAGCCTCTGATTAATAGACATGTATTCACTGTGGCATCTGTGCTTTAAAGCCGCTCTAATCAGTGTTTTTGTATTAACAATGGGTCAATGACCTCAGCTCTACGGAGCTTTATAGCATCTTTCATCTCATTGTTTTGGGTTTCTGGCCCACAACTTCACTGTTTTGGTTAACTCTCACTGCTCTCATTAATGTTGTTTAAAGACACGGCAGGCAGCTGTTTTTTGTAAGCAAAAAAGCTCTGATAAGCTCACTGTCCAGCACCAAACAACAACAGACGACGTTTACAATGAAATAGTCAACATAGTGCATTTAATAGCTAAAGAACCAAACATTTCCCTCAGGTGTTGAAAACCAAGTGGAGCGAAAAATGTCCAGGAGCCTCTTGCTTGGTCTCTCTCTTTCTCTTCTTAGCTTCCTTTGTCAATGTCCTCTTTGGTCTCTTCACCTCTGCCATTAGCTAACGTTATGTCCATAGAGCCCGCTCGCCACCACCACCAGCATAATGTTACTTGAAAGCTTCTTCCAAAGAACTTACATTGTACATTATATACTTCTTACTTTTTTTTTTTGTGATGTGGTGCCATAAAGCATTACACTATTCTTGTGGCCAATGTACCATCAATATGATTTTGAAGCTGTTATTTTAACATAAAAGTACTACATAATGTTGCTTTAACTTTCAAAAATAAATCACTTTTACACCAAGCAGTAAAAACATTATTCCAAAAACACGTATAAATAGACAT
Source organism: Micropterus salmoides (assembly GCF_014851395.1). Lineage (NCBI taxonomy): Eukaryota > Metazoa > Chordata > Actinopteri > Centrarchiformes > Centrarchidae > Micropterus > Micropterus salmoides. Next base: position 11,623,486 of record NW_024041262.1, on the reverse strand, counting down.
GAATGCTTCATTTTTGACAGAAAGCATAGGCTAAGATAATATAATATTTTCACCCTTAAACGCCATGTTACCTAATTTTAGCCTAGACATCTACAGCCATTTAGACATTTTTGAAACATCTATTCAACAAAATTAGATCATTAAAAACATACATCGACCAGCTTTCTCTAGGGACTCTTGATAGATTGTAAATAGTCTCATTGATCACAGTCGGTAGCTACCCACATATACAAACTAGTAAGCAGACAGTTAAAAAGCAAGTTTATAAGTGTTTGTGCAGAGGCATATTTTCAGAGGATTAGAAGATTTTTTTTATTGCAGCGTTTACTGTGCTGTGGTGTAGCCTCCACTGGAGTGGCTACAGAGAGGCAGTGTCAAACCCTGTCCTTGGATCAGCTTACCAGCCCCTGTCTGCACCTTATCCCCGAGAGACTGAAAAAAATACAAAGTTGACCCATAGCTTAAGGGCAACATGGAGTAACAATAATGTTGTAGCAAGTTTGGTTTGACGGAGAGGGTCAGTTGTGTGATTATACTGCAGTAGATGGAGTATAGTCATGAGTGTGTAGGTGACATATACTCTACACAAAGTACGTCATTTTTACTGTCTACACTGCAGTGCACTTGTGGATGTTGCAAGCTCACAAAAAGATTTGAGGATGTTGATGATGACTTCAGGATGGCAGCAATAAATAATCTGTCCACGAGATGGAATGTGTCAACTTGGCACTGAAATAATTGTACACCTCACGTCTGCTGCTGAGTGCGAGAATCCTAAATCTTAAAATCCCCCTTAAGCAGGAGAGGCCACATGACAGGCCTGTTTAATATTCACTCTGTATTTGGGAGCCTCTCACGAAAGCAGAGCGAGCAGGAGGAGAGTGCAGTTTGCATCCTCCCTGTGGAGCCCATCTCTTCCTCTGAGCCGGGGGTCTCAGGTTGCCTCCTCTTCTTCACCCACAGATGGTGGTGTCACATCCCTGACGAGTGTCTCTTATGAAAGGGTGGTATATTAACATTGATTCAAGATGTGTAATGTGAGGGGGGGTCGCTGATAGTGATGACCCACAGAGGATACGTCCCAAGTCTGTAGTCCTCCTCAGTAATAAGAAACTATAACCTTTGGACTTTTACAGCTTTGAAAAACCTCTAAAAACTAATTTCAGACTGCAGCCAAACTAATCTAGCTAAGGTTAGCATCTAGAAGGTGAACTTGGTGGAGCATTTAGCAGCTAACGAGCCAGATGCACTTGGAGGAGACAAAAAAGCAGGGAGTTTTAAGGTGATAATAAGACAAAATAATGAATCTGGAAGAGAAACAGTGTCTCTGCAGTAAGTTACAAAGATGTCATATCATCTATTTTTGTATTTAACACCTCAGTATTGATTACACAATTTCAACCACAGGCGTAATCCAGAATTGGGGTGATGAGACGTGGTCTGTGAGGAAAAAAATATTAATGAAAGAAAAGTTAATATTCATAACTGTAACCCCTAACATTTGGCTAACACAGTAGAATAAATGAATAAAATTGTATCACTTTATTGTACTGAATCTTTAAGAGCAGCAAAATACAAAATATCAGTCACAATATATAACCATAACTGAAACCCCAGATGATATCTCTAACATCATGCTATCAATATTTCATCAATATAACTCCCAGCTCCACTACACTGAACTGCGGAAAAGCTGTGAAGCTCCGGAAAAGACTAAAAGAGAAACTCAGATGTTGGTGCTGCTGAAGTTGCTCCAATTCAAATGTTCCTTTACTTTGAAGAGATCAGAGACCACATACTGTATGCTACGCTGTGTTATTTCAATTTTGTGGCTCTTCTAAAAATGGGGCAATGTGAATCTCCTCAAATCTTCAGCTGAAGCACCAACCTTCATATGCCCCATAAATCTACGTAAAATAGCCCATAGGTGTCGGAGCGAGGAGAGATGAATGACTCAGGAACGCGCTCTGATTACCATCTGTCTTTCCATGATCATCACTGCCACCACGGGCTGACGAGGCGTTCTTTAAGACGATGTTTACTCTGTGCACTCCCAAGACACACACACACACACACACACACACACACACACACACACACACACACACACACACACACACACACACACTCACACTCACACACACAAAATATGAATGTTACAACATGCATTATAGATCTGAGATCAGAACTCCAGCAAACCCAAACCGTGATTAAAAAGAGCCTGTTTTGTTTTATCAGCCCTCTCCGCTTTCCTTATCAGCTCATTTGCATAATTAACAGTGGCTGACGCTGTCCTCGCAAGCAACTGCCACTGTGATTTTTCCTGCTTGGAGTTCTGTCCTACTTCATGGTGTCACTGTGACCCTTTTTATGTGGTGAATGCAGCAGCAGGTGCACTTCACTACATTCAGGTTTACATCTTTATAAACCTTTTTAAACTTAAAACACTGTTGAAAACAGCTGCTGGCGACTTTATACTCCAGTTCTGGGCCTATTTGTTTGGCATGTTTTTGTTATTCTCATTAATAACTGGCCAAACATCCCACTGAGATATCCCTGCACCGTAATGGAGATAACAAAAAACTTTTTTTTGTACATCTATATATAACGCATGCACAGTCCATCAAATTTAAAACACACAACTCTTCTCCTGTACACCAGGCTTCACTCACCAAATGTTTCATGAGTCATGTGACCATAGAGCGTACTTATGTACTATAATTATGCTTTTTGTGACAAAATGCTGTTTACAAAATACAAAATGTGCAATATTCCAACCATCATTTCAGAATATTCTTTAGCAAATACAATCTTGCATCTAAAAAAGTTGAATGTCCATCTATTCAATATAAAGCAACACATTCTGTTTTCCTTAAACCTCATTTGTCAAACAAATGTTTTGAAACACAATATTCTCCAATCTCTTTATATTTATAACTAACCTGGCAGATTGACAATTTTTTTTCTAAGGCGTCACTTTGTGCTGAAAAGTGGTGGGGACATAAGGGCTCAGATTTGGGGTTTGATGATACATTTAGGTCATGACACGTGATGATGCACGAGAACAAGACGAGAAGATTTTTAACAATATTTTGAAAAGCATGAAAGGCTGAAATATATGAGTGGGGGGTCTGGGGTCCTCCCCTAGAAAAACAGGAGCATTAAACACCTTATTTCATGCATTCTGGAGACATTTTCTGCTCCAATTTATGGTGGAAATTATATAAAGGGAAACAAAACAAAAAATCAGCTGGCAGGTGACACTTGATAAATATAAAAATATAACACCAAGCAGTATATATAATAATATAATAATAATAATAATAATATAATGCAGTATTAAGCTGCAATTTTTGGATATTTAATTATATATATTATATATATTTAAATTGCATTGCATGTTTTCTTATTGTGCAAATAAACCTTTCTCAAAGCATTTTCATTTGTAAATATTTTTCAGACCATTTTTACAAATGCTTTAAAAAACTGATGGGGACAAAATCAGCCATTTCAAAATGTGGATGGGACATGTCCTCAGCGTCCCCAGTGTAAATGACACCTATACTTGAACACATCAACAGTCAATTTTATTGAAAGTTTTTGGTGTCAGTCCCTGATATGAATGGTAGATCTCCACAAGATTAATACTTATTTTTTGTTTGTTTTCCATTATGTAATTTATAACATAGCTCCACCCATCTTCAGCCTGACTAGACACCAAATAAAAACAAATAATTGTTTGAAATGAATTATTGTTCATATATATCAGTATCAATAGTAGTGACAGGTGGATTTAACTTGCAGTGTGTTATAATGTTAACCCACTGTCACTCAACCTCCCAAGTGTCTTTTATATCTATTGTATCAGCACATCTGTTCATATTATCTACATATCCCAGATTGCATTTTGCTTAACGCAAAGCAACTTCAGAGCACACAAATTGGAAATTATCCTCTTTAGTAAAAGGTTTGCCTGTGCTCTGCTGGCCTTACTTTGATCAGAGATCATTTTGAGATGGACTTTTTTTTAATTAAAGGAAAATCCAATTAGAAAATATTCCTTGAAAGTTCTTTACCCTTTTAATATGATTAATCAGCTGCGAGTTTAGCAGACTGCTTACATACAGGGAAAGCCAAAGCAATACTGTGTACAACACACAGAATACGCGTATGTGTTTGAGTGCGTGTCATGTATTGTAGATGTAAAATAAAGGGGCATGTGAAGGTCAGCTGATGTACCGCAGTCCCTGTGAACAGAGGGTGATTTCCACTCAGAGATATTTTTTAAAAAGTGCTCAGAGGAAGGTGACTTGTGCTGCTGCGTGATGAGTAATCTGACTCTCCCTTTGTTTTTCCCCTCTGCTGTCCTTTGCACACTCTCTCTCTCTAAAACACACACATTATCTCCCTGCATTGCGTGGTCTCCCTCTCTTATGTCTACACTCCTAACCTGTCTTTCTTTCTCTCTCTTTCTGTGTCTCTCTGCAGGCTCGCTGACGGTATCCATCACCGACATGCGTGCTCCAGTCGTGGGGGGCTCCGGGGGGGTCTACGCTCTGTGCTCAGCGCATCTGGCCAACGTTGTCATGGTAACTGTCATCATCACCGCCTGCATTGTCACGTCTGAAAGCAGTTTTCAATAGAGATGAAATTCAGAACTGTCCGCATGTTGCTAGACTGAGACGCCACACAGTCCCACTTTTTGAAATAGATGTTAGTTGGAGGTTTTCCCTGCTATAGTCAGATCTCATCCATGTGATAAATAATTTTTATTGCCTGGCTGTTTTTGGGAAAGTGCCATTGAATATTCCATGTGACCTCTTTGGAGAAGCTGCACGTTGTTGATGAGCAGCATACCCCAAAGACTTCCTCTAGTATCTCATATTGCTATGACCACAACATGTTTTCACTGCTTTTGTATTGATGAATCTGAAGTGAACTGGCACTTCAGACACTTAAATAAATTATTAAGACTGTGTTTATTTGTGTCCACTGAAAAAGCAAGCAGTGAACTCCCTTGATGCTGCTTTCTCTCACAGGGTTTACATGTGAAATGCCTTCCACATTCTCTTCAACTCTCGAGGCGACGTTACATCTGACAAATCACTTTAACTAATGTCGCTGTTCACTGTGGGCAGTGGAGGTGCCAGCAGGGATAGAAATCAAAGTGCAGTGATGGGCCCAAAGCAAAGGCTGTGTGCTCGTAGCAACTAAAAGTTTATTTGGTCTGTTACGCTTGGTGCCTGTTTGTTGTTGGGAAATCTTTCAAGGCACGTCTTAGTTCTGCTCTGATGAGTTTTTTTTTTCTAGTTTGTGTTTTTGGAGAAAATCTTGAAACCTCGTCCGGTCTCGACCCGGTAAATTCCCAGACATCTGCCATCAAGCATCATCATCCGTTTCGCTCAACAGACATTTTCAGGTTCAGTGAAGTTTCAAGCACCACTGTGGACGTGACTCTCTAGAAGTCATGCAGCTCCAGCTAAATTGTCAGAATACATCATGGAACCATGTAGCGTGCACAAATTCAACTTTTGACATCACTTACATCTTCTTTTTATGGTTCTTGATGTTATTAAAGAAAAACGTGCCCTTTTGTTTTGCGTTTTTATATTTGTGTCTTCTAAACAACAAGCTCTTTCTTTGAGTCTCTGAATGATCCTCTGCATCTCACACACACATAGGTGGATTGGCTGTCCTTTGTTAAAAATTGCCCAAATCATCCTCCCATCAGAATGCAGCAACACCACATAACACCCAGATCAGACCTCCACCTCTGCAGTACTGTGGTGACCTCTCCCCTCCCCTCCATGACATTAATCATTTATGTGTAGAAATATTGTGGCATTACCAGCACTGCCACTCCTCGCTTTGTTTTTAAACGTCTGGTCACGGCAGGTTCAATTTTATGCTTTCTCCTTTGTCTTTAATTTTGCATGGCGTTCACCATTTCTTTTTCAGCTGTGATAGAAGAGGAGAAACACCGGCCCTGAGTCAAATTCCCACAGGCAGGAACTTAAAGAGATGTGCGTTTGGTAAAATTTTTCATCATGGGGAATAAATGTGTTATTCTAAGTCAGGATACCATCGCTCTTTCCCCCCAAGAGAATCGTGAGGGATATTTATTGGCCTGTTCTCCCCTTGTGTTAAATTATCTTAGCCCTAATTAATAGGGTGCCACTGGGTTGGAACCAGTAAGTGAAGAGCAGCCAGGTGTAAAATCTGTGTGTAGTGGAAGTGCTGGTTCTTCTCTCATATGGATGTGGATTGTCTTTCTATCAGATCTAAATATGTACAGAGGTTAGAAATGGAGGACTTTCTTCCCAGACTGTTAATGTACTCATATAAATAATGTTTTTTAGTGTCGTGAATATTTGTGCTGACGAGACACTTTGGCTCTGTGTTGCAGAACTGGGCCGGGATGCGGTGTCCGTACAAGCTGCTCCGCATGATCCTGGCGCTAGTTTGCAGTAAGTTGTCCAGATTTACTCTCAAAGCCCTGCGCTTCTGTTCCTGCTGTTGCTCTTTATGCTGAATTTATAGTCAAATTATTAAGCAGGGAGTGAGTGCAGCCTTTCATTTTCAGCATATTTAATGTTGCACACCTGTTCCACTGAGGGTTTATCATCTGAGTGGGGTTAAAAAACCTCTTAAAGCTGAGCAACAGACTCAGGCTATCTTTGTTAATTGCTCAGAGTGAGAGGCTCCATGATTGGACACGTTGCTTTGTTTTCAATGCTTTTGAGTCATACTACTTGTCCTTTTTCTCCACATGAGGGCCGATACACTGTGACTTTCATTAGTGAGCAATATGTTCCCTCCATCTGTCCCGAGCCTGCCGCCCCCGAACTAAGAGAGAAGCAAGTCTCTGCTGGAATGTGATATTTCTACTCAGTGATTTACAAACAGGAAATACAGCATTTAAAAAAAATAAAATGTGACAGATCATTTGTGTGAGATACTGTGAGGACTGAATTAACATTTACTCTGGTTTTATACTGTCAGTGTTGAGTATGTTTTCAGCTAAAGAGGCTTTGGAAGAGCAGCAACAACAAATAACATTTGAAAGCAATTTAAAAAAAAAAAAAAAGATCCATTGAAATTGTCCTGTGACCTTTCTTTGCCTGCAGAAGTAGACTTTGATGAAACACTTAACTACAATACACTGTATAGCTCAAAGTCAGCTCAGTCCTAGGCCATATGTGGAAAATGAGTTATACAAATGATTCCCTTTCTTAGAAGGATGATGAAAAATGTTCTGATTTTAAATGAGAACGTGTAAGTTATAGGGAAAGCCAAATAAACTCAATACCAGTAGAGTAGATGTTCATGAGTATATTGCCTTAGTGCATGATGGAAGACTTCCACTTAACACCTACCTCATATAAATGCAATCATATGGTTTCAACTATCTTCTCATGTTGCCTTTCTTTCAAAATAAGAGCACACTGTCATTCAAGACTTTTTCTAAGATTCACATAATTTTTGTCTGATAACCACATGTAAGCCTTGATTAGTTAAAGAAATAGTTCAGTATTTTGGGAAATATCCTTATTCGTTTTCTAGCAGAGAGTAAAATGAGAGGATTGATAACATTTGCATGTCTGTAGGTTAAATATGAGACAACAGCCAGCAGATGGTTAGCTTAGCTTAGCACAAACATTAGAAACGGGCAACAGCATAGCCTGGCTCTGTCCAAATGTCCACCTACCAGCACCTCCAAAACAAATTTCTTGTTTGTTTATTCCATATAGATGTAAAAAAAATAAAAATATAAATAAATAAATAATTCAGGTCACCATTTTTCTGGGGGTTATGTGTTGGACTATGGCTGTTTTTTGAAAAACGCCTGCTACATACTACATACTGCGTTTCATAGTAGTACGCAGTATGAAACTGTTAAATCGATTTATTTTCAGTATGCTAGGACAGGCTTAGCCAGTTTCCGGTTTTGGAAAGCGGTGTGAGGAGAACAACCGATGTGTAATGAATGTAACGGTAATACCTCCTACTACCCATAACAAAGCCATAACGTTTATAAAGCCTGCTAAGCTAACGCTTGATATCACGAAGACAGCAACGTTAACCTTACCAAACATACATGACTTAAATCTTATAATGAGTTGTATTTTTTTGTTATCAGGGACAGAGCAATTACATTCCTTCTTGTCCACTACTGACACAGGGATGCTGCTGTTTGCCATTTCAGCAATAACCAGCTATTGAGACTGCCTGGTTAAATAAAAATTACATTTAAAAAAATATCCAGTTGTTGTGACTGTTTCAGTGCTTTGCATTGTGGGACACAGTATGCGAGGTAGATGCGTACTGGAGATATTTTCTGAATCAGTATGACATCCGGGTATTTTTGGCATTCTGTAGATTTTATTTTTGTTTGCATACTACATGCTAGGCCTACATTTAAACCAAATCCGTATGTACTGCTAGTATAGTAGGAGGCAGAAACTCCAGGAAGTTACTAGTCCTAGCCAAGAAATGATCTAGCATATAAACCAGTAAAACATGGAATCGTTGCTTTTAGCCTTCAGTTTTTGTACAGATCGAACCAATTAAATATAACATGTTAACTGAGCCAGGCTAGCTGTTCCCCCTCTTTCGAGTCTTTTTGCTAAGCTAACCTAACTAGCTGTTGGCTGTAGCTTACATATTTATCGTACAGACATGAGAGTGGTATACATTTTTTCCATCTAACTCTCCACCAGAAAGCATAGAAACAAATTTCTTAAATTAAACAACTCTTTTAAGCCATATGACTGAATAACAAGACCCTAGTAGGACATGATTTCCTCATAGCTCCAGTCATGAGCTATTAAGGAGATTTTGTCTTTCATTTCTTGTCTGTCCTTCACAGTGAGTTCAGAGGTGGGTCGTGCTGTCTGGCTCCGCTTCTCACCGCCGCTGCCCTCCTCGGGGCCCCAGCCGAGCTTCATGGCACACCTGTCAGGGGCCGTGGTCGGTATCAGCATGGGGTTGCTGATTCTCCGCAGCTACGAGGAGAGTCTGCAGAAACAGTGCTCCTGGTGGGTCATCGTCTTCTCCTTCATCACCTTCCTCCTCTTCGCCATCTTCTGGAACATCTTTGCATATGAGCTGCTGGGGGTGCAGATACCACCTCCTCCCTGATGAAGGCCCTCCTCCACATACACTGACTCCAACCCTGCTCCAAACAAAGGCTTTGACCATAGTTAACTTTCCCATTTCCTCTCAAGTTAGACCCAAATGAAATGATATGAAATCATTTAAAACTAAAATTGACCAAGAATTCTTTTTTACAGATACTTTGCAAATCAAAGAAATATGTCTCTTTTATTAAAGAGGGATTACAGTAGCAACAAGTACAGGTGAAAGCTCCTCAGATCAATTTTGAGGAGCATTATATCTTTTTATATATATACGTTGAAATCTCATCTACATTACCAGCACTAACCTATCAGTGAGCATTTAGCCATTGTGCTCTTTTTTTCAGAGGCTTTTTGAAAAGCTGTTTCATCGGTCGATTCTGAGTGCATCTTTAAAATGTGTAAAGACCTCAAGTACGAAGAATCTGAGTTCATGACACGTGCCTCTGGTGAAAAGAAATTTAAGGGAGGCAGGAGTGTGTATTGCAGCAGTGACAATGCTGGCAAAACGCTAAGAGAAATGTTCTGTCTTTCAGTAAAGGCCAGAGATCAGGATCAGCTGCAGGGATGCCCCTTAAACCAATAGAGTTTCAGTGTTTTGCTTAAAGGCACCTAAGCAGAGTAGACACCTGAATCTGACTCCTTTGGCTGTGCCACAAATCAGAGCTGCAGGAGAAGATTTAATGAAGGATTTCAGGAAGAGCATGTTTATTTCTGGGGGCAGCAATAAAAAAAAAACCCACAGGAGCACTGTTGAAACATGATTTTTAATAAGATTTTTTTAAATTTCACAGCCCTGCTGTTACTCACAGGGGTTACTGTGGCTTTTTGCAAAATTGAAAAAAATCAACTAACCAAACATTTATCATAAGCTGATAAGACAAGACATCAGTCAGATTTGTTGCCCCCAGGTGCAGATGGAATAAGAGACCCTGTCCCAGAGCAGTTGCAGGAAGAATGGAGGAAAACGTTTTAAATGCAAGATTTCAGGCACATTTCATGTGGATTCTGTTATCCTCAACGAGTACCTTAAAGTTAGAGGCATTGCTGTCATTTTCACTTCATAAGACGACATCAGTTTTCCTATGTTATTTCCATGACATTATACCTACACTGTGGACACAGAAACATAGCTCACACAACATGGACATGGAGATGGGAAATGAATGTGACCGCGTGACAGGAGAGCAAAGAAAAAGAAGTTCATGAAAAAATGACAGCTTTAGTTTTTCCTGGATGGTCATTTCTTAAGTGAGCAAACGCCTCCTGTTGTCAAATGCTAACCACCAACTTGTTAGGCGCACCGTGTAAAATATGCCATGTCATGCTCTGTGGCTCTCAGCGAGACAAGGACACACACACAGACACACTTCTCGTCTTTGTCTTTGAGAGCAGCAATTGCCTGATTCTGTAAGTCAACGTGGACAAACCGAAGAGAAGAAGACCACACACACACACACACACACAAACATAATGGCCTCTGCCTGTTCTCGCTCTGACAGACTGAACTGGGGAGGGCGCGGATGTGTCATCACCTGACCTCTGACCTTCGTGTCCCAGAGGGCATTGGGGTCTCTCTGTCAGGCCCAGTCTATACCTCAGTTTCTCATTCTTAGGGACTGTATACTTTTGTAAAGGAATGTACCTATAATGAAAAAAAAAAAGAGTGTTATTAAGTTGTCCCCGTTTTTCATTTGATAGTGGATGTGTGTATATTGTATGTTCATAACCAAGAGTATATTTATTTGTGTTTTTTTTCCTCTTTGAAGAGGAAAAGAGAAACATTTCAAATGGTGCAAAATTAATGCTATGATTGTTGTTCTTCTGAAAACTCCTGTATGGCTTTGATCCTCTGAAAAATAGTCTATGAGGCAGAATCCCCTGGTTTGTTAGATGACCACCGACGAATCGAGCTCACTTGATTTTATAAATCTTTAGTGCATTACAAAATAAGCCATAGAAAGAACTCATTCGAGAGGGCAAAAGCAGAGGAAGAAATGTGTTTGTTGGTTTGAAAACCTGCTGATTGGCAAACTGTGCAAGTACAAACCTGTGACTGAGATATTTTCATGTAGCTAGACTCATTTTTACAACTTGTTCGCCAACTGTGTAGACCTGTAGTTGATGCAGCTTAATTTTGCAAGCGTTCATATCTCCAAACTGTCCCCTGCAGTGTGCAGACGCTGCGCTGTAGTTCTTCCTTTGCAAATAACAAATTATAGACAGGGCCTCTGTCATGTATTATCTCCAGAGTGATTCAAGCTTTTTGCAAAGCCGAGGCGAGGATCGCAATTACATTTACTCGTGCCACGTTTCATTTTTCGTCTTTCAATCAATAATTCATTTGAATGTCCACTGGCCTTGGAAAGAAATGTTATGCATTTGCCAATTTTGATAGCTGCTCATAAATACTGTCAGTAGTAACAGAAGACTCTGTGTTAAATGAGGAAATCTGTATGAAATAGCCAGGAAAAGCCATTTTCAGATACATAAAGAAAAAAAGAGAGAGCAACAGATACGTGATGGAAACTCATGCATGTTAGGAAATATTGCTAGGGATAAGATATGTTGCTGAATAATGCATACACACCCTGTTAGCCTATAATGAAGATAAAGAGGATGCCTGAGTGGAGGTTAATGTGCCTCTTTAACTTAAGATTCATAGGAACCCAGAAGGGTTGTAAAAAGGGCTAGTAAATGGCTATGTTTTTGTAGAACACATTAACTGTGAATATTACCACTCCTGGAAGTACATGCAGGATTAAAGTCGAAGGCTTGTGAACTTTTGTTGCCCCTGAAACCCAAAAAAGGTTCTTCTCAAACAAAGAGAAATTATACCACTCTCTTCTGAAACGAAGAAAAACAATCAACATCATCAACAGAAGTAGCTTAAACAACCAAGTGGGGATAACCACAGAACCAACACACCTTCTAAGAACTGCTCTCCTGTCTGATAAAAAAAGAGCCTCTCCCGCACTCACACAGCAGCTCATCGTAAAGGAGAGGAGTGATAGAGGCCTGACTAACATCCTCTGGCTGACAGCATGTGACAGTTTTGGTGTGTGAGGGATGGTGGGACAGCAGAAACAACAATGCTGGCACTCTTCACAAAACTTCAGCAGGCCTGCAAAGCAGCAGCGTTCGTGCTTTTCCCCATACTGTCACACTCATGTCACAACATCATCGGTGTCAGGATGATGCATGGCTGTTGCAAGGATACACCAGAGCCCAAAGGTAGACCGTGAACAGGAAATCTTCCTTTAATAAGTGGATCTGACAGACTGCATGGTGTTAATTTAATTGCCGTCTTTGAGTGACATATCTGTTTGTTGTTCCGCAGTGTGAGGGATGGCATGAGCTGAATATCAGTATGGCATGCTGGGTCTGTCAGTAGCATTTGATCCTTCACTTTGGGTGATTCACATGCACCCCTTGATTGTTTGAGTCTCATGCATACATGAACCCTTTTTGATGTGACGGCACCTAAAATACTGTTCACTTCTCAGCTCATCTGATCCAAAAATGCAGCATAACTTTAAAGCAGCATACTTGACATTTACTGTTTCTTGTATCTCATCGTAAGTGGGATTTTTTTTGCACTTATTATAATGTAGTTAACTCACATGTGGGTGTGTGCCATATTCTCTACTGCCATAACCATTCTTTCATGTGTTTTTACCTCCCTATGCCAATCCATTGTGCTGTTATGCCCAATGCCTTGTTATAGTATAAGCCCACAAGACTGAGCACTGGGCAGAAAGGCTGCTTTGCTCTTAGCTATATGGTATAATCTACATGATCATGTACAGAATCCAGAAGAGAAAGCAGCAGCAGTGCAAACAACTGAAGTTGTTAATATATCCAGTAGCTGCTCTGAACTGCTGCTTGCCAACAAGCCGGCCAGGTTGCCTTTTCTTAGTATTTATTGCTACTTAGATTGCAGGCTACTGTAGCTCCAGACATGGCAATGTACTTACAACAACAGTCATTGGATGCTCACCAGTGCATAAAGTTACACTTGTAGTGTTTTACTGAAGATGTTGAATCCTGAAATGCTGGTTTAAAAAAGGTACAGACTTTAGCTCCCAAATGATCCTGGATATTGATCTGTGTGTAAAAAAATGGGTCCCATTTTAAATGTGTGTTAATGAGCTGGTAAAATTACACAAAATTAATTGGCTGGGACACAAAACTGCAGTGCAGACTAAACATGTGTCTATGAATTGCAGGTTGTCATAGTTCAGCAATTTATCAAACTATCCATTATGTTGAGAATCTTCAGTATTAACCTTTAAATGGGGAACGCCAGAGAATGTTCTGGTTTTCAAGTGGATTAGTGAACAATGATTTTTTTTGTCTACCACAGCTAGAAACAAGCATAAAGGAGAACATTGCTAAAGTCTTTGATTTGCTAGTTACTAGCTTTGGTACATATTATTTTCATGTTCACAAATACTGCCTGAACCACTCGAGGTCATGCAAATATCATATAGGTGGTTTCTTTAAAAGCAGAGTCTTTCCCTCCAACAATTTAAAATTTATAAAGTCATGTGTGTGCTGCTGTGGTAGTTTTTCCTGAGCTGCTTACTTGTATTGATAAAATGGTGCCAAGCTTACGAGGTTCAATCTCTCAGACCAGACAAGAGGTTGTACCAACACAGCGTTTACAAAAAGACAAAGCAGAAGAAGCTATTTTTCTCTCGGTCATGAGGAAACTAAAGGAAAACTAAATTTACAAATGGATAATTTATATCAAAGTCCTCATTAATTATTTCACAATCTATTGTACTTTTTAAATGTTCTGAACAGAACCATTTTATATTGTATATATATGAATATATTTTGTTTTATTTTGTACTGTTCATTGTACTTTTCTTTGATTTAGAAACAATATAAATAAAGAACAATACTGTGGCAACATCCTACTGCTTTTTTAAGTGTATTTAAGCACAAAATCATTATCACTGAGCTGCGATGATTAATCACTTAGTAGATTACTGGTGTCAGCTTCTCAAGTGTAAATACTTTCTGGCATTTTCAGTCCAGTCAACTGAATATTTTTGCATTATTAGTTGGACAAAAATACATACATGAAGATGTGACTTTGGGCTCTGAGTGTGATGGGTATTTTTCACTGTTTGCTTACATTTTACAGACCATATGATTAATCAACAAAACAATCACTTGATAAATTGATAATAAAAATAAATGTTAGTTGCAGCCCTGACCGTCATCGTCACTCAGTCTGGATTTGGAGTCAAAGCGAAGAAAAACTTTGAGGACTTTTATCTTACAGCTGTATGACTGAACTACATAAACTGTATCATTGGACCATGTTTACTCACATGTAAAGCATAACTGATATTAAAAATGTGGTTGTAGGATTTTAAACATTTGTAAACCTCATCTCACAAATTCTACAAAAAGAATAAAAATTAAAAGCTCAAAGGACTGTATTTGATATAAAGGCTTTATTATTTTGGAAAAATACAAAAAGAGATTCTGTGCAATAAATTGTAATTTTTATCTTGTTTTGAGCTTCTTTGCTGGTCTCTGGTCAGCGTCTGAGCACTTGTCCGCCACACTGCTGGCCTTCACAACAACATCCCTTAGAAGTGGGAGCTGCTGCTGTTTGGCTATGGTCATCGCCCACAAACACAGCTCCAGCCTGTGGGGCGTCCAGTCCTGTTGGGGATCCACTAAGGACAAGAGGGGAGGCCAGTCATCAGAATCAAAGGAGATTTGATGTGGCTTTTTGTTTTGACACTGATCAACAGGAAAAGATCATTTCATATCCAAGTGAAATGATCTAAACTAATTACAAATATAAAATACATTAAAGGGTCTTTTTCTCTTAATAAAGATTAAAAAAGACCACATTAAATTCCCTTTGATTCAGTGTAAAACAATAAAAAGTGAATTTTTTCCACTTTTCATAGGCAGTGTAATAAAACAGAAGACAAAAATTAGCTACATTTGCATAAAAACTGATTAAACGTGAGACTAAAAGTTACAGTGCGGTGCAAAGTAAGAATTAATAGTTCCAAAAGAAGTAGTAGTAGCAGCAGTAGTATCATACTCATGCACTGTAATACATGTGGACCAATGCAGATGTACGTCGTCACCTTTGTTTAGTTTTTGAGTCCACTCAACCATTTTACCCAGGTAGAGAGCGTAGTGCTTGGCTGTGTACTGGATGGGCTTTAGTCCCGGTACACTCTCCATGGCTTCATCAGACATGAAAGCAGTCTGTTCTGGAGCTCCTGCCGCCAACACAGCTGGACAAAAATGGACAGTCAGCCCCAAGCCAAGCTGGGTGTAGCCATGAAGTGAATACAAACTCTTTAAACAGAGAGCAGGGAGTCCCACACAGTCTACTAGTGTAATGACTACTCTGTACACGTATGGAGAAGGCAATCACTGGGATTTAAAAGGACCACAGAGATGTTTAATTTGTATAACTAGCTTTGATCTACTTGCTGGAGGTCTTCAGAAGCAGAATAGAGACACTTTGCAAACCTGAAGCGGTGGCTGGTCCGACTCCTTTCATGGTGCTGAGCTCTGCGATCGCTGCCTGCACATCAGGCAGCAGGCTGAAGGCCTTTCTGGAACATTTCTCCACAGTGTCCTCGCTGTTGGAAGCCACCAGCTGCTGCAGCCTCGGCCTGAATTTCCCTCTCTGCAGACAAGCACACAGGGCCACTCAAGGTCACAGCTGATGCACTGAGTGCTGTTAAGACTGTCAGTGCCTCTTAATACCGTAGCTATAGTATTTACTTTATGTTTTAAGGAGGATTTACTTGAGCAGTGGGACAACATCTTTTCTGTGGGTGTGTTAAAGTCCCTTGGGATTATTATGATTTAGTGTTAGCTGCTACTTACAGTGAGCTTCCACTCCATCAGTTTCACCAGCTCTGACAGAGTGACATGTTTGTCAGGTCGACTTGAAATGAGTGTAGGCAGCTCCTCTTGATACCTGACCACAGACACACACAGATTAGCGCCAGTTACCTCTAATCTTATACTCAAAGCAAGGTCTGCCTAACTCAGTTCCTATAACACTTTTCATATGCAGGGATACCATAGCTACTTTTTTTGGATCTACATTCATAAAATATACACACTGTCAACCTATTGTACAAGTCAAGAGATCTGACAAAACAATCCCAACTTAAGGTCCACTTACTAGCTTTTTCAAGATTTTTCAACTTTATCAAGTAGTCTTCATCAACAGATGAAGTTTTCATAAGAGAAATTGGATAAGAATTACTAAAAGTGCAGTAATTAAATCATACAGCTACTGATCTGCAATGTCAACAAACCATTTCCAAGAGAATTGAGCAAATCCTCTCCAAGGATGAAGACACTGTGATACAGTTCAAAGCTCTGTAAAAAGCAAGTAAGTGGCGCTTTGAGTTGGGATTGTTTTACCTAACTGTCACTTCCATGGTCAAGAATAAACTCTGATGCTAAGATCAAGACACGGCTCAAAGAGAAATCAATTCTATAACATACTGGAACCAGCAGATTAAACAGATTTTCTACACAGTGTAAAATTAACCTACATTTCTCCCTTATCCAGTGAAATTGAGTATGATTTTGTAACTGTTGCCTTGAGGAAAAAAGGATTTACCACTTGTCAAGGTCCAGCAACTTTCCAGGTTTCTTGCCTTTGGCCTTGGCCTCCACTACATCCCAGTATTTCCCATACACACTGCTCATTGTGGCTGGGTCCTCACAGGCAAACAGAGTACTCATGACAGCAGAGAGCTCACACCATCACCTACAAACAGGAACAAAATCTAAATGCACTTGACTCTATTTTACAGGAGTGGACTACAGCACCATGCCATCAAACATGTATTATTTTCGTTTGAAGGACACCTAAAACAAAACAAAAACCTGCAGTGGCCGTTAATCTCCAGTAAACTCTTGTTGAATTGTAGTAATGTGACGGTGTGGAGTGTTACCCTGTTAACGCTGTGCTTCCGTTATGACACGGAATTCTCGCGAGATGTTAGAGCATCGTACTACTTCCAGTGCCGCAAGCAGTGAGCAACAGTTTCAGAAGGTTTGTCCCTTGAAATACTTTGTTATTAACTTCGCATAGATACTGTTATCTGACAGGATACAATTTCTTAAATTTTCTGACATACTTGTGAAATTTGTGTCGCGCACGTTTCGTCTTTTACAAGCGTGCTCGGTAGCTAGGTTAGCCAGCTAGCATTAGCATCACATTCCAGTCATGTTTATGGTGCAAGTACACACTGTAACAGCGACAAGTGAACACCCTGGAGAAGTTACCTGATATTCTTAGCTCCCATTTAACCCTGTTTTGGAGTCAAATGAACCACCGCCAAAGCACGAAATCAAGGGTGGAAAGTAGGTAACGTCAGTGGATGGTGGTATTGATAGCCAATCTTAAAAGTGTTAATGCACATGGTACTTTTGTGAGTAGTCTCTCTCGCACACAATTGGGATCGCTCGTTTTGGCTTTCACAGGATTATCATATCTTCACGTGAGCACAAAGTAGCTATCAGCACGTGGTAGAAGGTGGTGGACAAACGAAACGGGGTAGACCGAGGTAAACAAACAACATGGACGTCTGACAGTATTTAAAACTTTAAATCACAATCTGTTTAAGGAATATAACACTAAAGCAAGAAACTGACTGTAAGCCATTATATGCTATTTTGGGACCCACTTGTAAACGAGATGATGCACCCCAAGGGGTTTATCCTGATATCCTGATATAATTTGACTATATGCAGCTAAATATTTCTCACTATATGTTGTTGCAAGCCATTTTCTGGTTTTATTCTACTAAGTGCAAATAATAGTTTGGTACATTATCAATGTTACATTTATAGTTTTAAAAAATACCCTCAGTTGAAGTGATTTACTATGTCAAAGTTTCAGTTTCAAGCCTGAGCAGTATGGCTACCTCAACACTTTGTTTTTCTCTGGTCACTGCTTACATACATTCTGCGGGACTGGAAATACATTTACAGATATTCTATTCAAGCTGTCATGAAGTGTTTCTGGCAGATAATTCTGATTAATTTCTTAAGTGAAGCTGGATAAAAAAAATACAAAATAATATTTATTTATCTTTTTATTCTCAACAGTTCTCAGTATTATATTCCAAGTCTCATATACAATATTTACATAACATATTTCATTACATATGTTTTAATATTTGTTTGTGATAGATATAACATATCTGTCCTTAAGTAAGATAGTATTATGCTGTGTGTTGCTCATATACCAATTTCTTAATAGCAAGTTGGCTCTCATGGGAGCAAATGAAGAGGACTCTGTGCTGCTGCAGACATTGACAAGGCCGGCGGTTCTTCACCAAGTGAGTTCTGCAGCCATTTAATTGTCTAAAATGTTCAAATAAATATAATCCTGTGCAATGATTTGTTTGTTACACAGGCCACCTCTCCTGTCCTTTCTGTACAAATCTAACATCTTCTTTTGCTAGAGTGCCACCTTCTGGTGGATTGTTGAACTGCCTTGAAATCCTTTTACATTTTGCTCCACAGTGCTGTAAAAGTAGCTAATTAGTTTGTAGTTCATCTGATGCATCTTGTTACTTTAATTGTGTCTGAGCTCTGGTAAATCATTCATGTCTTTAGGAACATGGAGAAGATGTCACGGGTTACCACAGCCCTCAGCAGCAGTGCCGTCAGTGGTCGAACTATGTTCTGCCACTTGGATGCGCCTGCCAACGCCATCAGCGTGTGCCGTGACGCCACGCAGGTGGTGGTAGCTGGCCGTAACATCTTCAAGATCTATGTGCTGGAAGAGGAGCAATTTGTGGAGAAGCTAAATCTACGTGTCGGCCGCAAACCCTCTCTCAACTTCAGCTGCGCAGATGTTATGTGGCACCAGATGGAGGAGAACCTGCTGGCCACGGCTGCCACCAATGGGGCGGTGGTTACCTGGAACCTGGGAAAGCCCTCCCGTAACAAGCAGGACCAGCTGTTTACTGAGCACAAACGCACTGTCAACAAGGTGTGCTTCCATCCCACAGAGGTTAACATGCTGCTAAGTGGCTCGCAAGATGGCTTCATGAAGTGCTTCGACCTGCGCAAGAAGGAGTCAGTCAGCACTTTCTCAGGTAGAATATGTGAATTATATAATTATGTAATAAGCATCAGTGTTTAACTATTCATTTCCTACAAATGAAATACAACTTCTGAGTGTTTTGTATGATATAAACTTTATCTCAATAAGTCTTTACTGTGTTGTTCACTTAAAACAGTTTTGCATTTGAATGCATATTTTCACTCAAAGTATTTTCCCTATGTTTGGAATTGTATGTAAAACTGTTTTAAGATTGAACAAGAAACAAAACCATTAATGTGTTATTGCTTAATATGTTGATTTTCCCACGTCTCCCTTTCTTCTAGGTCAGTCAGAGAGCGTAAGGGACGTCCAGTTCAGCATGAAGGATTATTTCACATTTGCTGCATCCTTTGAGAATGGCAACGTCCAGCTGTGGGACATCAGGCGGCCGGACCGCTACGAGCGAATGTTCACCGCCCATACTGGCCCTGTGTTCTGCTGCGACTGGCACCCCGATGACAGGTAAGAGTGAAAAAAGATGACTTGGATGACTCACAAAAACCAACTGAGAAATTGGTTTTCCTTTCTAAAAGTGTCTTGGGTCATACTGTATGTCCCTTGACATTAGTAGTGGGTTGTAATTATTGCCATCCATTAATGTCTTTGTCCCTTCATTTCCATTTTAGAGGATGGCTGGCCACTGGGGGAAGGGACAAGATGGTGAAAGTGTGGGACATGACCACTAACCGGGCCAAGGAGATCTATTGTGTCCAGACGATCGCCTCAGTGGCGCGGGTCAAGTGGCGACCTGAGAGGAAGTTTCATTTAGCCACCTGTTCCATGATGGTGGATCATAACATCTATGTGTGGGATGTCCGCAGACCTTTCATTCCCTTTGCCACCTTCGAGGAACACAAGGATGTGACCACTGGTATTGTGTGGCGCCACCAGCACGACCCTCATTTTCTGCTCTCTGGCTCTAAGGACAGCACACTCTACCAACACATGTTCAAAGACGCCACTCGCCCTGTGGACAAGGCCAACCCCGAGGGTCTGTGCTTTGGACTGTTTGGTGACTTGGCCTTTGCAGCCAAGGAGAGTCTCATTAGCAGTGATGCCAACAGAAAGCCTTACCCTGGGGGTGACCGCCGCTACCCCATCTTTTTCTTCAAGAAGCCCGACCCGACAGAACAGTTTGCCCACGTGTCCAGCGCCCTTAGCGTCTTTGAAACAGACCTGGACAGTAACCGCATGGACTGGTTTGTCAAGACAGCACAACTCTACCTCCTCAGTGGGAAGCCGTTTGCTGAGCTGTGTGATCACAATGCCAAGGTGGCCCGGGAGCTCAAAAGACCTCAGGTCAGCACAGGGACACATCTGTAGTTAGCACTGTTTTATTTTCCCAAATCTTCCAACTAGGTAAAGATGTTGTCAGTTTGAATTTAACTTTGACAGATTATGATTTAATATAATCGATAAATGAATTGCAAAACAGTGATTTCACATTACTTAAAAGTAATTAACTGCTTTAGGGCTGCAACTAACAATTATTTTCATTATCCATCATTAAAATGTCAGGAAAATGTATTAAAAAAAAAAAATGCCCCTCACAATTTCCCAAAGCCCATGTTGATGTCTTAAAATATCTTGGTTTGTCTGACCAAAAGAACAACATGTAAAGACATTCAGTACTTTCATAAAACACAAATACAAATATTTGCATTTGAGAATCTGGAAACAGCGAGTTTCTGAAATTTTAGCCTTAAAAAAGACTTAATGATAAATTGTTTACCAAAATTGTGGCTGCTTTTTTTTTTTTTTTTTTTTCATTTTTTGATTGACTAATGAATTCATCAACAAACTGCTTCACCTCTAAACTGCTTTTTACATTTGCACTAGACCTTACAATGACTATGCAAGGGTTAATAAACTTGTAGACTTATACCACATTACCATCAGGTATTTGGGCTCCACTTTAGGAAAAAGTTATGTGATTACAGTAAACCATCACTTTGTAACAGATTACTTCCAATTGTAGTGTGTAACAATCTAACTGTGTTCGCTGTGTATTTTTTTCTTGATTACAAAGGTTTCCACAACATGGACCATGTTGAGAATCATGTTCTCTGACCCAGCAAACCTCATGCCAGGTCCAAACCACAACCTCAGTAAACTGGGCACCTTACCTCTAATGAACAGGTAAATGATCTTTTCAGTGTGCTATTACAAAACAGTAATGCCAGTCATTTAGAGACTCACATCTAATGCTGAACTACATTATGCGTTCAGTTTCAGCATGAAGGAAATGGGTTCAGGGATGGGCACAGAGAGCAGACTGGAGCGTAGTAAAGGTGAGAGCAGGCAGGACAACATCCACTTGGAGCCTGGGAACACACACATCGGCAATAATAACGAAGGTGAGAGTGGCCATTAAAATTTGTAGAAGCCAATCTGGTTTTCCTTATGTTCTTTGTATAATATTCAAGACTTAAGAAGACATTTATTCAATTTCCCTTCAGAAAATGAGGAGACAGAAGGCAGTGAGGGCCAGGCTGAGTATATGTTCGGTGATGCCGAGTTAGATGACGATGACCTCTACTCTATGGAGCATGACAACCAAACAGGTCGGTCACAGCCCCGTCTCTGAGGAAACTAAAGAGTTGCTTACGTCTGTAAGTGCTATTTATAACTGCCTCCATACTCAGCGCTCTTTTGTCTAAAATTGTCTCTGCTCCTTTTGTCATAACAGAAGAGCAGGAGTACACGCTGCCCCAGGAGGCCTTCCAGCTACGCCACGAGATCATGGATAACCCTTCTGCCCCAGAGCACCTTCAACAGGACAAGGCCGACTCCCCGCATGTCAGCGGCAACGAGGCTGAAATCACTTGTCTGACACCCATCGAGTCCTTCTCACTCATCTCCATTTCCCAGCCACTGTTCAGCCCGCATCTACCTGCCAGCTTCTTCTGTCCCATTGTGCGGGAGATGCTGAGCTACTACGCCGAGCAGGGCGACGTGCAGATGGCCGTGTCTGTGCTTATCGTCTTGGGGGACCGGATCCGCAAAGAGATTGATGACCTCACCCAGGTCAGATAGAAAACATGGGTGCTTTTTAGAGTTTAGAGTCTTTTGTCGTCAGAGGCATTAATGAAGAAGCTTAGGCTATTCAGGGGAAAAAAGCTTGATAGTGTGCTTACAATACTTCCCTGAACAAATATAAAACGTTTTCAGTTTCATGTATTCGCACAGGCAGATTCATTTATAAACAGTTAAGAGATTCTTTAGGCCTTATGTATGACTGTAAGTTGTGCGTAGCTTACATGTCCACTGCTAAAACCCAAAGTGTTAAAATTAGTTAGGACCCTGCAGTTTGGAAGACCTAAGCAGACTCTGAACAAGATGTTTCCATTTCAGGAGCACTGGTACATGTCCTACATAGACCTGCTGCAGCGATTTGAGTTGTGGAACGTGTCCAATGAGGTCATCAAGTTGAGTACGTGCAGCGCCATCACCTGCCTGAACCAGACTTCTACAACACTGCACATCAACTGTAGCAACTGCAAGCGGCCAATGAGCAACAGGGGCTGGATTTGTGACAGGTATGGACACTAGCATCACCATTTCATTTAAGAGAGCTACGCATTAACGTACGATTGTCAAACTGTTTGTAATAATTTTGTATAATTACCATAAGGCGGCCATCTCTTGCAGGTAAAATTTCATACAAACACTTGCTTTTGCATCAGTAAAGTTGTTTACTTTTCTTAAACTCTATCCAATTGTGTGGCGTTTGATGTAAAACAAACACAATTCTATATATACGTATCTCTCTAGGTGCCACCAGTGTGCCAGCGTGTGTGCAGTGTGCCACCATGTGGTGAAGGGACTGTTTGTGTGGTGTCAGGGCTGCAGCCACGGTGGACATCTGGAGCACATAATGAACTGGCTGAAGAGCAGCGCCCACTGCCCTGCTGGCTGCGGTCACCTGTGTGAGTACACCTGAGCTCATCGACAACCACTGTTGGCACAGCTGATGCTCTGTGGGAGCAGGAGTCAGTCCTCCGAATGGCCTGCATCACACAGACAGACAAACAAAACGTCTTCATTCCTCCACATGGACCTGGAATCTTTTGTCCCTGTGGAAAGAAGGACAGCTCTATGTGAGAGTGTGTGTGTGTGTGTGTGTGTGTTTGAAGCGAGATTAGACAAACGTCTGATCTATTGAGTCTGAAGGAGGAAGAGGTTTACATGTGCTCTCCTGGACAGCCATTCAAGAGCAAACGCAATCATGTGTGGATTCATATTTTTGTTTTGAAATGGTGATTTTGAACCATTGGTCTATTTGTATATAAGCAGATGTTACGATAGCAATAATCTAATCAAATTTTTTTTTTTTTTTGTGAATTCACACTTTTACGTTGTTTTTAAACCCCTCAGCAAACCTGAAGGCTGTACAGAAAGAATCGTCTACTCATCTTAAATGGATTGTTAATGTTTGTACATAATGCTTATGTTATTACGTATTTTGAAGGACTGTTTATAATGTTGTATTCATTTTACATGAGAAATAGCACTCTATTCAACCAATACATATTGAATTGACACTTGAAGTTGTCCTGGACCAGTGCAGTCTGTTTTGTCATATATTCACACTTGGCAGCTGCCCAGTTGAGTGTTGCTCGAGGGCACCTTAGTGAAAAGAAAGAACACCCAACCACACTTACTTCTCATGGGCCCAGAAATCCCAACTGGTGACCTGGCAACACCTCTAGCCTGTAGTCCAGCACCTATACACAATTGTGTGCTGCTTATCACAGTTTGTATAGCTCAGTATGAGCATAAGTAAATGGTCACTGAGAGATGGAGAAGATTTTATCAGTCCAGTCTCAACTCTTTACACTGGTTGTGTTTATTTGGGCACATTTATGTTCTGGACGCCACTCAGCATCACAAGTGTTTGTCTTCCACTCCTGTTTGCAATCAAGTGTGAATGAACAGCAGAGGATCCGTTTAGATGATAGTCCTCTGCCCCCTGGCCCTATTATCTGTTAATTCAGCTACTTTTAATGACACATAAGCACCCTGTATCCTGGCACACAAAACAAGAAAGCGTTCACAGATCATAATGCGTACGAAATAAAATATAACCCTACAAAGCAGTGCAGCCATATGATGTGTGTGCTTTGAACATTTCAGAACACAAGCGACCTTGTCTTTTGCACAATTTTGAATGGGGCACAAGCTAAAATGCAAATTTGAACAGTTGCACATGTGGCCAGTAAACAGGATTACAAAGAAAATATTTTGTCAAACGGTGCAGGCCTGAGGCTGTTCTATCTGGATCAGATGCTAAAGCTAAACGTATCCAACATCCATATCACGCCAAGGTTGTTGCTGAGCAGCTGAGCGATGTCATCACATCGATTTACCACCAAAGCCCCGGGCAGAGGAATTTCACATGTACTTTGTACGAGGACATCAGTCAGTTGGTCAGGAGGGGAATCCCCGACCCCAAGGCTCAGTCTCCACAGAACAGCCCAGCAATGTTGGCAAATTAAATATTAACCACTTTAATACAGCCCCCCAATTAGATCAAACAACTGGACAGGCACTGGAGTGTCAGGGAATCAAGTCCAGGAGTGAAGACCAGCAATTTTCAGTGTTCGTTAAAAAGATTTTTTTATAGTTGGTTAATGTCCCAATATATTCCACACATCTGCTTAACTAATGCAGTGGGCAACATACATAAGGAATAAGAGAAATCCCTTAGTCCAAACTTTATACAAGATTTTATTTCTTGGATTCTGAATTCATCTCAGCACCACAAATTAACACAAAGTCATGAAGCGGGACATTTTTACGGGGTTCCAAATCACAGAAATGGTTCCTGGTCACCTCTCTGACTAGAACATACAGTGAGGAAAATAAGTATTTGAACACCCTGCTATTTTGCAAGTTCTCCCACTTAGAAATCATGGAGGGGTCTGAAATTGTCATCGTAGGTGCATGTCCACTGTGAGAGACATAATCTACAAAAAAAAAAAACTATTCATTTACAACTATTTATTTGTATGATACAGCTGCAAATAAGGATTTGAATACCTGAGAAAATCAATGTTAATATTTGGTACAGTAGCCTTTGTTTGCAATTACAGAGGTCAAACCTTTCCTGTAGTTTTTCACCAGGTTTGCACACACTGCAGGAGGGATTTTGGCCCACTCCTCCACACAGATCTTCTCTAGATCAGTCAGGTTTCTGGGCTGTCGCTGAGAAACACGGAGTTTGAGCTCCCTCCAGAGATTCTCTATTGGGTTTAGGTCTGGAGACTGGCTAGGCCACGCCAGAACCTTGATATGCTTCTTACAGAGCCACTCCTTGGTTATCCTGGCTGTGTGCTTTGGGTCATTGTCATGTTGGAAGACCCGGCCTCGACCCATCTTCAATGCTCTAACTGAGGGAAGGAGGTTGTTCCCCAAAATCTCGCAATACATGGCCCCGGTCATCCTCTCCTTAATACAGTGCAGTCGCCCTGTCCCATGTGCAGAAAAACACCCCCAAAGCATGATGCTACCACCCCCATGCTTCACAGTAGGGATGGTGTTCTTGGGATGGTGCTCATCATTCTTCTTCCTCCAAACACGGTTAGTGGAATTATGACCAAAAAGTTCTATTTTGGTCTCATCTGACCACATGACTTTCTCCCATGACTCCTCTGGATCATCCAAATGGTCATTGGCAAACTGAAGACGGGCCTTGACGTGCTGGTTTAAGCAGGGGAACCTTCCGTGCCATGCGTGATTTCAAACCATGACGTCTTAGTGTATTACCAACAGTAACCTTGGAAACGGTGGTCCCAGCTCTTTTCAGGTCATTGACCAGCTCCTCCCGTGTAGTTCTGGGCTGATTTCTCACCTTTCTTAGGATCATTGAGACCCCACGAGGTGAGATCTTGCATGGAGCCCCAGTCTGAGGGAGATTGACAGTCATGTTTAGCTTCTTCCATTTTCTAATGATTGCTCCAACAGTGGACCTTTTTTCACCAAGCTGCTTGGCAATTTCCCCGTAGCCCTTTCCAGCCTTGTGGAGGTGTACAATTTTGTCTCTAGTGTCTTTGGACAGCTCTTTGGTCTTGGCCATGTTAGTAGTTGGATTCTTACTGATTGTATGGGCTGGACAGGTGTCTTTATGCAGCTAACGACCTCAAACAGGTGCATCTAATTTAGGATAATAAATGGAGTGGAGGTGGACATTTTGAAGGCAGACTAACAGGTCTTTGAGAGTCAGAATTCTAGCTGATAGACAGGTGTTCAAATACTTATTTGCAGCTGTATCATACAAATAAATAGTTAAAAAATCATACATTGTGATTTCTGGATTTTTTTTTTAGATTATGTCTCTCACAGTGGACATGCACCTACAATGACAATTTCAGACCCCTCCATGATTTCTAAGTGGGAGAACTTGCAAAATAGCAGGGTGTTCAAATACTTATTTTCCTCACTGTATAGCATTAGAGAAACAACTCTTTCCACTCTTTATTATTTATGTTCTAAAGTTGTCCATTTTACTGCTAACTTGAACTCTGACATTGTTTATACAACTGATCGTGCACTCTCTTCTAAAAAGACGATACTGCTGTTGGTTATTTTCTTTTTGGCTCATTGTCTACCTCAACACTTGGCTTTTCACCCGTGTCTGCTTACATACATTCTGCGGGACTTGAAATACATTTACAGATATTCTATTCAAGCTGTCATTAAGTGTTCCTGGCAGATAATTCTGATTAATTTAGTAAGTGAAGCTGGATAAAAAATACAATATAATATTTATTTATCATTTCATTCTCAACTCTGTATCTGTGTATGCAAAAGTTTACACAGATTTACAGAACAATGGATTGATAAAGACTTTCCCTGTAACATAATGTGTGGATGAAAAAGATTTACTGACACTGACTGTTTTGCACATTTCTCTCATCGTTGTTCTTAAGCTCTTAAAAATGCATTCAGCAGGACATTTAAGTCACCTAAAAACAGCATACAAAGAACAGCAGAACTAATCATTTTAACTTAGACTACTTTTATGAAATATACCTCTTCCTCTTAGTTGGTGGCATGAACATATTTTAAACCATATTTCATACAGGAAGAGAGCATGTTGGTTTAGAAACTTTTCACAGTATTACAGCCTCTGATCCACGGTCAGTCCCTCCTCCTCTCTGTGCATTCTCACAACCCAACTACAGGAGTCCAGTATACACCAGCACAAGCGTGTGAGGGCCAGGTACCCTTCATGCCGGTTTGTCATTTCCCAGCAGTAGCTGCAGTTGCCCTTGGCCTTGTCCACATCTGGCGAGCCCTGGTCCATCAGCCGATCCCAGAGGAGCAGCAGGTCAGCTGCTTCACTCCCCGAGCTGCTCCAGTGCGGCAGGGCCGGCCTTGTCTTTGGCCTTCTCCCATTTCAGTGAGATTGTTCAGGGTGGTTAGATCACCCTCCGTCAAATATCGGCAAAATGGCCTCTTTAAATATAAGAAACAAAAGTTATTTTCTCATCCAGCAAGTGTTGTGTTTATCCAATGAGTTTGTTGTGAGTACTCACCTGTGAAGGTTTAAGGCAGTTCCCAGTTATCTGAGACTTTTTCAGTGGCACTCAGTCGCCTCAGGCTCTGAAGCACGGTTTGCAGGGTCCCCGCTGTGATGATGAAACAAGCAGACTTCAACATTAGACTCCTGATGATACAACACCCCTTTAATCACTGGGCATTACGCCATCTTACCCAGTTCTTCTTCATGGGAATCCAGCTTCTTGATTAGCTCTACAACACTGGAGTGTGTCAGGTCCTCCCCAGCTGCAAGGAGTAAAGTAAAATCATGTACTTTTTTCTTTTTAAAATCACTAAATGTCAAAAAGGTGCTAACCAGCACCAGATACCTAAACTCACCTTTAACACCAATATCACCTTTAGTTTTGTCTTCCAAGCCAGTATAAGAGCTGCTATTCCCATCATTATTGAGACGGGAGAGCAGTTCAGCGTGGCAGGCCCTGGATGCTGCCAGTATGGCGCTCATGTCCTGCGCCAGCCGGTGGTTCTCCACCAGTTCAGCATGAACCCTCCTCCATGCCATCTTGTCCTCCATCAGACATCCCTCCATCACAGTACGTAGTTCCTTCTCCTGAGACACCTGGCTCTGCAGGCTCTCCACCTCCTCACAGCGCTACGCAAGTTAGTTAAATGTAGGAGAAAGGTTATGAGTTCAGTTAAGAAAAGTCAGAAATATAAAATATTTGTATGGCAGTGAGTATTTATTTTGTAGTTACCTTGTGTAGCTGAATGGCCATCTCCTGCATCTCAGCCTCAAGCTGGTCAGCGTAAGCCTGTTCCAGAGCATCGCTGGGCGGTCGAGCACTGCTGTGCCATCTTGCAATAGCTGAGGTCATCTTACGCTTGGGTCCAAACAATCTGGACAGCAAGAACGGATTCAACATTGTATACCACAAGAAAACAAACTCTGTACGTGCTAGGGCAAAGGGGAAAGAGGGGCCCTCAAGTGTCTTACGTGATCCCTATTTCTTTTAGATCGTTTTCAGTCAGGGTGAGAAATATCCGCAGGTCAATGTCTTGCTCCTCGAGTAAGGGGAGATACTTAGAAAAGCCAAGTTGTTCCAAGAACTCTGCCAGATCCTAAAGGAATAGAAGATTTTCCAGAATAAACTGACCATGAGTCACACACACCTCATTATAGTTCATATATTACTGATGCATCAAAAAGTGAGCAAACATAGACATGCCTTTGGACCAGTGTAGGAAGGTGGAAGACCAACATGTGGCCGCATCCCACAGTTCATTGTACCAGTGGAGTGAGCAGCATTGTTGCCTCCATGGCGACTCTTGCCTTTTGAGTGATGGCCCTTATTTACTCTGCGAGAGCTGCTCTTTTTGCTCTGGTCGGAGTCCTGGTAGAGAAAGGAACACGGTGTTACTACGATATCTAAATCAAATCTGGTGTTTGACTCCAAAACAGTGGGATTTCTGTGCTCTTGCGTTCACCTCGTTACTCTCCACAGAGCCTTCCCAGTTGAGGCCAATCACATGAGGCAGACCCTCGCTGCTGCTGCTGCTACTCCTCATGGTGGGCATGTCATTGTCAAAGAATGGACTGTCATCTGTGACAGAAACATATTAAAGGTAATTGCTTTGGCAGTGCAGTGCAGTATTTCTTGCGGTACACTTCTTCCAAAGACACGTGCAACTATTTCAGTTATGTATCTTAGATATCACACTGGTAATCGTGTGCCTCTGACCTCTGCTGCTATTGCTCTGGCCGTCAAGCTCATTGATGGGTGAGGTCACGTCACGGTAGCAGATGCCCCCACTCTGTTCACCAACATCACGAAACGCCACGTAGCCTGGTGGCACTGCAGGAGGCTCTGGGAGGAGAAAAGCAGTTTTAATAAACCCACATCTATAATATTGAATGGCAGCATGCCAGTGACTGAATGAAGCTGTCTGCTTAATTTCAGTTATAGTGTCTCTGTAACAATGTCTGTGATGAAATCTCAATATACAGCACTCAAGGAACAAAAATCCACTGCACACAAAATGGTGCTCATGGTCAATCATCCTCCTTACTGCACAAGCTGATTATAGTTCCTTTTTTAGGAACTTTGTGTTATTTCATTTAACAACTACAACCACTACACTCTTAACGGGGTGATCGAAAAGTGGGCAGACTGGATGTCTTATGTGACACTACCACACAGTTTGTTGGAGCCTCCTACTCGGAACTTGGCGATGGCCTGGGGCCCATCATGGATGCTAACGCCTTTTACTCGGTTTCGACTCGGCCTTATCCTCAGAGGTGCGCTGTCCGAGTCCTCGGAGGAGCTCAGGTCTTCAAAATGTCCTGATAAGTTGAAAAACACACACAAACACACACTTAATCAGAAAATAAAATACATAGAAGGGATAACAACATATTTTGTGAAAATAAATCAGAATCAGCTTTATTTGCCAGGACATACGAGGAATTTGACTCTGGATTGTACATTGCTCACGATGTGCTTACTTACAATACAATAATAAAATCATGCACAGGCTACAGTATAGAGAACACATATATACACACACTATAAACAAAAGCCACATGATGAGTAGTAAAGCTGTTACAACAAGTACCCGGTTTGATCCTTGGAGTACGTAAGTCAATGAGGCTGACAATCTTGGTATATCCATACATCATGGCTAGGGCACGGGCAGTCTCTCCTTTAGCATTGCGGTCATCTACTTTAACTTTCTGTAAATGATTAAAACAAAACAGATGTCAGGATCATAAGGCATACCTCTGCTTGAGCACAACAAGCAGCTTCTTCTTTGTGATAATTGGTCGGCCAATTATACGGCCGATATCTGCACTCACAAGGCCGATATATCATCCGAGTGACAGCAAATCTATTCTAAAACCATTACTGGCTAGTAGGGCTGTCCGCGACTAAAGATTTACATAGTCGAATCAGAATCGTCAAATCCTGCCTATAGTCAACTGACAGTCCAATCATGTGGGTTTTTGTGCGTGGCTCAACCCAGGGTTAGGGTTACAATTTTGGAATTTTTCACGCACTTCAAAAAAAATGTATTTAAAGTTTTATTCTTTTTACATGTTTATTTACAGCATTAAACGTTGAAATGTATATTGTAATAGGCTGTATATTAACTTATTGGGAGAAAACTGGTAGTTCTATGTAAAATCAGACGTTGAGCACCCCCATATAGCCAAAATGGCATGATCCTTGTGTTGCTGCGAAGCTTCGACTGTGAGATTGACAGTCGAATCAGGCTCCGCCCATCGAAGCATCGAATCTTCGACTATTCGGAGTCAGCCCTACTGGCTAGTGTTAAATATATATTGTTATACTGTAGAGAATAATGCAGTTGAAAGATGCCACTACTGACCAACTGCAGAGCGGCCCTGTCTAAATATTGGCAACGGCCATTGAAAAACCCATGTTGGTCGACCTCTAGCGCACATGTTTCCTGGTGCTGAAGCGCTGTCTTTGAGAGAATGTGTGTGGACAGAAATCCCCTCACATGATCAAGCAGGAACTGAACAATGATTTCATGTCTAGAAGCAGCCGCCTCCATCAGGGGAGTGAAACCAGATCCTGGCTCCCTGTGGATGAAAGAAAAAGTAATGAAAACCTCTGTCTGAATGAAGTGTCGCAGTAGTTTTGGGATGAATGAAGACACTCACTTGACATTGGCATCAGCGTTATTATCCAGCAGGAACTTGACCATCTGCTGATGGCCTGTGCTCGTGCAGTGGAACAGAGCGGTCCAGCCTCGAGAGTCCTTCAGCTCCAACTCAGCACCTTGCTTTAGGGGTAAGAAAAATAAAAAGCCTTTCATGCACTGAGTAACAAAGTGATAAAATATAGGACCATAAATACCTCATCAAGAAAATAACAAAAGCCATCTTCTTCCATCTTTGTGATGATGAAAACCTGTATCTGTAGTTTGACTTGTATTCACTATTAAGGACATTGTTGGATGTCGGAGACATAGTTGTTGGCCAGCCTTTCATCTTATGAATTTGTTTAATCCAGATTTGTTTTGTGTTTTTCAGCGTTCTAATATATTCAGTTAATACAAAATACAGCTGCTGCAACAATAAAGTCCATTCTGCCATGTTTATTAGCCCTTACCATCGCTTACCATCATTACCAGCAAGTGGCCTTCACTTACAAGATGCTGGACATTAATCTTTTAGTCCTTTAACAATAAATCACATTAGCTTTACATTACTGTACATACAGTTTATCCTACATTCCAGGCAGCATTTGTTTTTTCATTTCACAGTATGAAAATAAATTTACAAACACTTGAAACTTATTTTTGCATGACAAAACTACAGCCTTCTGCATTTACACTTTGTCTTGAGTTTCCAACCACTTTTATGAATGTAATGTGGCAACAAACTATCCAGTCACTCTGCACACTCTGCATGGTGTCTGTGAAGTGTGACCATGTTGTGTGGGGATTTTGCATTCAAAAATAAAAACTTATCAGCACACATGTTCTGCTTTGATTTCTGAACACAGCAACATGTCATGAACTGTTATGGTCAGAGCCGTTTTGTACCTGCAGCAGAAAGTATGCGATACTTTCATTCCCGCAGCTTGCTGCCAGCATCAAGGGGGTTAATCCTTTGGCAGTGGTAGCATTTACATTCACACCGGCCTCCAGCAGGAGATTTGCAATGTTGTCATGGCCTATGTAAGATGCATACATCAGTGGGGTCCATCCTCCAATGTTCTTGCCATCCAGGTCCACCTCACGTCTAAAAGAGAATATCATAGTCATCAAAACGCACAGGGAAATGTGCCACAAAAGCTGTGGATGAAAGGAACACATCTGATTATACTATAATTTAGGGGCCCACTTTCTGATGCACTCTGCCACCACGTCGTACTGGCCGATGGAGCAGGCGGTGTGGAGGTCCAAGGGGACGTCCAGCTCCTCCGGTCGCACCAGGGTGTCACCCAGCCACAGGGAGAGGCTGGCACCCAGTTGCTCTGATTCACTAGCTTCGTCACTAAGCTCAGACATTTTCAGCTTCTTCACTCGCCTGAAAACAGAGGAGGGATGAAACGTCCAGCACACTGAAGCCCTGAATTCACACTTAGAAAAGACACGTTGAATATCAGACAGCGAAAGACGTTAAATGTTGCGGGGTTTAGCTTGTGATAAACATACACAGAATGCCAAATAATACTAGCTTCTGGCTTGTAGTTACTTTGAGGTGCTGACTTATATCTTTACCAGCTATAACTCCGAACTTTGCTCGTTTAGCTAGCTCAACGTTAGCTTGGCGAGATAACGTTAGCCCGGTATGAACTATTTAATTAGTTACCTAATAAGTAATAAATAAAGGCAATCCTCAAAACGGTCAAACGACAACCTAAATGAACTAATATTTCACAATGTAGCCGAATGTCAAGAGTTAAAAACGCACAGTCAACAGGTAACTTACTGTAAGTTTGTTTCTTTCAACGGCTGAAACTTTTTTTGTTTTGTGTGTCACGCTCAATTGTGCTCGTGTTGAACCATACCCCGCCTTTTCCTATTGCCTTGCCCTGTAGGTTTGGTATTTGAGTTCGTACGTGCCAACGAATGTTATGTTTTTATGAAATCTGAGGGGTTGGCAGATCAGGGAAAGGAAAGGAAAGGAAATCTTTTGGGGGGTTTTATCTCTGTACCTGAAATAACGGATACTCGCCTCCCTACTCCCCTAGAATTATTCACCCTTATCCTCCTTCATCCAAATGAAACAATCCGAGAACAAAAACATTTTATTTCAGAATATGAATTATTCTCACGTTCTGCTGTTTTGGTGAATACCAATAAACACAGTAAAATATTTAAGTTTTTATTTTTTTAAACTACTTAGTACTACAAAAGTAGAGATAAACGGACAATAAAAATAGTATGTACAAAATATCTGTTTTTAGAATGAAAGAGCTGTAGAGTTTGTGCAGGGATGTGTGAAATAGCACAGTATGAAGGATATGGAATAAGAAATAAGTGCAATATACAGAGATAATAGTCCAAAAGATGTGCGTTTGTGCAATAACGTTACATGAAGACAGATGTGGAGAATAACCCTAATGTAATGTGTAATGTATGTTGTCTGTGGGGTGGCATCAGAGTCCGTGTCAAGTTCCACTTGTTGTTGATGAGGAGAGCTGCAGATGGAAGACACTGTTTTTGTGGGTTGAGATTTTGGTCCTGATGGATCACAGCCTCTTGGCAGACGGGAGTGTCTCAAACAGTTTATGTCTAGGGTGGGAAGGGTCAGCCACAACTTTCCTGCTCACCTCAGAGTCCTGGAGCGCTACAGGTCCTGGAGCGATGTCAGATTGCAGCCAATCACTTTCTCTGCAGAATGATAAGCTGCAGACTGCCCTTGTGCTTGACAGTGGCAGCAGCATACCAGATTGTGATGGAGAAGGTGAGGATGGACTCAGTGTAGGCGGTGTAGATGTGCTCCAGGCAGGTAATAAAATAAACTTGAAACTTCACTATAGTGTCAGAGGAGAAGGGAGTGAAGAGGACTAGACTAAACACACAGCCCTGCAGTGCACCTGTGTTCAGGATGAGGGTCAAGGATGTGTGGTTTCCCATTCTGACATTTTGTGTTCTGTTTGTGAGGAAGTCCATAATCCATAAACAGAGTGAAGTGGCTTATCTTAGGTTGCTGACTTTGTCTACCAGTTAATGGGGCGTTATAGTATTGAAAGCGGAGCTAAAGTCAACAAATAGCATCCTGACATATGTATTTGGATGCTCCAGGTGGAGCAAAACATGCAGCGTGATTTCCTCAACTAGCACATGTATTCGTGAGGTGAAATTATGAAACGATGACCTATTCAAATTCAGACTGCCGCTTACTTACTGTAGCCTTAAAGGTTTGAGAGGTGTAAAAGCATAATGAATGTAAGGCAGTTCATAATTTACAGAAATAATTGCCAAGCAACCTTTTAAAAAATGACTGTGGCTAACTGATAAGTTCAGCGATCACCAAAAGTTTATTTTACAACCTGCGCTGACATAAAAACACACACCAGTGGATTGATCTGACCTCAGTGTAGTGGCTGCTAATGAGGAAAACTAAACACAATTCATGCTATATAAGTATGGTTAAAGCCTCTGCAAAAACTTTCACAACTTGTGCTTTAATTATGACTGGTTTGTAATAATTTTACACATCCATATTAAAGAAAATACAATGCAAACAAAAATACAAAATGCTTTATTTAGAAATATGGCAAACACAGTCAGCAATTCAAGACTTTGAATATTAGCATTGTGATTTTAAGTGTCCCCTTGTTTTGTGTGCTTTTAATTGTTTCAGTCACAAAGAATGTCCGGCACACAGCTCAGACCAGACTGTCCAGCCATTGTCACAACATAATATATGATGAAAACGTGTCTTCAGGGTAGAAATCAGAGAAAATTGAAGCGAAACTCCTCCTTTGATGGAGTAAAGACAAAAGCTGACGTCTCCTCCTGAGTCTGTGTCGGGTCTGTAACCTGGGCTTTAGTTTGTTGTGGGTTCTCCTCAGTGGCTGGGGTCTGGGTTTTGACTCCAGCTCTCCGGTGGAAAACACACTTCTTTGGAGAATCTGACACAACTTTGACCTGAGCTGATGCAATTTCTGTTGGGAATGAAGAAACCAGTCAATTAAAAGGCCACACTTAAAAGGTTATTTCACAGTTCCACAGATGGACCTTTTTTTAAGCATGAGCAACTTTTACTGTTCAGATCACTCTACTGCTACAATCCACTCACCGCACTGCATGAGTTTGTACTGCTTGCTCTTCTCTTCTTCCATTTTTTTCCTGTAATCTCCTGTCATGGCTCTCATCACCTGCCTCTTCTTGGCCAGAGGAGCTTTGGAGCTTCGTAGAGTCTTCAGGGCACGAGAGGCTTCCTCCTCTGTAGGGAGAAAATATTCAGGGTGTCACACCTCAAAGCAATTCAGTATCTGGACCTAGACACCTTTTCCAACTGGTATTAACATGGGTGCTGTGTCTGGATACATGTTAGTACCAAGTGTGAACAGATGATGTGTAGGTAAACATCATACTCTGTTTTGGTGTACCCTTCGGGGACCTCATTCCCAGTTCCAGCTGCTCGATGCACCAGTCCAGCTGCCTGTTCAGCTGCTCCTCTGCACTCTGAAAGACAGTGAGACACCAAATCACCTAAGTAACCAGGACCCACCATGATTATTCTAAAGGAAAACTTTTCACACTGACCGGCTCTGTGTCCTCGCCTCCTTGACCCACCTCAGCCAAACTTGGCTTCTCCTGTGGGTCGGTACTAGCTGAGGGTTTTTTCTTTTCAGATTTCTTCTTCTTGGATTTTGATTGCACTGACGGTTCAGGTGGAGAGTTAACCTCCTGCAGCGGGGAGGGCTTGTCCTCTTGGTCACACTGTTGGCTGCCTGGTGAAGAGGTGCCTGGGGTTTCTGTCGTCTCCATGTTTTCTACAGGTGTAACACCAAAAGGAATTTGAAAGTTGAAGGCAAAAGCAGAGCCCTGTCCGGTAAAGGATGCCCGGCGCACTGCTGGTTCAGTCCTGTCTGATGATGGAGATGTTTCATCCAGAGGTGCCGGAGAGTTGTCAGGGAGGAAGTTAAATCTGAATGTGTTATCGCTGCGAGTCCAGAGAGGCTTCTCAGCTCTGCCAGAGCTTTCTGATTTAGGTTCAATATCTGTTGAATGAACATACACACAAATATTAGTATCACACAACATTTGGAGGCATTGCATTGACTGTATTAATTACCTCAATGCTTATTCTAACTTTAATTGTAACAGATACAGACACATCTATAACATAACCTAACATCAATTAAAACATTAATTGACAATACTGAATCGCAGCAGGTGGGGGATTTTTTCAAACAAACTCTCAAATTTAAAATTTAAATCCACACTTTGCATGAAACAAGGCTCTAATGCAAAATATATTTATTAGCTTATGCTGCGTAGGGCTTGTTATTAAATCAAAATGTACCTATAAACAGCAGTCTTTGCTCGGTCATGCTGATTCTCCCAGCGTTGCAGGTTTTCAGCTGATCGCCGCCTGTTAGACTGAACGATTTAACTCGACGCTTCAGGAAGTCAGACACGCTCAGCAGAGCAGGTACAAGTTTTAGCCAGCATTTTTATTTTTTACTCTTCTATTTTCTTGGTTTGGTGTGCTGTGGTCAGGTCGTGAGCAGAAACTTACCCCCGTTGTCGCCTGAGAATAAGTCCGTCTGGTAATATTTCCCCAACGCTTGTCGTTCCGCTTGGTGGTGTTTTTTTTCGTGACCCAGTTGGTTGAGTGAGTGGTTTGAGCTTGATAGACACAGAACTTGTCCATTTGTGTTCATAGGCCTATATATATATATATATATATATATATATATATATATATATATTTTTTTTTTACCATGACCAGATAAAAATAAATACGCAGACCTTGCAGACTGATCTGATGTATTTCATAGATGACAAATAAAAGAAGCAAATATGGTCACTCACCACAGATTAACTTGCAAATAAATGTCAAAATAAGGTTTCATTTATACCTATAGAAAACTAAGCTTCCATTGCCTGAAAGATCCACCACAAAAACATATTATGAAAAATTATGAAAATATAAAAACAGGTGTAAGCAAAATAAAGAGGACAACAATAAACAAGACGCACAAAGGCTGTAATCACTGTATGCTAATAAAGCTGGCTTGAGGGTCATTTTATAGACAATGAAACAAGCTGAACTGGGTGATCTTGAAACCCTCTTCTTTAAACACAAATGATCAGGCTGTTTGTGTCGTATAGGCCTGTTGCCTGATGCTTAACCAGATCCCAGGACTATCAGGGGTGTCCCCTAAAGTTGAGCTAAGAAAGCACTGAGGACACCCTCCATATAATAACAGAATGATCCATCC
Source organism: Micropterus salmoides (assembly GCF_014851395.1). NCBI lineage: Eukaryota > Metazoa > Chordata > Actinopteri > Centrarchiformes > Centrarchidae > Micropterus > Micropterus salmoides. The sequence continues at coordinate 11,585,771 of NW_024041262.1, read as the reverse complement.
AGGTCCTGTCAGCAGAAACACAATGCTGGATTTGTTTGTGGTGCTCAGAGGGATTTAAAAAGTATGTCTTTTTCTTTTTCTTTAGTTAAAGCAGTCTCTGAAGCAGTTCTTTGGTCTGCAGTGAGATTATTTTTGCCTTTTTTTAGATTTCAGAATATAGACAAATGTAATTGTAAGGACACCTAAAACAGCTGGCTTGTGCCAAACACTGAAGGTATGTAAGCCCAACTACGCCCCAAATAAAATATCCCCTTTGTTAATAGAGTCTAACTTATTCTTCATCACCTGCCATTGACCACATCCCCCCATCCAGGGATTTCTAGAGATAATTTCAGTGATGATCCAGTTGGCCATACACTAATATGTTCCTCTGTGCGAAGTCTGACTTTAAAGATGTGCAGTCTGTGGCCATAATTTATCCATGAAATCATCTATTACATGTGTAGAAATTATGACATATGACACATTTTATAGTATTGCCATTGAAAGTTTTTGTTTCTTTTGTGTTCTGTGGTGCTTTTCTTATGATTGATATTTTAACCACTGCTACCTAAACAGCAAAAAATGAAAAGCCTCAACACAAATAACAGCCTTCAATTTCGCCTGAAAACAAATGTTAAGCTATTTCAGACACAACACCACTTTTTTTTTTAACTTCACAACAATCTTGGTGTATTGATATGGCATCAAGTCAAAGAACTGGGACTACTTCTTATGTGTGCAAATATCAAAAGTTAACTGATGTTGACAGAGCGGGTCTGCCGCACCAGAACCGAGCGAAAAAACAACATAATGTTAAAACGATTTTCCAGGACATCGCAAGATTTCCCAGGACATTTTACTTTATCTCTCATTTACTGTGTTTTCCATGACTGTACAATTGGTCAACTGTTTTCCAGGTTTTCCAAGAGGCGTGGGGAACCCGGCATCCATTTAGTTATTAAAAATGAAGATAGGCCTACTTATTTCTACACATAGCATGTCCTCTGTGCATGTGGTCAGCATTGTTCTCTTTCGTTCCATTGAATTATAAACAAGGGTTTTGATCGGTGAGCACCGTATTTCAGAGATCATCTGATACATTCAAAGAAAGTAGAACCAAAAGCTAATGCCCAAACAAGAAGAAGCTGATTCAGGTCTATGAAATGTTGAAAACCATGTGAACAATTCAAAAGAAGACACTTCAAATGCAGAGGCAGTGACCCTGCCTCTTTCTTTCACCAATCACATTCCGTCAAGGATTTGCGTCTGGACCAATCCTGTAGGCTCAGAGGCGGGACTTGAAGTGCCGCTCATCTCACACTATAAATTGCTCCTGCTGCTCCCCCTTCGGTTAAAAGAGTCAACAGAAACGAAAGAAGAGGACACGGTCTTCCCAGCAAACAAACAAAAAGGTAAAGTATAAGAGTTTTCACTTTCAGTATTGTGTGTTTTCACAGTCAGTGTTCATGGTAATAAACGGTATGTTGTACTGTGGTTTTCAGATCATTAAGACACTTTAAAATACAGTTGGACGAGGGTTAACCGTGAGCCGAGTGACAACAAAACGGCGCGTTATCACGTTAGCCACTTGGCTAACCATTCACTACACTTGAGGTGCTCTGTACGAACTTCACTTACCAAGAAACCCGCGTTATTACAATTAAACGTACAACTAAGGCTTACTTCATTCGTCTTGTTTATCCGAGTGTCTCAGGTGGCAACACTCATAATTTTGTTGTAAACCTCTGGTGGCTAGCTGGCGCCATTTTGCAGCAATCCATGCTAGCTTTAAATTTGCTTGCAGAGAAACGTGTTTTTCCCCTGTAGCTTAATGGTGGCGAAGCGTTGAGCGTTTAATTAAATTAAAACTGGCGGTGTATGAACTGTTAACGGTATACACTAATGTTATCATATTAAAAAAACACGCCACTGACTTGACGAGTTCCCGCTAACGCTCTTTGTTTCTACTTTGAGAAACGTTAATGGTGAAACTGTATCATAACGTTACAATTATTAACGTTTGTTTTTAAGGGATGTGGATTAACTGAGTGTCAATGTAAACGCGACTACGGGCTGTAACCTTCACGTTACCTCGCAGCAGTTCAGTCCTGTAAATAATACCGGTGACAATAACATGCACTATGAAATTTAATTCCCTGTTTGCCTCATCTTTTTGTTTTCAAACACGTAGGTGAAGTATGGCTCGTACCAAGCAGACCGCTCGTAAATCCACTGGAGGAAAGGCGCCTAGGAAGCAACTGGCCACCAAGGCTGCCAGGAAAAGCGCGCCATCCACCGGCGGAGTGAAGAAGCCCCACAGATACAGGTACATGTTCAGGAGGGATCAGGTTTTCGGAGGTGGTACTAGCAAGGCTATTGTGATTTACTGTTGCTACAATGTGTAAAGATTGAGAAGCAACAAAACACTAATGTATTAAGTCTATGCTCTCAATTTGTAGTGTAATTGACATGTCTGGCTTGCATTGTAAAATGGCACATTTGTTGTAGGCCTGGTACTGTTGCTCTGAGAGAGATCCGTCGGTACCAAAAGTCCACTGAGCTGCTCATCAGGAAGCTGCCTTTCCAGCGCCTTGTCAGGGAAATCGCTCAGGATTTCAAGACAGACCTGCGTTTCCAGAGTGCAGCTATTGGTGCTCTGCAGGTGAGATGGAAGGTTTTTTTTTTTTGTTTGTTTTTCAACACTTTTTTTTTTGGATCAGTTCATTCAGAAAGTTATTTGCCTCGGTTTGTTTAAAAGTGTATACTTTCCCTTGTAGGAAGCCAGTGAGGCATACTTGGTTGGACTGTTTGAGGACACCAACCTGTGCGCTATTCACGCAAAGAGGGTTACCATCATGCCCAAGGATATCCAGCTGGCCAGGCGAATTAGAGGAGAGCGTGCATAAATTTTGATTTTATCTTTTTAGTGTGGGGATGTGTGGGACTGACTGGGGTTTGTTTTGTAAATCTTGAAACTATTACCAGCATGTGTACCGCCTAATTTGTCATTTGTAGTTTCAGGCATTTCTTTTTGTACTTTTTTTTTTCTCCATCTCACTCTTGACTTTCTGCTCCAGCTGTCCTATTCACAGTAGACTTGAGCTTCATATCTGTAAATGGTGAAAAACAATATTCCACTGCCTTTCTCAGGTTTGCAAATCTATTTTAGGATCTGTATCTTTTTATCCTGTGTGCATGTCATAGGATTTCTTGTGCTGTAAATAAACTTTCCGCTACCTCAAATTTTTGGCCTTAATTTGTTTTGTTGGGTTTTCTTTTTGACTTAATATCTGAATATACATGCTTTAGATAAGATCATTGGTCTACCACAAATTTAGTATTTCACTCAGATGTAACTTGCACAGCTCCTTTCCTGGCCTGTAAACGCCCATGCCATTATCCAGTCTTTAGTGGACTGTATAATGGCATGGAGATGAACAGTATCATGGGTATTAAACTAGTTTGTCATGTAAAATTCCCCCTACTTGAAACACCAGTCGGATGTTAATATTGCAGTTTGTCTATAGTAGATGAGAAACATGTCTGTACACTAGAAAGACTAGACTCAAATTCAGTGGCTCAAAGCATTTTAATCTGTTGTGATCAATTAAAACTTGACAAAAGGCATGTATGGTCAAGATTTCATTTTTGCTGGAATAACTTGGCTTCACTGTTACACCTTCAGAGCAATTAGTTTGTGCTACAGACACATCTGAAAATAAATACAGCCAGAAATATGTACATCTGAAGTCCCACATTTGTCAACTTTATTTATTTTGCTCCCCTTCATCTGAAAGCAAGCCGGGTAAGTGCTCATACAGGCCCTTGTTCAGCTTTGCATCAATGTCAGTCTCGTTTCTTAGTGCACACCACAGAAGGAAGCCAGAGGCCAACAGGCTGATGGGGAGGACCTTCCACCAGGGCCGCTCAAACTGGCTCCCCAAGGAGCGCTCAACTTTCCAGGTTCTGTGACTGGCTTTACTGGTGGAGAACTTGATGGGCTCATTGTTAACCTCTTCGCGGTCATCTGTGGATTTAGCTGACATCTGAGAGCTTAGAGCCAGGGGCCGCACACTGTTCAGGCTGCTGACAAAGAAGAACATACTGTTTAAACTGACTGACTTTCCCCATTTACTGAAGTGGTACTTGTACTTCACTTCAGTATTTGCATTATGGGGACTTCAGATATCAGTATAGTGTGTATTAGAAATGGTATCAGTGTACATAAAAACTACTATACAACAGTAAAATACTTCTTACACAATTCTATAACCTACTAATATAATCTGTGATAATGTAACATTAAAAGGGGCCTACCTGAAAAGTGAAGTTATACTCCTATTTAATACATTTTTAAACTTTAAATATTTTGCTGTTACTATGTCTGTACTTTTATTGAAGTAAAATGTAGGACTTCTACTTTTTTTATTTTACCTTTTAATTAAGTAAAGGAGCTGAATGAATACTTCCACTACTGGACTTGCTATGCTTGTCATCAGTGGATTTACAACTCACAAGGTTACTTTGAACAGGATTGCAGTTGAAACAAAAATAATTTCTATAGATGGGCCTGGTAAATAAACTGTGCCTATATATAGACCAATATTATCTTATAGATTGGTATCAGCCAATAAGTATTGAGGAATTGCAGCACAGATATGTATGAGGTAAAGTAGAAACAGTGTCTCCTTTTCAAATGTAAGATGTCACACTCAGAACATCAACAGTCCTTTTATAATCAAATTTGAAGGATAGTCATAATATCCTTATAGGAATAATACAATATATTACTGTTTAGATTTTTTAAAACTGAAATATCAATATTGATATCGGTCCGATCGATGTGACCCCTGTAGTTGACCAGGATGTTTACAGGACACAGTGATGATACCATATGGAGACAAATCCTGCAGCTGCTCCACTCACAGTGAATTCTTAAACAAATCTGCTGGCAGTGCCCACTATATTGTGAAATTAACTTCACCATGGGATGCAGTTAAAACATGATGCAATATATGCCAAGAACACAGAGAGTTATACATCACTGTCAGTAGGCAAACAGAAAAATGGGTAATATGGGTTGTATATTAACATGCAGTATTTAGGTAAACTTATACTGTGTTTAAGCTAGTATGGTCGTTACTTATGTCTATACTCTCCTCAGTACCTAAATATAATGAAATGAACAAGTTCCAACTGCTACAGGTGTCATAATGAAATATTACACAAGCTTTCAGATGCTGTAAGGATATAAAAGGGTAAAAGGTTGATCAAACAGTGAGAGAACGTTACATAATTGGATATCAAAATGTGTGACCCTAACTGAATTGTGACTGTGGGGTCAGATATTTTGGGTAACAGTAATCAAGCCATACCTAAATACAATGGAAGCGCCATTTGTGCTAACAGGCCCTGGCTATTAAAAGTGACCGTAATACAAATACACGCAGTGTCTTAAATTTCCATATTAGGTGACAAAATCTGTATGTCACAGAATTGAGTGTAACGCGTATTACAATCAAAACCTTGTCACTGAAGCGCACCAACACTGCAGAGTCTACTTGGTTCGTTCATCCTCACCTCACGGTCGAAGTGGCGTCGTGAATAAAAATCCCTCGACTGGAAGCAACGCGTCTCAGACCGGTGAAAACTCGTCCTGCTGCTGGAGACATGTCGGACAACTGGTCATCTTTTAAGACGCACGGCGTTAGGTAAAGGAAACTGGAGGTTTTTCTTATAAAACTCTCCTTTGTTAGGTCACACCGATGTGCAACCTGGAATGCCTTCCGTGCCGCTGTTGAACGCTGGTTTGGACGGTTCCGCTAAAATGTAAATGAACATCTGAAATCAGTCCTCAGAATGTGTCATGCTATCCCATTAAAATATTATTATTACTATGTTATACTGCTATTATTAATTTAATGTGAGGATTAAAAGTATTTTATTTATTTCCCTAAATACTGACGCTTAAAAAAAAGTAATGTCGTTTGACATGACAATTTTACTTTAGTGACTGCTCCGGTGTTTTCGATCATATAATCATACTACATGATCTTTAGTTGTAGAGTTTGCCCAATTGTCATGGAAATGTAAATGCTTTCCATTTTCTGTCACCTTCTAATGGGCTACGAGGTGAAACTGATTACTGATTACTAAAGTCAATAATGAACTCTGGACCTCATTTTCAAATCATGCTTTGGCTTGAGAAGCACATTACACCAATTACTGGTACAAGCTGCTTTATGTTTTTACGCTATAACTATATCCTGCATTAAATTCTACTATGTGTTTTAAATATGCGATATTATAGTATTAGCCTTTGTGTACTTACTATAAAATGTATAAATATTTCTAAACCCTTAACCATCATCATTTTCCAGATCGCATCACGTTTTTTGGTAGGATAAATGTACCAGAAATGCTGAAGGTTTACAAAGTTTTCTCATCGAGGGATTCAGTCACATCATGGTTCATACCCGTCGACCAATCACAAAACAAAGACAGCTATCACTTCCTGGTTGAGCTCCCATGCTTGTTGTGTGCTCTCCAGAGTTCAACACGTTTTCTTTCGCTACACAAGTAAGTACAATTTTATATAAGAGCAATGTGATAAACGAAATGTTTGGTCCATTATTAGATTTTAATGGGTATAGCATTTTTAATCGGCGGCCGTAGATATAATGGCACCGAGCGTAACATTTGCGTTTTTTGACTGGAACAACTGTTTACGTTTTGCCAGTAAAATTGAGCAAATTCCTTTATTTATTCTGGTGCACGGGGACATCAGCAATAGTAGGATAACGGTGGGAATAAAGAGATGTTCATGCATGTGTACGTGTAGTCCAGTTGCTATTCACATACAGTTGAAATACTTCAGGTCAATATGTTCTTGTATTTTTCTGTGTTAGTGTCATGAAATGGTTATCAAAGCAAATGAAGAATACACTATCACTAATCATCCTCAGTCTTTAAGATTTATTGTATTTACCTTTTAAACACAGTGTTGCCTATCTGTTCTTCAAATCAGTCAAATACACGTTTTTGTTTTTTAGGAGTAAATAATCTCATGGCAAAAGTCAAATCTTTGAAAGCAGATGCGTATCTGCCTAAAAAGAAGAAGTTGAGTTTAAATGCCAGCGAGGTTCATGAGGAAGAAATGATGGACACTAAAAGAAAAAAGAAAAAGAGAAAGATGGAAATAGAGGTATGTACCCCAGTCCCTTGTACCTGTTTTAGATGACACATCCTGAAATTGCTCACAAAAATAATAATTGTTTGTTTAATTCAGGAGGCTCCAGTACAGGTTCCTCATGTGGCCATCCCAGTGGATGATAAAAAACAGAAAAAGGAAAAGAAACGCAAAAAGAAACAAATGACAGAGCAAACAGAGGTAAGAATGTTAGTTTTAAAATGTGCACATCATTTTATGTTGTTGGTTTCTGTGAGTCCTCAGGTGAACTCAGACTGCTGATGTCTGTTGCCCCATACAGAAAACTCATTATTAGTACTGGTAATAAACAAGTCTTGTATGTCAATCCTTGTCCTGAAAACAAGGTGTTTAAAGGAACTGAAAACATGCTGTTATCTATCTGTTATTAACTGTATGACTTACTGTATGCAGTTGGCATTTATTTGAGGGTATAACAGTTTGTGGAAGGATGTGAAAGCTTAATTGTGTGGGCTGGCTTGGTATTTCACATGTTGCATGGCTACATGCGATTGCAACTGGTATATACATGGATTTACCTGAGGCTGAACTGTGCAGCCAGGCCCATCTGCTCTTCTGCTTGAGAAAAAGCTTCAGTTTATCTTGAAAGGTCTCCCCGAAGAAGCTGTAGATGAGTGGGTTCAGGCAGCTGTTAGAAAAGGCTGCCAGCCTGACAGCGTGACCTGTCAGGGGGTAGTCCTGCCGCAGTGTGCCACCGTCTGTGTCACCTCTTAGAAGGTGAACACTTATAAACACATTTTCCGGGAGCCAGCAGAGGAAGAACACAAACACAGCTGCTGACATCATCCGCAGGGCTTTCTGCCTTCGAGGCCTCTGCAGTGGGCCGTCCTGCTCCCTCTCACACCTCTGGAGCACCTGTGCTATTCTCCAGTAGCAAAGACCCAAGATGCAGAGAGGCAGCAAGAAACCCAGCATCACCTCCAGCCACTGAATCTGGGTCACGTTGGCAAAGCAGAAGTAGAGTTCTCCAGCGTGCTGCCATTGGGCGATAGCAAAAGGAAGCATGGTAAACAAAGATGCGGACACCCAGACAAGGCAGCAGCTGAGGCGTGCGCGCGGCATGCTGCGACCCATGAAGCCGGTCAGGGCGACATACCTGTCGAAGCTCATCCAGGTTAAGAAGAAGATGCTGCTGTACATGTTGATCTGCTGGAAAAGGTTCATGAAGGTGCAGAGGACGGCCATGTCGTAGTAGCCCTGCTTCAGGTTGAACACCTCGACCAGAGAGTCGGCCACCAGGGTGAGGTCGGCCACGGCCAGGTTCACAAAGTAGAGGTCCGGGGCTGTCAAACGGCCCCTATTGTGCAGGTTGACTACTAAGATGAGGATGTTCCCAATAAAACCGATGGGGAACAGGAATATAGTGTAGAGGATGGAGAGGATGAGGCTAATAATGTAAGGCTGATGGCTCTCTGAAGCCACCCGCTGAAAATCAGAGATGACTGCCCTTTGTGTGTCATTTACCCGAAAAGTGAAGTTATACTCAGTGATGGTTATTATTTCCATATTGCACATTTGTGTGGGTCTAGTTTTAGCAGAAGCTAACCATTAAGTTGCCATAGTTCTTTGAATACCTAGGGTTTTTAGCCCCTGTGGACTCTGTGGAGCCATCTGTTTCCTCCGTCTGCACTGTGGTCTTCTTAGATGTGTATATGGTGGAGTTGATGCCCAAGCTTTATTCCAGAGAGAGAGAGAGAGAGCGGAGAAGTGCAGATAAGAGAACAGCTTGTTTTAACCTTCTCAAGATTTTGTCTGAATGACTTTCCAGAGGCAAAAAAATCTGTGCACAATATCAATGACTGACAGAATATACTGTTTATTTGCTGATGTAAATCATTTTTAGCAATTTAGGATTAATGGATATTTCTTGTTTTTATGTGAATTATAATACCCACTCTTAGATCATCATACAAGATCAGTTACAAAACTATGTAGTTTATTATGATATTAGAAATCTGCTGTAGATGTGACACTGCAGTTGAAATGTGTGCATGTGTACAGTGAAGTTCAGTATGAGGATAAAGTGTCCCTTGTTTTCCTGCTTCAAGTCTGGTCCCGTTTTCTCTCTCAAATGGTGCAGTGGACAGATACAGTGGCTTTGATTTGAAAACTATAAGACCCTATAGGTCAAGTATCTTAGAAATAAATAAATTAGTGACACATACTTTGACATTAATATGAGATAGCTTAAACTTACCTTTTAAACTTAAGTTTCCTTGCATGGCATTGCAGTCCTTCTACTCTTCCATGTCCTTATCGTGGTAACTATGAACGCAAGTGTCGCACAAAATCTAGTGAACTGTTGTGGTGCCACCCACCACTTACAGCAGAAAACACAAATGCACAATGCAGGAACATACACACATACGAACACACAAATCATATCTTTTTAGCCAAACATGAAAAAATGTTTTCCCCATCATAGCTGTACAGTTTATTAGCAATACAGTAAGTAATCATAATTCCCAATGTACTTTTTATATGGATTTATTGTATTGCATAAATAACTGTCAGGTCACAGGTTGTCAACACCGGCACTGAAGTGTGAACACGTCTATGATTGTAGAATGTTCAAATAAATACGGGAGTCAGAGGACTTCTAGCAAAGTCAGAAGAGTATATTTACACAAAACAAAATGAAGGACAGACAGGAATAGTCACACTTCAAAAAACACGTACATAGTTCACTTAGCTGCACTTTTGCTTTTTGTTTTGGTTTACAGGCACCTGTCTGGGCCTATAGATGATATACCATGTTAATGATGTAATGCATCACATTTTGCATTGATTGATTTTGTAATTTTCCCACAAAGACTAACATAGGGGAACTGAAGGTATTGTCACTGTGATTTTACACATTGTGAATTGGGCCTGATATTTCAAATGACTCCACATTTTACAGTGCCTTTTAACCATCTTCCCTGTCCCTGCTGAAGAAAAGCAGGCCCAAACCATGATGCTGCCACCACCATGTTTGACAGTGGGGATGGTGTGTTCAGGGTGATGAGCTGTGTTGCTTTTACGCCAAACATAACGTTTTGCATTGTTGCCAAAAAGTTCGATTTTGGTTTCATCTGACCAGAGCACCTTCTTCCACATGTTTGGTGTGTCTCCCAGGTGGCTTGTGGCAAACTTTAAACGAGACTTTTTATGGATATCTTTAAGAAATGGCTTTCTTCTTGCCACTCTTCCATAAAGGCCAGATTTGTGCAGTATACGACTGATTGTTGTCCTATGGACAGAGTCTCCCACCTCAGCTGTAGATCTCTGCAGTTCATCCAGAGTGATCATGGGCCTCTTGGCTGCATCTCTGATCAGTCTTCTCCTTGTATGAGCTGAAAGTTTAGAGGGACGGCCGGGTCTTCGTGGATTTACAGTGGTCTGATACTCCTTTCATTTCAATATTATCGCTTGCACAGTGCTCCTTGGGATGTTTAAAGCTTGGGAAATCTTTTTGTATCTAAATCCGGCTTTAAACTTCTCCACAACAGTATCTCGGACCTGCCTGGTGTGTTCCTTGTTCTTCATGATGCTCTCTGCGCTTTAAACGGACCTCTGAGACTATCACAGAGCAGGTGCATTTATACAGAGACTTGATTTCACACAGGTGGATTCTATTTATCATCATTAGTCATTTAGGTCAACATTGGATCATTCAGAGATCCTCACTGAACTTCTGGAGAGAGTTTGCTGCACTGAAAGTAAAGGGGCTGAATAATTTTGCACGCCCAATTTTTCAGTTTTTTATTTGTTAAAAAGGTTTGAAATATCCAATAAATTTCGTTCCACTTCATGATTGTGTCCCACTTGTTGATTCTTCACAAAAAAATTACAGTTTTATATCTTTATGTTTGAAGCCTGAAATGTGGCAAAAGGTCGACAAGTTCAAGGGGGCCGAATACTTTCGCAAGGCACTGTATGCAACCCTGTTCCTGTATTAATTTTCTTATGTGTCACTCTGTGTTGGCACCGAGGCAATATGTAATCCATGCAGGTCAGTTATTCCTAGAACTGGTGCCCATTAGTTTCTTCAAATTAAATTTAAAGTTGACCTGTCTCGCTTGTTTTGGTTCTTTAGAGGCTGAAAAATGGTTCCATGAAGAATATTTACACTGCCGGCCTAAACTTAGAATGTGACTTTTATTTTCCTTGACTAAATCTTTCCTATCTGGCATTATGGGGATTGCAGAGGTTTTTCCAGGGATTTTGTCTAAATGGGCTTTGGTACAAATCATGTTAATGCAAACAGAGTCTGTTTCCTAATAAAAAAAAAAAGTTGTCTAAGAGCTGTGAGAAGTGTATGCAAACAATGTTATTATAAGAACAGTAAGGACAACTTGTTGCAGAGTCTAGAGGATGTACAGCAAAACATTTATTTTTTTGTAAAATAAAAATGTACAATAACTTTCAGTCCCGGGAGACACTATAAAGAAGATGCATGTATGTAAAAACATTTACATTGTCACTTAAGAGAAACAGCAAAAGCGTTGAAGTTACATTAAGAAAATGTCTAATACGTCATGTGTCAATAGTCTTTAATTTGATCCATTGGAAGAGTTCTGTTCTCAGAGATGAGAGGGTTCTTGTCCTCTATGACTCTATGTCCTGCAACGTGTCTGTGATCTCAATGTGGGGAGCTATGATGTTTCTGTTGGGCTGCGTGTGCCCTGTGCTCCGACAGCAGTCCCTCAGCTGCCTAAACACTCCGCGGAGACTCTCTCGACACGGCCTGTGCATGAGCAGCACGAGCAGCAGGCTGGCACTGCTGCCTGAGAACAAAACAAACTCAGCCACGCTCAGAAACGCACGCTCAAGATGGCCCAGCGTTTTTAGTTGTGCTCCTCTCACCAGCGCCACGCTGTAGAAGAGGTGGCAGAAGAACATGACCATGGTGACTGTCAGGAACACCGGACCCTCCTCGGAGCCGGAGAGAAAACGGCCTTTAGATTTCCACTGCCGGACGCAGCCACCTATCAGAAGTCCTACTTGGAAGATGTAGGGAATCAAAAAAGCCAGGCTCAACCTAGCGGCTGCATAAGAAACATCATTAGAGACTAGATCCATAAAACATTTGTCCTCTTCCTGCAGACTTGCTTGGCTCGGTCCACGAAGCCCAGCCAGCAGCAGACAAATCAAGACAGAAGTCAGGATCACCAGAGCTGCACACACCCCAGGCTTCCTCAGTAGGGCGTGGGATGGTGGATCCAGGGTTAGGACATAAGCCATTAACACTAAGACCAGCAGGCCGCACAGAGAGACTGTGTTGATGGTGAAGGAGAGAGCAGCACAGCCCAAACCTGTGGTCTTCATGTAGTCCGGTCTGTAGGCCACAGCGTGGAGAGAGAGGAGCAAGAGCAGCAGCTGGAAGCCACAAAAGGCCCAGAGCAGGGAGTCGAGCCAGGCCAGCCGTCTTTGGGCTCTGTACGTCTGGATGAAGCTGTAGAGCACGAAGCAGCCTGCGATGAAGCCTAGCCCAGCCAAGAAACTGTAGACATAGTTTGCTCTGGAGGTTATGTCATTCGCTGCAATGATGTCTAACTGAGAGGTAGAAGAGACTGTTGAAGTGGGGGTGTTGTACCAGATGGTGTAACTGCTGGAGAATGGAGGCGTGATGCTCCTCTGAGTGGTCGACAGGTCAAGGCTTTGATTAGACTGGAAATGAAAGAGAAAACACCCACTGATGAAATCCTGCCCTCTTAAGCATCACTGCTGTTTGTCAAGTATTTCCTCCCATCGGGGGAAGAACAGAAATCTAGTGAACCACCAGAAAAGTTCAGATAATTTGTGAATTCAGTATTAACAGTTGGAAATGTGTTGTTAAGAACTACCTTGCTTGTTTTTTTATTTATTTATTATATATATTTACTATTCCTCAGCCTATGAATCATTAAATGGGTTTTCCACAGGAACATACTCAACATATCTACTTTTGCTTTCTAAATGAACTCAACGTTGAGGTAAAATATGAACTTAACTAGAAGTCATCATTATAGATCTCTAAATATATATAAATATTGTGCTGACTAGATTTGTTTGAAATAGTTTTCTCTAAAATCGTTTGTGCGACCTCTTGTCCCTGTTGCCAGTCTTCGTCTGCTCCTGTTTGAGGAACTGCCTGCTCAGTAAAAACATATGTTTCCACTTACCATTTTTGCTTTCGTCACCCTTTCGTCTCTGTTTTGTATCCACCAGCCCGACTCTGCTGGTTGACTCAAAGCTCTGAAAATGATGCTCACTATATAGACACGGTAGCTCACTGTGAAGGACTTTTATATTTCTGTGGCCAATACCCTGCCAGCATACTTTCAGAATGACTTCGTGGCCATGTGATCAAAATCTTTTCCTCCCCTCCCTGTTTCTTTTTTTTTTTTTTATCACCATGCAGACTGAGGTCCGCTCAATCAGAGAGCATACTGAGTCCCTTGTTTAACTTCCTCTCTGAGCTAAACACAGTTTAAACGCAGTTTTTTTCTGTGGTTACTGACTACAGAAGTAAATTGACTTAAATTTGATTCTTTATTTCTCTATAGAGTAAGTTTTAATAAATAACAAGAAATTATTCTGCAGACAAATGGGGAGCCAGATACTCAATTTCATCATATTACAAAGTGAAAACATTAATTTTCTTTTCCTTGTGGTATTTTTGTTCCCCTGTAAGGCAACTGAAATCCAGTTTTTGGTTTTGATTCAATTTTCCTTCGCACAACAACTGCGTTTCTGTTACTACAATGTATGATTGGGCAAAAAGCAGACTAGAGAGGTTATTTTTAAAATCGAGCAAGCGTGAGTGCTTTGAATGCAACGCTGAAGGGATGTTGTGCAGCACAGTAAACTTTACCACACACTATAAATGAGTGTGATGCAGAACTCATAAGGCTGTAGATACAGGAAACGTCCCTCTGAGCTGCAGCGCAACAGGAAATGATCCAATATAGTGTTTAGCTTTCATATGTCTTTATTCTTAGAATAACAAAATGTTACCATTATTGTTCAGTCAAAAGAAATAAAGATTAGGTCTGCACTAACCCAGAAAACTGTAAAATAGGAAATTAGCAAGAAATGGCACACATATGTACACCCAATATGAACATATGGTTCCAACATGTTTCTTATCATTTAATCACAGTCAGTGTGAGTTATTTAGGAATGTTTTATGTTTGTGGTTTTACACAAACACAGAACATGATAAGGGCCTACAAAGGAAGGTCTGTCAAGGTAGATAACTCCCATGACATTTTGTTTTGATTTGGTGTGACAGATTTCAGATTCGCCCTGTCGCCCAGAGGGGACTCATGAGCTGGAGGGAGAGGAGGACTTGAGTCCCGAGGAGAAGCGGGTCCTGGAGAGGAAGATGAAGAAGATCTTGAAAAAGGAGGAGAAGAAGAGGCTTAAAGCTGAGGGAGAGACCTCAGAGAAAACTGAAACAGCTGGACCCAGTGCACCTCAGCAGGCCTTAGATTACCTCACCTGGTAAGAGCCACTCTTACTTAGTATAGGACAGGTCCCCTGCCTATGATGATGTCATTTCTTACATAAGAAACCATAGGTCCAAAGCAACCCAATATCTGTATCACTTAACCTGGAAGCAAGGGGTAGATGGCTCAAAAACACTGCACACATGCAATATTTACTTTTACTTTTCATATTCATGCCATCATATTGCTCTGTTTTTTCTTCGCAGCTGGGCTGAAACCCGAACAAAGTGGAAGTTCCAAAAGACCAGGCAGACGTGGTTACTGCAGCACATGTTTAACTCCGAAAAGGTAAAATTAACCCATGTGAGCACTGTATGACGAGGGTTTTTCCTCAGCTGAGTGAAGGAGTTGTTGACCTCAGAGCTGTGTTCCTGTTTTGTTAGTTTGTGAGTTACACCCACTCGGTTCTCCATTCAGTAAGTGTGACATGTTTGTTAAAACTGACTTTTGCAAAATGTTTTAGTATTTTGTGAATATAGCATGTTTGAGCTGTTACAAACACTTCTGTAAAATAGAAATGTTTCAGTATTTCTAAATAATTTCACTCAATTTATGCCGTTCTTGTACTGTCAGTCTTTATGAAAGTGCCCTAAATATACATTTCAATATGTTCCCTTGTGCTGGTTTTTAGAATGACATTTTTCTAGAAGTACAATATCCTGTAAATTTACTACAAAAAACTACTATTTATTTACTTACTTGCTTGATTATAATATAAGAACAATTATATATTTAAACTAATGGACAGCATCAAAATACTCATTCTCAGATTCCAGATGAGAAGTTCTCCTTGCTGCTCGAGTACCTGGAGGGGCTTCGTGGAGCAGCCAAAGACACCACAGTGCAGAAGGCCTTAGCCCTGGTTGAAGAGTCGGGACAAGCGCCAGAGGACACAGTTGTCCAGCAGAGGGCGCACAGAGCCAAAGAAGTTATCCAGCTGCTCTCCTGAACCCACCACCATCAGGGAAAGGCATGAGGTCCACCAGAAAAAGACTGATGTTTGTTGATCAGTGGACTGAATTAATGCCCTGGTCTCAAGCAAGGACTAAAAAGTTTTGTTTTATATGTAATTTTCAGGAACAGTCCTTTAGGGAAAGTATTTGTTTTGATTAAATTACCAGTATTGCTCACATTTTCTAATCTAAAATGTGTCTACGTTACTTTTTCTTTCCCATTTCTTTCCATTACTTGCGTGCATTATTGCCTGCTAGTAATCAGTGAAGTACATTTTTACTACAAGTTACACAGTAGCTGATTCTCACTTCTTTTTCCAACTCCAAATTTAAAGAATTCAGTCTAGTTTCACCATCATTTACAGATAAGGAGAGATATAAATCCCCAAAGATGGAACGAAGAGCTGAGAGACTGCTGGACTTAAAAGTCCCAGGAATGTTTGTAGTTGAGACATGTCTGTGCCCGTCAGAGCCCATCGTCTGTGACGTCACTGATGAGGATAACTTTTCTCATCCACTATAATCATTACAAACCTGCTTTTTGGTTTTACAACTAATTATATTTGGGATTGTGTAAACCCATTCTTAAACTAAACCACATTTGTGCTTTTACATACTATTTATAAAGCCAAGCTTTGTTGTGCCCCTAAATCATGTCTCCTCTATGCCCAGAACAGACGGTAGGTATTGGTGCAGCTGCCAGTTGTGGCTGCAGGGTCAGGGAGAATGTAGGCCTCCTGCACCACATAGGCACATGTTTAAACTCTTAATTCAGGTTACAAACATTTCAGGAAGGAAACTGAGTCTTTATATGTGGGTGAAAGCTGGTGATATCAATTCCTGGATTTATAAAAATGTACCCAAATACAGACTTAATATTCCAAAGGTAGATATAGATAGATTGATAAATAACATAGTGATTACAGAGAGAGATACATTCACTGTATCAATCCACACACATAAATAACACCATGAGCTTATTTGATCACTTTTACCTGAAAAACACGTGAAAAATACCATGGTTGTTTAATGAAACTAGTACAAGTCTTCACATGTAACAGTTTTTAGGGACTCCTTTTCTCTTGTAAAGAATTTATGAACCTGCAGAAGAACCAAATGTTGAGACATGAACACATTAAACTTGTATCCCCTCTAAATAATTTTTAAAACCATTTTTATTTCTCAACATGTTTACAGAATGTGATTTATTAGCAAGATTATCCTTTCTCCTGGAGAGAGCCAGCTAAGTGTCCCAATGCCTGTAAAAAGTGTAATCCACAAATGAGTTCAGTTTCTCAGTGTCACTGGTGATGGCAATACTGTCCAACGAATGTCTGTGTCACTCACAGTGACCAACAAAATCTTCAGATCCAGTCAGGTGCTTTGAAATGGAGAAGGTGACTTGCTCTGGGAGATTTTCACTGCAGATCAATGAGGCCGTTGTCCCCCCTAAGGTGTTTATCCTTAACTGTTACACTCACTGTGCCTTTTGCTTCATCTGGGACATATTGAACACAAAAAAGTTACTTTAGTTAGTTACCAAAAAGTTACTTGAGTTACAATAGTGTAATGAGCAAAGGCAGTCCCAATAAATTCACTTACTTTGATTTGAATCAAAAGAAATATTATGTTGAGTGAGGAGAGCACGCAGTCTCTCAATCTCTTCTCTCTGTTTTTGGAAATTCTGTATAAAATATATTGAAAATTTCTGCCACACATTTTAAGCAGTATTGTAGTAATATACATGATTTTGTATGCTGTTATTTGGAAGAGTATGTGAATATACATACCTCTGTACATTTCTGTAAAGAGTTGTGTGTTTCTGAATCAACTGCAACTTCTGGCAGCTTTATCTTCACTTTCTGGCTCTTCAGGAGACCAGCATCCCCAAAAATATCCCTCAGAAGATTGCTGTATCCCTGCAGCAAACACACATTGCGTGTAAATGACTAAACTGTAGTAAAACAAGTACTCTGAAAAAAAGCTTAGATTTAAATGTAAATTACTGTAGACATTTCAATGCAAATGCAAAGAAGGACTATACTTATGTGTTTGAATGACTCTGGGAATCTTAAGGACGCCTCAGTTTAATAAGCTTGCAAGTGACCAAGCCAGTTACGCCGTTTTATCTGCCAAAAAGGTCTTTACCTGCTCAGTAATAAGGCCTTCATAGCGAGCCTGCTCAGCTTCATCCCATTCCCTTTGCAGCTTCTCACTCAGTGTTGGGTACACTTAAAAAGAACATAGAAAGGATAAGGAATCACTAATAATACTGATTTACTGCTGACTTGTGCTGTAAGATGTTTCTTTTGTCTTACCTAAAAGAGAATGTGGATGGCAAACAAGTGGGGTCTCAAAGGTTAGTGAGTACACACAAGTACTGGGCTCTGAGACTTGGGCAAGCTTGCTGCTCGTACTGCAGACAAGAATCACCTACAGAAAAATGACAAGAAACAAGGTACACGTGTCCATATTGGTGATTTAAATGTGATGACGATTTTGTGTTGTAGTTAAATATCATCTGATGAGTTTGCTGATGTGGGTTTCATTCATTATCTCCTAAAGTGTTATTTAACTGGACATTGAACAAAGCCAGTGGGCACCCCTAAATGCTTATAAATAAAAACCAGAATGTGTTTAAACATTTAAAACCCCATTAACCTTTGTCTCCCTGTTTCTGGTTCCACAAGTATCCCCGTCTCTCATCCACATGCCTGTGAAAGTGTTGTTTGCTATTTCCCACTCCTGCCAGATCCTGTTAGGAACACACAAAAAGCTGCCATATTGCCAAATCGTTCACATATTGAGATTTACGATAACAGGTAGGTAGTGTAAGGTAAGATAACTGCATCTTACCCTAGTATCCCACTGTAGGCATTCCACCGAAATGACTGCTCATGTTGTGTGATGTTGTGAAATGGACAGAACTCATATCTATATCTGCAAAATGACAAGGCACACAAATGCAATTATTTTTTAAGACACTTTGATGTGACATGCATGAATCCAACGATCAGCATAAAATACGTACGTTGACTCTGTGAAACTGAAGCACTTTCCAGCAAGCTGATGAAGATGTGCAGGGCCTTGAGAAAGACATTAGTGTTGATATAATCAGTGAATTCAGTGATTGGTTGAAGAAAATCTCTTGATAACTTTCAGTCAACTGATTAGCTCACTTCCTTCATGACATTTAAAACACATTATTAAATAAAATATAGGCTTTAAATCATGTGGAACTATTTTACCAGATACTGGAAACGGAGTCACTTTAGGCTGCAATCTGCTTCCCTGAGCCAGAAAAGGATTATTCAAACTAAACACGGAGACACAGAGAAAATGAGTCAGAAAGATGCAACAGTCAACACGATGCACACTGTGACAGATATGGTTTTGCTTGACAAACCCAAATGTGTTTGGCTCCTCGACTATCTTCATTTTACCAGCGAATCCATGGTTTACTGTGTACAAAAACAAACTCACATCAGACTCAACTCAATTAGCACACATTAATAATGTAGCGCATCTGGTTCTTCTTCTTATGGTTTTACGGCAGTTTAGACGCTTCTAGGAGTTAGCGCATCTGGTTTGGTATTACTGTGACATTTAAACTAAATGCACTCAGCGGAGGATGTAAGCACTTACTGAATAAGGATACGCAGACCATCCACAGCCTTAATAAAGTTTGTATACCGTTACATAAACAGTACATGGCTGATTTTTCAGCGACTAAACTGCCTTCCTGGATGTTTCAGCTACATTTCCTGCTTTGTTGGTAGTTCGTCAGATGACAGGTCACCTGATCAAAATAAGATGTGAGCATGCGCTGTTTGCTTCTTTGACTACGGCGTGCTTTCCACGATAGAAAGTAGCCAAGGCCATTCTGTAGTTTAATTAATTACATAAGCAGTTCAGGGCTAGTTGTATTGTGATTATAGCTTTGAAATTTTAAGTTGTGAACGCGTAGATAAAATACGAGGTGAACTGACATGCTGCCAGTGGGATAGCTAGCTACTAGGACGTTAGCTAGCTTATGTCAGAGTAAACCACGCAAACAAATGCTGGATAGTTTTAATGCAAGCTGTCATCTGACTGTAGCTAACATAACTAAGTAGCTGTCCACTGGTTGCAACATGGGACGAAAGAAACAGGGCAAGTTTGTGCGCCCCGACAACAAGGGCAAAGACAAAAGGCATAAAATGAAGGGGAAATCCTTGGAGACCTTTACAGAAGAAATGCACACTGCTTTTGAAGGTAAAATGCAATGAGTATTTGAAACTAAACTATTTTTCAACTGCCTCATATTTTACATGTGGGCTACAAGGCCAAGATTTAACAAACAATTCTATCAAAAATGCTAAATCAAATATTCTGCAAAGGACAAATGTACACAGGTATCTAAAGTAGAAGAGCAGGATTTACATGACATTACTGTTTTTTTTACAGGGCCATAAGGCCTTGCTGGATCAAACTCTTAAGGTTATAATATAATGGTTGAAATAATGTTGGCTGTTAATGTTCTTTTCAGATGTTCTGATATTAAATATGAAAGCCCTCTGTTAACTTATGCCATAGTAATATACTTAGTAAATAGTAATTAATTGCTTATAGATTGATGTCATTGAGGAGAAAGTGCAAAGTTTTAAAAATGAAAGTCCTTAAAGAAACTGTAAGAATAATGTAAACTTTGTACTCTTTTGTTTTTCAGCAACCCTTCACATAGAGGAGGGAGCTGAGGCCCCTCAGGTGAAACTGCCTTGTCCACTTGCCATGTGGGAACTAGGTCACTGTGATCCCAAACGTTGTACCGGCAGAAAGTTGGTACGCAAGGGCTTTGTACGAAACCTGCGCCTCAATCAGAGATTTAACGGACTCATTCTGAGTCCGATGGGCACAAAGTATGTGACTCCAGCAGACAGGTGTGTAGAGTTAGGTCATCCACACCACACCTATTGAAATCGCAGCTAGCCTTCAAAGAATCATTAAAACGTAACGTGATGATTCACTAAACAAATGTAACACACATGTAACAGTTCATCCAGAGATTATTCTTTAGATTGATCAGTTAATAATTTAATCTATAATTTTATTGATTATCAAAATTATGTTGATGTTAATGATTGTTTTCTTTCCTGTGACTTTCTTTAAAACATCTCTCAGTGTGATCAAATAATAATGAAATAGTTTGTGATTAAGAAAACGTTTTGTCCGGACCTTTATGCACAGAGAGATTGTGGCTCGAAGTGGGTTAGCAGTGATCGATTGTTCCTGGGCCAAACTGGAGGAGACTCCGTTCAATAAGATGGTTGGAACTCATCCCAGGTTGCTGCCGTACCTTGTAGCTGCAAACCCTGTCAACTACGGCAAGCCCTGCAAGTTATCTTGTGTTGAGGCTTTTGCTGCCACATTCTGCATTGTAGGTGAGGTTTTTTAGCTTCAGTACTGTATTGTCTTCCTGACTGCCTTCTTTATTCAGTTACTTATTATAAAGTTAAAGCAGTGAAACTCCAACATGCATGTATCTGATTCTTTGCAGGTTTCGAAGAACTAGCAGTGCTCTTGTTGAGGAAATTCAAGTGGGGGACAGTGTTTCTGGATCTCAATAAAGTTCTGCTGGACCGCTATGCTGCTTGCCAGTCAGAGGAAGAGCTGCTGTCTGTAGAAAAGGATTTTCTCAAGTCTAAACCGGAGGAGGAGGACTTTGGTAAAATGGGGGAGAAATAAACTGGGTGTTTTATCTAGTGTTTTTTCTAACATAATTGTGTAGCAGAGCTGGTTGGGGTAATCTGGGTTTTAATCCCACATCTGTCCTTATTTTAGTCTTGGTTTGGCTTCATGTAGCCCTAAAATAGTTAAAATGTATTAAACTTTATTATTAAAGCTAAAATATAATCATTTTATTGTGTTTCATAGTTGCTCCAACACTCTGACTCACCACTGCTAAATTATTATTGGGGTAACACTGGTCTCTGGACTGGACTGTTGGGATTTGAAAATCATAAATTATTGTTCTTAAGGCTTTTAAGCTTCATGAATTACAAATATGATTTTATGAATAGAGTTCAGTGTTCTGTTATCTAATTTTAAACACTGATGTGAACATTCCTTGCATTGTTTCCTAGACTAATAATCAATAATCAAACGTAAATGCCATTTTGCTTTACTATGTTCTTTTGGTTTTGATTTAATTTGATTCTATTTGAATTGTTAAGCAAATTGTAGATGTGGGCAGTGAATCAGAAGTCTGGAGCCAGGCTAATTGTTTCCAGCATCTCTGGAAAAGTGTCCCTATAACAGAGAAGGATGCATTTTGTTGCTGAGTTATGATCTCTGTGGTTAAAGCAATTTTCTAATTAACGAAAGCCATTCATCCATCTCGTTCACAGATCCATTTGATGTTAACTCAGGAGTAGAATGTAGGAATCTCAACAGACGTCAGTGGTAAGCATTTAATATTACTCATGAGGGCATTTCATTTCTAATATTCTTATATAAAAATGAGATAATCCCTCAGATATTTGTTTGCAAATATTGTACTGATGTATATGTTGATAATTTAATTATTGGGGTCCTGGGATTTTAGTGTTTCGGGGGTGGCGGGGATTGATGCTTGGGCTTGATCTTCTGTTTTTCCCAGGTGCTTATTTGTGGTTGGAGGGTTGGGCTTATGGGTTTTATATGGGGTGGTACTATTACATTACTGTTGTTTTTAAATGACTCTGTAGCGTGAAGCACTTTGTGTTACATGTATTTGTATGAAAAGTGCTATAAAAATAAAGATTGATTGAATTATCAGTACTGATACAAAAATGTTACTGCTTTAGAATCTGCAGTCTTTAGTTTGTAATATGCCACCTGATACAACTTTTAAATTTTCAATAATATAAAGTTTACCCACTTAACCCAATAAGCCAATATTGCTGGGAAAATACCAAATATTCTTAAAAGCATGTTGCATTCATAGTTTGTTTTCCATTGGTATGGTTCCCCAAACTGTCATTTCTGTATGTAGTGCACCAGAAAATAATGATTCTAGTGAGGATACGGACGCTTCAGAGGATGACGAAAATGTGGATGATGAGGATGATGAAGAAGAAGCAGAAAAAAACGAAGAAGCAGAAGAAAACGAAGATAAAGCAGAAGATGTAAAAACAGAAAGCAACAATGAGTCAAGAACAGTTTCACATCATCACGAGGAAGAGGCAGAGACTGAACCAAAGTCATCCCAATAAATTAAAATATTTCAGCCATGGATTATTTTACTACAAGGACTGGCATATATTTTTCAACGCTGATGACTGATGATGCATAAACTGAAGGCTATTCTGGGAATATCCGGTTTTGTATATGTATCTAAAAAAATAAGAAAATTATACAAAACATTGTATGTTTTTTTTATGTAAACAGAACGAATAAAAGAATATGTGCAACCTTAATTTAATTTGAGGTGTATGTTGGGATACAGGAGTTTTCACAGTTTCGGGTTGGATACACATGCTTACATATATAAAGAGGTGATCAGTAAACGCAAACTTGTGTGCTGTGTGAATTCAGACTGCATGTACACAAAACTTTTTGTTAAATGTGTGTGTAAAAGACTTGTAGATAATCATCGGAGTAATGAATTATTAGTCGATCTATAACAGACTGGCGTAAAGACAGTTTGAAGGGTAAGTTTATTGCGTTATTATATCAAGAACTGCTGCCGTCAGTCCCTGATCAGCAAGATGAAGTTCAGTAGGTTGTAAATGTGGCGAGGGGGGCGGACACAGCGGGACTCTCCTCTGCTGTCCTGCGGTAACATTGTTGTGGAACGACGTCACAGCTCGAAAATGAAGGCGCAGAGGCGGCCATTACTGTAGCTTCTCTAATTATTTTATTCCAAATAAATACTCGCGGAAAACTCTCATGGCAAGAGCTACAAGTCAGCTGGTAAGTGTTACAACTTTAATGCGAATTACAGCTCGAAGCCGGTGCTCAAAACGTACAGTGTGGCGGCTGTTCGACAACAACTAGTTAGGTTGGGCCTTCTTGTGAAGAGCGGTGCTAGCCGCAAAAGATCGTTACGACTCACTAGCAATGTTAGCTCGCTAATGTTGGCTAACGCAACACCTAATGTTAGCTACGTTAACCGGGCTTGTAACACTTGGTTGGACCCGTGATTAAGGTCCGTCGAATAATTCGGTACTGAGGTAGCATTTGCCAGTGCTTGGTATTAGTTTTACAGTATGTATGACCATTTCCCCTTGGCCAATAGCGTTATCTGTTGGCTGACGTTAGCTAAACATGTTCGCGCTTTCTAACGATGCTCCTGCCTGCTAACAAGCTAACGTTAGCTTTATTGCGTTGCACCTTTGGTAGAAGATAGCTTGTTAAGGTTAGCGTTGTGTAGTTCGACTGTCAACCCATCAACTTTCAAATTTCGATAGTAATGTCGGCACACTAACTTTGAACATAGCCGAGTAAGGATGCGTGAAATTAGCACACGGTTTTGAAGTTACTTATCTGTTACCTGCCGTGCTAACGTTAGCTAATTGACTGGCTGTTAGCGTTAAGTTTATAACTCGCTGTCAGTGATGGCCGGCATTATTTGACAAGGCAGCCGGAGCTAACGTTAGCAAGCTAGCAGGCGTTAGTTAGCAAAGAAAGTTTGCACAGGCCTGTTAGGGTTAGGTTAACGTTAGCTGGTGTTTTCTATCAACCTGTACATGGTTAATCAATAGTAATGGGTCAGTAGATAGTTATATGACCAATTGGCAACCATACAGGCAAGTCCGGATAAGTCAACTAAATGGCCACACCTTGGTTTTGAATGAGAAGAAGCTAGGCCAACTGAACTAACTAACGTTAACTGAGTTGAAAGCTGGACAGCATCAGCAGCGAGTGTTACAGTAGTTCAGCAAGTTTAAAATAACTAACTTTGCTACAAGCATCAAACAGTTTGTTGAAAAGCACAAGCTGTCGCTGTCTGGTATCTCTGATCATTTAGTGGTGACACATACACATACAAATGTTATGAGTCCAGTGCAGTTGTTTTGGTAAGAACAGCTGTCACATGAAAGAAGTAACTTTGACATAGTTTTTACAACTTTAACTCTGAAGGGTGGGACCACTAGGCTCAGAAGCACCTTCTTCAATAATTGCTGCATGTCCTTATCAATTTTAGACTTTGCTCCCAAAGTGGTCCTACTTTAAATTGTAAATTTAAGTTATGATACCCTACCAACTGCAGTAAATTTATGTCAGCGTCTTGGGAAAGTGGGGCTACTTTATATGATCCAGAACATGTAAGCTTCATCTAGTCTAGTCTTGTTTACACATTTTCTGGAATAGATTGGGTGATTGCTCATTTTGTAGTACGTAATATTGTCTTCATTATACAACCAATATGCAACAACGTGTAATAACCTGGGCCGGGCAATATGTTTTGCGTTTTATTGCCGATCAGTATCGTGTCCTCGTATTTAAGGGAAATCTGAGTTATGATACACTATAACTAAGCAACTGCTAAATCTGTTTGCTAATGGAATGATGGCCAGAGTACCTAAAATATCTGTGCTGAACAGCAAAATATGACCTTTTCTATAAACAGATATTCTTTGCACAAATTGATACTGGAAACACTTCTCAATTTAAAACTACATGTGGACATTTTTTAAAGATGCTATTTCTACACCTGCATCACTCTGCTGACTGCTATTTTCAATGTTCCCTCTCCTGTTCCAGTATGATGTTGTGCCCATTCAGCCCAGCGTTGTCATCTGTTCCTGCTCACATCCATCAATGGTAAGAAACCACCCTGACTCCTGCTCGCCACTTGCTATCCCAGGCGCAAGCAGTAGCCATTGTCCCAGCATGGAGGGCTCAGCCTCAGAGGCCCGTGCTGTAGGAGCGTCTGCAAGCGGTCAGGGCTCAGACCTCCGCACACAGTCTGCTGTCCAGGCCCCCCAGCCACGCAAGAAGAAGCCAGAGGACTTCAGATTTGGCAAGATACTGGGAGAGGGTTCCTTCTCGACGGTATGTAACTAGCATTCCACTTAGCTTTTAAATTTTACCAGGGTAGATGTTGCTACATGCTAGCATTCTTTTGATTAATGTACCTGGATGAGTCATCCTCAGCTCATTTGAGGTGAAGTGACAAAACAGGCCCTAAGAGCTACTAGATTTTCTCCCAAGTCTGACAAGAAAGCAAGATGCCATGTTATGTTTTTTTCTGTTCTTATATCCAAAGGTTGTCCTGGCAAGAGAGCAGGTAACAGGGAAAGAATATGCAAGTAAGTAATAATGCACAAGATATTGGTGAATTACACGTTATTATTAAGATGGAAAAGTTGCTGAGTGCATTTTTACTATTATATCCTGAAATGTTCTTTTCTCTCCTTCAGTTAAGATTCTAGAGAAGCGCCATATTATGAAGGAGAACAAAGCCCAGTACGTGAAAAGAGAAAGGGATTTGATGTCAAATCTAGATCACCCATTCTTCGTCAAGCTCTTCTTCACATTTCAAGACGATGAGAAGTTGTGTATCCTTTGACAAATTCAATTTGTCAGGGCATGTTATATATTAATAACTTACCATTGGTGTTTATTTTTGTGTATTAGCAATTGATTTCTAGTAATCACATTGTTCCTTAACTGGTTTCTTTTTGTAGATTTTGGTCTTAGCTACGCTAAGAATGGAGAGCTACTGAAATACATTCGCAAAATTGGTTCATTTGATGAGACCTGTACTAGATTCTACTCAGCTGAAATAGTTTGTGCTCTAGAATACTTACACAATAAGGGGATAATACACAGGTAAGACTTGTTTTATTCATAATGATATTTTTGTCTTTTATTCTATTAGCTTATATCATTTTCTAAACCTGTTAGGTGTTTGTTTAACCCCAGCAGTTACAAGTTGTTTCTTTATTTCAGAGATCTGAAACCAGAGAATATTCTTCTGAGTGAAGAGATGCACATCCAGATAACAGATTTTGGGACAGCAAAACAGTTATCGTCAGACAGTAAACAAGGTATAGCCACAGTCATGATTTTACTTGTACTTCTCAGCAAGTATAAAAAGTGTGACGTCATTGAAGCCTTTTATTTCTGTGAACAGCATTAAGGTTTCGTGTCTCTACTTATACCCTTTATTTGCATTGTTTGGCAGCGAGAGCAAACTCCTTTGTTGGGACAGCACAGTATGTGTCTCCAGAGCTGCTAACAGAGAAATCAGCCTGCAAGAGGTAATGCAATTTGGTCGTCAAGAAACTGATACACTTACTATTTATTGTTTGTCAGATAAGAGTGTCACCACATCTGTAAGTTTATTTCTTGGTCTTCTTTTTTTCCTCAGCTCTGACCTCTGGGCCTTGGGATGTATTATCTATCAGCTGGTGGCTGGTTTACCACCGTTCAGAGCTGGGTAAGTGCTAAGGGGGATGTCACAGCTCGGTTAATCCTCCATTAATTCATGCTTTAATAATGGTTGACCATGTTGTATTGCATTTTTACAGTTGACTATTTAGGGTAATTTCAAGTGCAACAAATGCTATGTGTGAGAATAACCTAGCCCCAGTGATATTAATCTGGCAAGCATTTCACTTGTGGAACACTTCCCTAATTGTCTGTTTTGTTCTTTTCCTCTTGTGTTTCATATATTGTAGAAATGAGTACTTAATATTCCAGAAGATAATAAAGCTGGAGTATGAATTCCCAGAGAAATTCTTCCCCAAAGCTAAGGATCTTGTCAAACAGCTTTTGGTAGGTTATCTAGTACCATGATTCAAATATACAATTAAATGTTAATAATATTGTGGGGATATACATGTGGTATATTAGTTGCTCGTGCTGGTGTCGGTTATTTACAGGGCAGTGCTTTTCTACTGAATGAAAACACATCTCGTATCTGTTTCTGGTTTTTACCTTCAGTCACTGGACCCTTCCAAACGGATTGGGTGTGAAGAGATGGGAGGGTATGACCCTTTGAAGCAGCACAGCTTCTTTGACAACATCTCCTGGAGTGACCTACATGTACAGACACCCCCCAAGCTCACCCCCTACCTGCCAGCCATGTCTGAGGATGATGAGGACTGCTATGGAAACGTAAGATATTTTATTACAGTCCAAGTTTCTCTTTTTAAAAATTGTTTTTATTAGTCCATTTTTTGCTTATTCATCTTGGGAAAATGTAGGTGTAATGCCTCATTGAAAGATATAGATTCCCTGAAAACATGAACAAAGGCAGTCAGATGTCACTATAACGTTTCTCACCTGTCTCATTTCCAAACTCAGTACGATGACCTCCTGAGCCAGTTCAGCAACATGCAGGTGGCCCAGTCTAGCTCATCACACTCTCTGTCGCCACATGAATCCACGCCCCCGCAGAGGTCCAGCAGCAACATAGAGCAGTACATCCACGACCTGGACAATAACTCATTTGAGCTGGACCTGCAGTTCACTGAAGAAGAAAAGTTGCTATTGCTGGACAAACAGACCACTGGAAACCCCTGGTAAACCCTTCGACATTTTCAACCTTGTCACCCTGTTAATAATTGAAACAAAATCTTGCTCATAGATACGTCAATCTTGTCCTAGATATATGAAACAAAGTTAAATTATAAAGAGTTTTTTAAAATAGAAGTATTCGTTTGGCTGTCAATAGGAAGAAATTTATTGAGGGGAAAAAAGTTCTGTTTTGAGTGAAAGGGATGGGGTGCCAGTAATCTGCTGTTGCTTATTTACACAGGCACCAGTTTGTGGAGAATAACCTGATTCTGAAAATGGGCCCAGTGGATAAACGAAAGGTGTGTGTGTCTTATATTTATGGTATTGTTGATTTGTAAATATAGAAGAATTGAGTCCTTTTTAATGTAGACTATACTAGCTGTGTTTTGTAATAGTTTAAAGGTAAAATGTGAACAGATTTTCTAGTTAAAGTTGTCTCGGTATGAATTAAGTCATTTTCCTATGTCCTAGCATATTGGAAGTAAAGGGAAATTCCCTGCTATGGTGTCATTGGCTTTATAGCCCCCTCTGTTGGTGAACTACTGTCCTGAGACGTGTTCAATTCCATTGCAGGGTTTGTTTGCTCGACGGAGACAGCTGCTTCTCACTGAAGGACCACACCTGTACTACGTGGATCCTGTCAACAAGGTCCTGAAAGGGGAGATTCCTTGGTCCCTAGAGCTACGCCCTGAGGCCAAGAACTTCAAAACCTTCTTTGTTCACACGGTACATGACTGTTTACTTACTTCTGATGTCTGTCCAGCATATTTTCCTCCAGCAACAGCATGTTGATACGTGCCCACTGTTTAGAATCTCTTCTCAAATGTGTTTTTTTCCTCTTTTAATATATTATAATTTTCTTATATGCTTGCAGCCTAACCGAACATACTATTTGATGGACCCCAGCGGAAATGCTGACAGATGGTGCAAGAAGATCCAAGAAGTGTGGAGAAAGATCTATCAAAGGCACCAAAACCCCGGCCTATAGGAGCACAGTTCCTCCCTTGGCCACTCCTCTTTAGCTCTGAGGCCAATCACTGAGCAGAGTAACACCCTCTTTAGTGCCCTTCATCACCGCAATGTAAACAAACTCTTAGAGACGCTGGCATCTAGACCTTGTTTGTTTTCCTGAGTAGAACGATGGGGAAAAATACAACTTTGGATTCAGGGTTGCTTTGCTTGTTCTTTGTGCTCTGTGAGGCTTCTATTGCATTTTTCATTGTATGGATGATGATGATGATGATGATGGCACCATGCACATCAGCTTCTTGTACATTCTGCAGGTGGGGGAGAGAAGGGCAAGCTTGTCCTGTAGAGTGACACAAGCTTGGGTACTGCTAGGACTATCTCAAATGCAAGGACTGGTTTCCTGCTTCAATGATACCATAACACAAAATCTAGCTTTTGTGAACCAGAGCCTATCCTGATATCTTAAGTAAACCATATCCTAATCCTACATTGTGCGTGCAAGCTGTAGTCAGGCTCCACTTCTAACGCATATACTCCATAGTTGTAACAGATACTGTAAGCTGATTCAGTCTCACACGTTTACCAAACTGAAATCCTATATATATTTTTGTCAGAGCCCAAATGTTCCCATGGTATTTGAGTTGTTTCTTTTAAATCTCTTGGTACTTGCTTATTGCAGTCCAGTTAAGGTCTTGATGTAACAAAGCGGAGTGCTGGTCTGCAGTGAGACATGGGTCTGAATCAGTCTCTGTATAAGTGTGAGCCTTCCATTGCCGTTACTGGGGATGTATTGCTAACGGGGTGGGAAACATGCCACTAGCTTGTACTTCCTAATCATAACTTGCTTATCTTTCCTGCATGGCCAGTTTTGTAGCTCAGCCTTGTCCGCTTCTCTCTCCTAGGGCACTGGAGATATAGTTTATTCAAGTTTAAAGGTGGGTATTTTTGACTGCATTGGCAACCATAGCGAATATTATTGGATGATTTGGCTGTTCTGTACCATTCACTGGCTATTTCTTTGTGGTGTGAATTCTTCGATTTCCTTTTCGGTGGGATTCAGTATGTCCTATTGAAAACAAAATCTTATGTGCTGACCACCCCATGCTGAACAGAAAACCTTCATCAACAGAGATGCATACACATACTATCATTCTCGGAAGCAATCACAGTAAAGCTATTGTCCCCGGACAAGATGGCAGAACTGCCTCATCGGGCTCATTGGCCCATCTGTTTTTTCCTTCATTCTGATGTTTGGCCCAATAGAAATTAAAGCGATTGATTTAACTTGTGCTCTTGTTTTAGCAATATGTATTATCATAATGCTTTTAATTTTTGACATATTACCTTAAGGTCCTTTCCAAAGGTCCTCTTCCTTCAGCTGAGTCTGTGTGTGTGCAGTGTGTGACTGAGTATAGGTGAATAGGACCCTCTGGCCCTGGGGCCCGGGGCTCGATGTGGGTGGATGTCAGTTAAAGGATATCTATCTGATCCAAATAACCGATGAAATTGCTGTATCTGTCTATAAAGTTGAGGAGGCACTGTTTCCTCTAGTTAGAAAAATTGTTTGAATCAAGTCGATGGCAGTCGGTTACATTGTGTATGGATTACTCTACCTGGCTTGTAACTGACTAGAACTGTGATGTACAGATGATGTATTATTAAAACCTGAAGCAAGTAATGCAATGATATTAGGATACAGTTTTTGTATTTTTATTCTTGTATAAGGTTATTTGATGGCTATTGTTTAGCCTCTAGTTCATTCTGTGTTATTTAAATTCTAATATATGAATCATATTTGGATTGAAGTCATGTTCAGGGGCCATGTTGTGTATGTATTGAGATGTAAAGCCTTTGAATGTGAATAATTATTGTAAACTATAATATTTTACAGCTTTTTTCTTACTATATCATACATTTTCTATTTGCTCAGTGATTTAATCATATTCTGATAATTTAATGAATCTGTTCATTCTTTCTCTGATTATTTGTGCGCTAGGTCAGTAGATGTTGAATGATGAATTTTCCACTTAATGCTTGGTAGTCCAGTAATTAAAGCATGTAGGGATTTAGGCATACAAATAAAGTCATGTGTCCTGTCTTCTGTTAACAACTACAGTCATGACAGTGAAAGCAGCAGCATTCAGTGGCAATGGCATCTCACATTTTGCAGCATGTAAATAAAGTACCAGCCCATTATCATTGTTTTTGTGTTGTGGAAATTACTTTAATGCAAACTTCACCGGTAAAAAACATAAAGCTGGCGTGTTGTGAATACTTAGGGTTAAATTATGAAGTACCGTACACAAAAATATGAATGGGTGTTTGTCACCCATGCTCATTTTTATACACTGACATTTCCAAGCTCTCAGTATCAAGAAATCATTGCTCTACTATTGAAGCGTCTGTTAATGAAGCTGGGGAGGACCTCTTTTTCTCTGGAATAATTTATGCAAGTGTCAGTGCTGTGGGAGGTAGGAGTGGCTGAGGCGCTGGCAGCCTGCTTTGCATGAATCGTGGACTCCCAAGTCAGTGGCTACAGCTTAGATATTTCCTGTCAGCAGCGCAGACAGAGCCGAGCCGAGGGCGGAGGAGAGGGATGGCAGAGAACAGCTCCGAGCCGAGTAGCTCCGTTCACCGGAGATGTCTGGCCCATTCTCCGGCGGAGAGAAACAGCTCATCCGGTGTCGGGTCATCGAAATGGATCCGATTAAACGTCGGCGGGACGTATTTTTTAACAACGAGACAGACGCTGTGCCGAGATCCAAAATCATTTCTGTATAGGCTGAGCCAAGCTGACCCCGAGCTCGACTCCGACAAGGTAAATGCTAAGCTAGTCGAGCTATCATTAGTTAGGAGCGTAACGTTAGTTGGTTAACTCCCATTTTATTTTCCATTTATGTAGCTTATATTTATTTATTGCACAGTTAAGTCGGGATGGCTCATGACTGTTTGTCCGCTTGCTTATTTAGATATCCATTATTGTTAAACTCCGCGTTAATTCATACTTTAGTGCTAACTTGTTTTTTTGTGGCTAGCTAGCCATAGCTCGCTAAGCTAGCTAGATTCCGACAGTCACCACATGACATAACGTTACGATTTTGCTGCTAGCGTGTCTGTGTCGTTATGTGTCTTTTTAACAAGATACGTTGGCACGTCTTGCGGGTTTACATACATTTCTTGTCTCGTAATGTAGGGGTTTTAACGGTTTCAATGGGGTTTCCCAGTTTAAATATTAAGTCTCCTCAGTAGCTGGAAACTTTCCCCATCCGACGCGTTGACACTGATCGAGGTGTCAAATATTGTCACCAACCTCATTTTACAAAAGCTACATATTCAGCTTTGAACTTTAGTTATAGATAGTGTAACCCAATTTTGAGTATGACTGTTTATAATATAATATGTAATTAAAACTTTTTTAGTGGGTTATGTCACTCTGCTTTAACAGTCAAATACGTGCAGCAAGTGTAGCTTAAACAAATTGTATATCATATCGGTATGCTGTTGAAGCACTATCCATCCATGACTATTTTCTGGCCAATCAAGTGATTGTGATGTGTACAAGCGTTGGTGCTATAATTAACCTAAAAATTATCTAGACTTTATTGCTCGATCAACGTGTGTTTTTTCAACCCTTCCTCTCATGAGGTTAGTCTGTTCTTACTTGGCTGTTTGCTCTGCAGTAATCAGCCTCTGTGCTGGTGGTGAGGCTCCCTTTTAATAAGTACATAAGTCATTGCCAAGTGGCGTGAGGTGCTGCTGACAACTGAGAGCTCGGGATGAAGTCACTCATCTCCCTGAATGGCCCCAGTGCTCCAGATACAGGCTTCTCTCAGTTTGTCCATCTGCCAGTTTTAATAGCAGCATGTGTGCTTTAAGGCCTCCAGCACTGTCAATGCATTAGTGTCCCTATAGGCTACATAGTGTAATATACTCTGCTCTTCATCGTTCATTGTACTGCCCCATTATTCATTGTTTTCATCTACTTGCACATTTTAATCTTCAACCCTGACCCTTTATACTAAGCTTGAGACTGTGGCTCATCTCGTATGTTCATGCAAATATCTTAATCTCTGAATAATCAGCTTGCTTTTTTGTCAGTTTATCCTCCCATGAGCAATGGATCAGTCCATCTCAATCCCTTGTCTTAAGTGTGCATCAGACTCACAAGCCATTACCGTACCTCTATCCTGCAGACAGGTCTGGTTTAGGATAAATGAGCTCAATAGATTATATTTCACTTGCCACTGTGTCTCAAACTACATACGTTGACATGATTTTATAATTTGCAACTGAACCAGGAAGGCCATTTATTTAATCTTTTTAATTTTTTTTGCATCACACGACCCTGTGTGTGTGAATGGGAAGCCCAACAGAGTGACAGAGTGAAGAACTCTGTTTTTAGGTGAATGCAGTATTGTGTTTCCCAGCCAAGGAAATCAGTGGTTCAGTTCTCAGTCACGCAGGCTGACATGCTTCAGCAGGACTCTTAAGGAGAACTGCATTATTCATGTTGTTGACTGGAGCCTGTTTTGCACATTGAGGTAGATCAGGGAAAAAGTGGAACAAGTGATGTGCCCGGCCATAATAGTTGATATTCTTGTATTTAAAAGTATTATTTTTAAATGTTTTATCCCATAATTTACATTTGCCATCATATTAGTGATATTGTTGGGTTTGATGGACTCAAGTGACTTAACTCATGCTGCAAGAAAATTAGCAGGTATTGCTCTAAAAAGTGTCTATTGTCTAATCAACGAGCTGAGAGATGTACAGCAGTTGGGCAGACTCCAGCTCTCAAACTACTCAGTTCAGGAGCACTCAAGTAGAGACCCAGCTTTACAGCTTTGAGAGCAGCATCAATTTTTCAAGCACCCCCGCCACAAAGGATTCTTGCTTCTTCAACATCTTATTCTTTTCATATTCATATCCATTTGCTGCCCAAAGAAGTTCTCTCTGCAGCATCTGAGAGAGAAATATAGCCGCATTTAATGCTGGATTCAGGTTGTATGTCATGCCTCAACACACTGTGGGAGGCAACGTAAATATTTAACAGTAATATCTTGGTCTCCTCCTGCGCCGTCTTCTCACAGTGAGTGCTCAACAGGACACTGCAGATTGGCAAATCAAGGTGTGACTCAAGGCTGATCCTATGGGCTTTATCAGTCTAAAGCAACTTTATTCACAAAAAACAGGCACCTACATGTGAGCATAGCCTGGTGTTTCTGTGAATTAAGATGTTGTAAAATGGAATTTTATTCTGCATTAAGATCAATCATCTGCGAGACCACTCATTGCACTTCCAGCCTCTTTTTCTATTGCGATTCACATTTCCCGTCCTGCCTGGCGGTTGCAGTGCTTTCCCGGCTTGCCAGCTTAGCCGTGGCGCTACTTAACTGCCTCTCACCATTACAGAAAAGCTTTTAGGGGACTTTTAAAAGGAGCTGTTCATTTACTGCCTGGAGCACTCCTCCCTGTTATAAATTGTTCTGCAAAACGCACTCATGGTGTTACCTTGCACAGTTTAAAATAGTAGAAAGGCGTGAAGTTCCTCCCAGCCTCGATGAGAGGTCAAACTTGCATTCAAATGAGTGTTGCATATCTTGAAATATGAGATAGTTTCACATAATAAAGCCTTGACGTTATGTGTGTATTATTTAAAGGATGAAGGCCTTTTTTACGATGCCATTACTGCTTGTACTCCAGAGGGACTCCTGGCTCCTATTCTACAACGATCAGGCTTCCACTTGGCTAAGTAGCTACAGTCATGTGACAGAGACTACCTACTGCAACATCTTTAAGTACTGTTTCTGCAGTGGGCTTGTGCTCCGGCTCGGCTAAAGTGAAGGCCGAGCAGCGTCTTATAATGCATTCTTTTTCGTTCTTGGCCTGAGCAAATTGGAATGGCTTCACGCAACTGTGTTAATTGTTTTTATCTACCACTGTTGCGTTTTTTGTTTTTCTTCGATAATTACTTGTAACCATCTGGTGTATTATTTTGAAAGTCTAATTGAAATTTAGCAGTGAATATATCTCCATCTGTCTGGTAGGGCTGGGCAATAAAACGATAATGATAATTATCGCAATATAATTTTCCTCAATCTAATGTTCAATATATCGTCAATAAATATTTGAATCTGAATCATAAACAAATTAGCACTTACATTTTCTATTAAGATATTTATTTTGTTGAGGAAAAGGGATTTAAAAAAGATTTACTAATCACATTTGTCAAAAGATTTTATCTCAATTGTTTTGAATGTTTTGTTAAGTGATCCACTGTTTGACTTCAAATGTTTGTCGCTTTCTGGCCATAAAAGTTTAACTACATAATTAACCATCTGGTTTCTTCAATTTTCACTCAGGAGTTCAATCAGCCTTTAAACTTGAAAGAAATAATGATTTGACATATATCGTTATAATTATCGATATTGAATCATATGAAATATTTTTATTGCAATAACATTTTTGGCCATATCGCCCAGCCCTACTCTCTGGCTTGAATTGGTGAATGGTTGCATGCAAAGTTTTGGTGTACACCTGTTGTAACTGGATGCAAAACATGTAGTGACTTGTTAATTTTGTTGACTTAAGGATTAACTTTCAGTGTTAATGTGTCTACAGAAAGCCTTGTTGGACATCATGTGCTTGAAGGGTGTGTCACCATGGTATTTCCTCTGGGAGGATATGTATTGTGTAGGAGATGAATGATAAGGTTAATACTGTACACTTCCCTCTGTTGTGAAGCCCACCCTTCTAATTAGCCTTTTTTTTTTTTTTTTTTTTTTTTTAGTTTGAGTCCAGTCATGTTTAGGCCTGCTTTGACTTGGTTCTTGTTACTATATGAACAGAAGGCTTTGCAGTTGCAATATTTTTGGCAAGGCCAAACCACAAAACCCCATGTAGCATGCCAGACCTACACTGAACTGACCTATTTCTTCTGGTTATTGTAGGCGGTGTTGACACTTGTCAGTTCTACTTCAATAAATTTCTTCCTTATCCTTAAATTCTCCTTCTCTTTTCCTGTCTGTCTACTGTAAATGCCAGCAGCTATTCCATCACTTTCCCCACCCCTCTGTTTGCTGCCCAGTGCTCCCCAGCTTGGGCCCCCAGACACACACAGCCTTTTGTTTGTAATTAAAAACACTGTCTCCTTTGTGTCAACTGGCCCATATCAGAGCCCCCATAATCACCTTTCTCTCAACTGGGTCATTGTCATCCGAGTCCCCCATAGATGCACGTGCATCCAGAGCATCAGCAACATGCTTGTGGTGCAGTTGGCCATTTTATCACAGCGGCTATTTTGACATATTGTCATAGTAGGATAAGCACTGCTAATAACATTTAACGATGGCTCTGTTATTAAAGTGTCCCAATGAGCCACCTGGAAACCACAAGACGAAAGCAGCCAAATGGAATTCAGTTGTTATTAATTTTGTTTATTCTTGTGCTCTTCCTACTAACATGTCAAAGTATCTTACAAGGAAAAAGGCCTAAATCGCATGTTGTCCCATAGTGCCTTACAGGCCCATACCGAAATGTGGAGTGAGACTAAAGTTCAGTAGACCTTTTGTTAACGCAGACATTTTAACGTGCCAAACACAGGTGTAAGCATTGATTTTTTTTTTACTTCCACAGCTGCTTTTCCTACTGTAAAAAATGTCTATGGGTCTGATTCATTTGGGAGGAATAATAATAAAGAAACACTAGTGCTGGGATGCTTGAAAAGCTATCAAGATTCAGATTTGAAATATTTATTCAGAAAGCAAATGCTATTGTAAAGTAAAAGATTGACAGATGTCTGACAAGAAAAACAGGTGATGCTCATCAGGCAAATCCATAATATAAATAAGATGAGGTGTTCCTTTTATTGATCCCCGTAGGGTAGTGTCAGTGATCATCAGTATCAAATAATCATAAGATATACACATTATGTCCAGTCAAAATAGTCCATTGGCAGAGATGGGACGTTGGGTGCTGTGGAGGTGGGATGTACTGGGTACTGTTGTAGAATTAGCCCATCTTGCTCTCAAGTTCGCTGTAAGTAATTGGAAAAACACGCAGGTTTTTGTTTGATATGTTATTGGGATATAATTCTGCATGTTTTTTTTGTTTTTTTGTTTTTTTTCCTCTAGTTTCTTCAGTATTGTTGCACATTAATAATTGACTTTTTTTTTTTTTTTTTTTTTTTTTTTAACTACCAAAGGAAAAGTTTGGGAAGTGGAATTTCAAGGTTAATAACGGTCTTACCTTGATAAATGCCTCAATGAGCAAATAACTCAATACACTGCTTTTGTGGCTCTTACAGCTATGGATCTGTTCATATATTAGAAATGACACATCACTGGGCAGGGATATGTTGTGAAATGATGACCAGTGGATACAGGCGGCCATGTAGTACAAAGAAATATAAACGGTGCGAAAAATAGAATAGAGGCAAAGATTAGATGCTTAGTTTTCTGTGTTAAAGTCAACCGTTGTGTACAGTGTGGTTTGAATGTGGTTAGTTGTACACCTTTGGCCTTGTCGGTTTCCTCCATGCAGGCCCACCTCTGCTTGTGCTTATACTTCAGTGACTATGGAAATGTAAGGAACTGACACAGGGCACTGAGACCAGAATAGAGCTCCAGTGTACTCTGGTGGGATATTTTTGCCTTGGAAAGGAGGTCAATCAGCCGCGAGAGTTCAGAGATTCATTACAAAAGAAAATGCACTGGGACCTTTCCTCATTATTGGAGAGATTAATGAGTTTTGAGTTGATTGCATCTCTGTACTTACTGTAGACATGGCTGTATGTTTTGTCATGGCCTGGAGTGTATGATTATATTGCTGTTTTCTTGGGGTAAATAATGAAGAAGTCGCACCAACCAGCAATGCAGCTAACTTGCCAAGATAGCTCCTGAAGCCATATACTCGACAGATGCAAAGTCAAACATCCTGTAGCATTTGAGGATTAGCACAACATTTGCTTACAGCCTTTCCTTTGTGAAGTGTCTTGCCAAATGTCATGCACGTTTGACTCGCCAAATGTCATGTCGTATTAAACAACTTTTAGTAATGTCAGCTGCAGTATTTAAACAGCTGTTCAAACTGACTCTCATATTATGTGTTAGGTCAACTATGAAATGTAACAGACGAGACTGGCAGTTGTAAGCCAAGGTGCTTTCTCCTGGTCCCCTTGGTGGATTCAGCCGGCTGTTCCAAATCTTTTTCTGTTCTGCTCTAATTGTTTTAGCCTCCTGTTCCCACAGGAGACAAAGACGGTCTAATCACAGTACTTACAGAAATAGGGGAATACCCAGTGGTTGTGAAGGAATCGGGATCAAACCCAAGGCCTTTGGGACTAGTAGAGTGATATCCCAAAGCTGTTGTGTGTGTGTGTGTGGCTCTTTGTGCACATGTCCTCTCAACCCCTACAGAGATTATCAGTGCAGGAGCTGACATCCTAATTCTCATCCCTCGAGTTTTATTCACTGATGCACAGTGGTGTTGCTTCCCCCCGCGTGCAGATTATGTTTCGATTTAGGTATACGCCCGCTCATTGATTGTCTCCTTTTAAAGGAACACTGACATTTTGGTTTTATTGCACCATTTCGTCAAATTGGAAACATTCACAGTATAATATTTAATATCTATGAATTTTCTGCTTTTCAGGATGAAACTGGTGCTTATCTCATAGACAGAGACCCCACATACTTTGGGCCAGTGCTTAACTACTTGAGGCATGGCAAACTGGTGCTCAACAGGGACCTGGCAGAGGAAGGTAACGTCTGTGGAATATGAGATGCACTCTAAGAAATGTTTGCCAAATCAAAATACGCTGAACAGTATGACAGTGATTGCAAAGAACTAAAGGCAGTCTTTCTAAACCGCCTACATCTACGCCTTCGTTTTAACAGAATGCAGGTGCAGTACAAATAATGTGATTAGTCAAAGAAGTATAGATTCTAAGACATTAATTAAATACTGTTATTTGTAGTTTGTAGTAGCAGGATAAGTCTGCAATAAAAGCTTCATTGTTTCTTTTTCACTATTGTAGGTGTGCTAGAAGAAGCTGAATTCTACAACATCACATCATTAATAAAGCTCATCAAGGACAAGATCAGGGACCGCGACTGTAAAACATCACAGGTATATGAAGTTTAGATAGATCTCTCCATGAATGTGACATTCCTATTCTATTTAATTTTGTGACCCCTTGTTATTTCTTCCTCTCAGGTTCCGGTGAAGCATGTGTATCGGGTGCTGCAGTGCCAGGAGGAGGAGCTGACACAGATGGTATCCACCATGTCTGACGGCTGGAAGTTTGAACAGGTAAATCTTTTCCCACGGGCTTACAGCAGCAGCAGCAGCAGCAGCAGCAGTAGTCCTCCCCTCATGTGCTTCACCCACCCCGCTATGCTCACGTTGACCCAGAAAGTCCAGTCCTGAATATTGGAAATGGCTAAAAAAGCAAATCACATGTTTCTCTATGTCCGCATACGTGATCCGGGCATCCCTTCTGTGCTCTGATTGGTTGTTGCAGCTTGTCAGTATAGGTTACGGGCGGGCCCACCAGTCAGAGTTTCTGCTGATTGTGTCAAGGGAGGTGAAGGGAGAGGAGTCTGCTTTGCCAAACAACAGCGGAGAGGTGTGTCTAACAAATTTCTGTCCACGGGCTGGTCACTGCATGGTCCCCATGTTTTGTCCATATACACCCCGTTGGCCATTGTTTTTTGTCCCAAGTAGACACACAGCTGCTGGTCATTTCTTGAGTTGGTTCTTTTCAGTGTTAATTTGTACTGCTTGCTCACCACCAGTGAGGCTAAGAGAACAGAACACATTTTTTTCTTGTGTGTTATTGTATTTTGTTTTGCTTCTTTTTTTTTTTTTTCTTTTTTCTTTTTTTTTATTCATACTGCATTCACAGTTTGTAAGCTTGTCAACAGCCTTCTGTGTTTTTTGCTTGGATGTAGCCATTTGGCTATTTTGGGGGGCTCTGCTGTAATATAGTACTGGTTGTTTAGAGCTGAAAAAATCTTCTCAGCAGGTAATCTACCTTGTACTTGAAATAGATTCAAATATTTAGAGGGAATAGTCTGAGATTGCATGGGTGTTGTGGACGTTTGTATAATGTGTGAATGAATCTCTCTGAGACGAGGGATCACTGGATCTCCCATTAGAGCTGAAATCTCTCTAATCTCCTTACACAGGTCAGATGGGAAACTCGTAGAAACACTCCTTGTGCAAAGCCTAAATCTCAGTCGTCAGCACAGAGGAGTCTTTTGGGGAGATGAGCTTTTTGACCTGCTGCCGTCTTTAAGGCTGCATAAACACAGATCATTTGGTGATGTGTATTTTAAGCGGAAAGTCGTAGGGTTTGGTGCATGCCGAGTCTTTAGCAGTGTGACAAGTGGAATCCATGGTAGCTAGTTGAGATTATTTCTTTTTTTACTGCGTTGATGGATCTAGAGGGAACTCTGACAACGACGACAACAACAAGTCTCTGGCAGCAGTGGCTAATGAGGCGATGCATGTCTGAACATGCACACCTGGGTACAGACGATATACATGTAGCCTGCAGTATACACGCACTTAACATTCAGCAGTAGTTTTGTTCTCTTTTCATCAGGTTTTTCAAGACGTGCATGCAGTTTGTTTATTAAGATCTTTGTCGTCCCTTTTTTTTTTTTTTTTTTTTT
This sequence comes from Micropterus salmoides, assembly GCF_014851395.1. Classification (NCBI taxonomy): domain Eukaryota; kingdom Metazoa; phylum Chordata; class Actinopteri; order Centrarchiformes; family Centrarchidae; genus Micropterus; species Micropterus salmoides. The sequence continues at coordinate 11,544,997 of NW_024041262.1, read as the reverse complement.
CCCTCCTGTCTCCTTTTTGTTTCTTCAATTCACACTGACGTGACTGGGAACAGGAAAGTTATTGTAAAATATGTAATTAACGATACCATGTGTGGGATTTTCTCATACTAATTCTTTACATGACAGACACATTCAATGCTTGAAGGAAAAAGCCACTCGCTGTTACAAGCAGTAGCTTCACCGATATTTTAAATTGGGTTGTTTTGCTCCTCGGTTCCCTCTCACATCTTGAGTACGCTCTTGTGGTAGGTAGTCTGGTAAGCCATGCAGCTAATTCAAGACATTATGAAAGCATATACGCATAGCATTGATCTTAATTAATGTGGCAGATGACGTACTGGAGAAAAATCCGACACATCTCGTCTGCGTCATGGTACTACTAACATTAAAAGATTTAGTCACACAGTTGAAAATAAAACTGGTGTTTTTAGTTTTTGACACTTCATTGCTTCATTAACTTAAAACAAGCCTGGTCCAAATCCACCGTTTCTCGACTTTCAACCAGCATGTTTGCTTCCTGTGGTCAAGTCCCTGCACTTGTATTCAGAAACTATTTTCTGTCTTTGTGCCGTTTCTTTCATTACCAGTTCTTTTTTGTTTGCCCTTTGATCCACATTAATATTTTATTTTGGGTTTCAGTGCTGGCATGTCTGCAGGTGTTGAAAATACGGTTTCATTTCCTTTTTATTTTTTTTATAAATGTAACATACGTTGACACATTTCAACGTAGTCTTAAAGTCTTGACTCCTCTAAATTCTCTTGGTGTATTAGTTTACATTGTTAAAGCGTGATGCCCTGTTTGCCTTGTGTACCATGTAATTGTGCATCTGACCCACCATATCCCATATTATATGGTCTCTATTGTCATCTAACAAAGGCAAAACATCCAAAATAATTAAAAACAAACTGCATAGTGAGTTACATAGGCCATACTTTGCCCAAAACAGTTCATACAGACCTATGTCTAATTAGTAAGACTTGTCTTGTTTTATCCAAAATGCCATGAGAAGCCTTAAATTTAAGTTGCAGGATCCTGTAGACTCTCTGTGCTCCTTGATTGGCCGTCAACCTCCTTTTTTTTAAATTACTTTAACGTCTCCCTACCTCTGTTTTCCCAGCATGAGTAACCCAGTTTTTACTAGTCTAATCCTTCCTCTGTGCTCTGCTCCTGTGTCTCTCTAGCTGGTCAGCATAGGCTCCTCTTACAACTACGGCAACGAAGACCAAGCTGAGTTCCTGTGTGTAGTCTCCAAGGAGCTGCACAATCAATCATACGGGACCAACAGTGAGCCCAGTGAGAAGGCTAAGGTAAGTGTGTGTGTGTGTGGAGAGGCCGGATGAAAATCCATCCACAGCAAACATCTCTGAATGATGGCCTGTGCTGGATGTTTTTTAAATGCGTCGCATTTATGAACATGCCGCTGCGTGACTGAAAGCACCTCTGGTTTATTGATGAGAAACCTCTATGAAGGAGAACATTGTGAATATTCAGTCCTTCAGCTGAAAATACTGCCCGCCTGTATAACCATAAGCGATCAGAGGAAAAAGAAGAGAAAATGTATAAATGAAAGCAAAGCTGACATTCATTTTGACATTTCTCTACCGGAACTAACCCAGCTTTTAGGCTTATGTCGTGTGAGATTTGACCTGCAATAAAAAGTCAACAGCGTAATCCGGCTAGGGGTATTAAGGGAGCGCAGGTCTGCAGATTAACGGTGCTATTGGCAAGGTTTGCCATTTTCTCAAGGGCTTTTGGGAGCAAAGCAGGAGGCACACCCTGAGGAAGTCAAACTCCCATCAGTCCCTGTGGGACTCATGGAGAAGCACAGAGTTAAAGTTAGATTCATGTTGTTCATGCAACAGAAAAATATTAAACACTACCTGCGCCATCTTTCAAGCATCTTTTGTTGTGATTGTTTTCAGGGGCACTATTTAAAGTAGTATCTCTGCTTTTTGTGGTAAACACATTTTATTTGAGGTGCACTCGGATAACATTTGTACTTTTTATTTTGTGTTTGGTACCTTTTTTTTGATTGACACAAAATGTAGTTGTTAATGTGAATCCCCTCTGAACATTAGTTCTATTTTTCTCCTTGTTCTCCTTTCCAACATTTTCTACCTCCATTCATTTCCATTATTTTACTCCATGCCTTTCTTGTCTTCTTCTGTGCCGTCTGCATGCTGCACATTGCTCAGAGCGAGGACGAAGAGACGGATTATGAAATGAATGACTCTGATTAGAGTTGAGCACTTATGACTCACTGGTGAGCGCTCAAGTGCTCGTAGTCCCTCCACCACGCCACCCTAGTTTGTCCCTCTCCGTCCTCCCCCATGCCTCCTTATTGCAATTTACACTACTGAATTTATTTGTTTTCAAAGACAACTTGAGCTAATTATATACTAAAAGCAGAGCAAAGTGACTGAATCCAGGTTGAAAATCAGCGTTAGGGCCTGCAGGCCAAAGCTGGATCAAAATCCAGATGGTTCCTGCTGAGACTGGCAGAGTACTTGTTTGCAGGTGGAGCTCTCTTTGAAACCAGATGGGAAGAGCTCCATTTGTTTCAGTAGTGTAAATAAGACCCTTGTAATTATTGTCATGCTCAAAGCCTTGGTTAATGGAGGGCATGCTGAATCATCAGCTGCTGCAGTTTGACTCATTGCCCTCATTCAATGACATTTAAAGGGAAGGCCAGGTTACTACGCTCCCTATTTCCTTTCCGTTGTCAAAAGTAGTAGTAGCAGTTGAGGTGAAGGTAGGGATGTCAAACTATATTTAAAATTTTTAATTATGAACAGTGGCAAAATGAAAGTCATCGCAAACGATTACATAAACATTCCACAGAGAGCAATGTCAGAAAACAATGTTTAGTCATAAGGAAATCTTTCCCAAAATCCAGATTTTAAGATGCAGATGGATTGCATAATCCAATGCAGATAACATTTCTTTAGCTTTTGTATAAAAGGCTACAAATCTAAAATCAAAAAATGAGCATCGCAATTTTCACAACAGCTTTTTGTGTTTGTGACAAATAGTCCCAAAGCCAAAGATATTCAGTTCACTGTCGTGTAAAACAATGAGAAAATAGCAAATCCTCACATCTGGGCTGGATTCAGAGTGGTTGACATTTTTGCTTCAAAATCGTTCAATCGACTAACCGTATTTAGCTGCAACTGGGTCGGATATCAGATTATCAGATTAATAGAGGCGGCTAGAGGGCTGGGCTATATGGCGAGAATACACACGACATAAAAAAGGGAACTAATGACCTAATGCATAACTTTCTGTTCAGTTTTCAGTATGAAGAATAATTAAGGGGTTAATTTTAATGTATTGTTACTGCAGTATGACAATTTGTTTTATGACATGGAATCGGTTTATCTCAATTGACTTGCACAAACAGTATATCAGGGGTATTTTGGTTTAGATTAGCTCAATATGTGCGATGGAGGCAAGGCCCCAGACGGGGGATAGGTGCACCAGAAGTGTGATGAACAAGTCATTTATGAAAGAACAACTCCTTTTAAATTGACAACCTGCAATAACAAATGATTTTGAAAGCGCAAATAAAACCTAAAGAAATTGATTAGACTCGATTTGACCTTCGTGTTTTTGGCTGCTCAGAATCCTTCAGACTGCTGTGGTTAGTTTCATCAGCATGTCTTTCCAGTACCAAGGTTTGATCCCACCTGACAATGAGCTTTTCTGCTTCATGAGCTCCCTCAGAGTCGGCTCTAACGCCACGTTACTACGTAGTCTCTAGCACAACGCTTTATTTTCCTCACTTGTGCAAACATTTCCCTTTTTCTCTCTGCACCCTGTTCAGTGTGTTTGATTCAGTAGAGTAAATGTCTGAGTGCTCCTGGCTGGGAGAGTGTGCACTGTGTCAGCAATGAGTGCTTAAGGAAAAACAACCTACTAAAGTCTCTTTGACTGCTGAAATATGGGAGACTGTGTAACAGTGTGGTACGATGTGTTTTTGTTGATTATCTTTTCTTTTTCTTTATCTCTGCAGATTCTTCAGGAAAGAGGTTCCCGGATGTGAAGAGGACTTGCTATTATGAGGTCCAGGTGTTATGATGCAAACATATCATCTTTGTGGAAGAACGTTTGGCACAATGGAGATTTAAAGGGGGGAGTGTGCATTTATTTTGTGTGTTCCCTCCATTTTTGTTTTTATTTCTTGATGTAAATAAGTCTGTTTACTGACAATTTGTGCCTGTACATTTAAACTGGACCTATTTTTTGAATTAGCGGCAAGTTTTTTTTTTTTTCTAATTGAAAGTAAGGAATTGCAATCATATGTTTTATGCTATAAATTATGGCCATCGTCATATAAGGCCAATGATTCACTCAGGGTCATCTATTGAGTTAATCCTTATATCCTCTAGCTCAAGGCGTCTGGTAAGGGATCAGTAGGGTTTTTATAACTCAAAAGTATCAAACTCAAAATCATTGTTTTGGGGTGTTAAGAAGGGAATTGTGCATTTATTTAGCGCATGTTAAAGAGTTACGCTGTTAAAAGTGAAATTCTCCCCAAAAAACGAATCGATTAAAATACTTTCCCCAAAGAATTCAAACAGTTAAGCCGAGATTTGTGATCATGAGGATCCCAGCTATACAACACACATTTTCAGATGCATTTCAAACAATATACTTTACATGGAAAAAACATTTTCAGTAACTATTCGCTTTCAGAAAAGGACACCTTCTCAGACCAGGATGAAAACTATGTGAACAAAAATGGGGGGGCATTAGGTAATTTATCAGGGCTTTTATTTATGGCGTGGAAGTGACCTGTAATGAACAGAAATAAGAGACCCATTTTCACATAGTCTAAGTAAGCTAACTTTAGAGATACATTAGAAATATCTGCCTAACATGGCAATGTACTTCTTTATTCGCTTTCTTGGCTTGAGAAGAAAAATGTGTTTCTAGTGAAGTTGCTTGTGGCACCGTGTACTCTGTCTCGTAACCTAATTTCCCACAGAATTGGCCATTGTGTGCTGTTGGATTAAGTAATTATTATATTTTTAGGAAGTCCACTTACCGGTTTTATGGATGGAAACCGGTAAGCATTGGGCACACCTATAACCACAAATGTTCATTCAAAATGTTGCGTTTTAAACTTTCTATCGAGTTTAATCTGTCAGACATTTTTCTTAACCTCTTATTTAGTTTGAGACCTCATGTTCATAAGTCTAAAATTAACTGCTAGAAATATCAAAGGTGTTGAAATGTGAATTCTGTTCTGCAGTGATATTTTTTAACATCATCCAACGACGTCCTGTTTCCTGTCAGGAAAAACATCCTTGGGACAGTAGCGTCTTAATTTTTTTTTCCCCACTGACTTCTGAGTTTTTCTTTACTAGTTTATTTTGTGTTTGAGGGAACATCTTGTTTGATTATGATCTTTTTTGACAGGGAGTATTTGTGGTGTGGGAATGCAGTTTGAAAGCAGTGGTGAAGGACTTTCTGTTCATATCCAGAGGATTTTGTTTTGATGTAAATAATCTAAATTTAATATTTAACTCTTTAAGAAAACTGCACGATTTGTACACTGTATAGAAAACACAACTTTGAATGGAAGTTGTTTATACTGGATCTTTAAAAATGAGAATTTGACAATGTTAACTTTTGTTTTGCATTGTTTGTACAGGACTCTAGTTAGTCTAGACTTTCTGAGGTAGGGTTGAAACAGCTGATGCTGAATACAGCGTATTTCACTGAGAACATGCCTGGAACATGTTTTGATAACCAATAACAAAGCTATACTTGGCTGGCTACGAAGTTGACTGTTACATTTAAAAACAAATGTATTTTTTCCTGCGTTGTGATAGATTCTTCTAAGTATTTTGAATTGTGTAGATTTCGTACACAGCATTACAAGCACTACAGTGGTAAACACTGCACATTGCTTACAAGCCTGTAATGTTGTTAATGTAAATACTGCATTTTAGGACACTTTTTTTTTTTTTTTTTTTTTTTTTAAATAGAAATTTGTTTTCAGGTTTGATGTGTGGTTTTGATAGGTTGGATATTTCATTCACAAATAATCATTAAGTGTTGCCTTTTTCCCAATGACCAAAATCCAATGTCTTATGTGTATCTTACACATTAATCTTAGTGTCAGGGATGAGTAAACTTTTCTTAATGCTGGCACACTTTGTACATATAGACTTGTTGACGACACACAAACCTCCATTTACTCACATGAACACGTATACACTCGACTAAAACAATTTTTATATCATCGGGGATACAAGTATGGATGCATGTGTTTTTTTTTTGTTTGTTTTTTTTAAATATAGATAAAATATATACACACACACAAGGGCTTTTAAAGTGCAAAATTTGACATCTGCAAAGAGGTTCAATCAAAGTAGACTGGAGTTCCTGCCAGAGCTAGGCTATGTTTACATTTGCTATAGTATTCTGAAGCCTTCCAATTATGTACTGTCTGTACTGCACTCCCTCACACACGTTAACATTTGTCTGAATTGTGTGACTGCACCAGTGGCAACTACCACTCCCCACTTCACATGGACTAATACTCACACAGCACTTGCTGACTGATAAGACACTCCACCCATTTCTGACAGCCTATGCTTGAGCGTTGCAGACAATCTTGCTTTGAGATTCTCACTATTTAATAGAATAAGACATGCGTGCGTTGGCTCAGAGTAAAGATTTATTTGGGTCTTGTTCTGAGGCTTTTTTTTTTCTTTCTTTCTGCGATGAGATTTAAAGTGTTTTTATGTTTTTGATTTGCTTGGTTAAGTTGTAACCTCAGTTGATATACTCTGGTTTGAGGTGTTTAACCCCTCTATTTTTAGCAGCTATATTACCATTAATTCGCTGTCTGGTTGAGCATTTGGCATTGATAATCATTTCATGTAATGGACAAACTTATCAAATCTGTAGCCTAATACTTATAAGTGCCCAGTTTGTTTTGCATTCAAGTCATAAGCCACAGACCACTGTAATGCATGATTGAAGATTATCACACTTGTAATCGGAGAATGAATGTGTCATTTTTCCTCAGTCTAGCATATACATCAATAAATAAGGTTCTCATATCACTTCATAGATCACTTCTATATGATCTTATGCAATGTTAAAATATACACATTAAGTATGAGGTTAAGGGGATAGATCTATATGGTCTTGCATAAGGTAAACTCAATAAAATGTTGTAATTCATGTGGTCTGTGTGTACTCTTCTTTTAGAGATGTTTACTACTTTAATTTCTTAGTTTTTATACACAGTACACATATGATTAGCTTTTTATAAATATCAGTAATCCTATCAGACATGTTCATCACATGGAAGCGTTCTTACACAAGCAGGCTTCAGCAATAAATGGATAAATCATCATAATCCTAATTTTGGATAAATAGCGACCTCTTGTGACACTTCCTCAAAACATGTTGCTTTAGCATAGTTGTCTGATAAAATGCCTGTTTCAATGTAGGCGATGATTTTTTGTTTGTTTTACACCGGAGAATAAATTAGTGTTTTTGAGTGTCAAAACTCTCAAATTGGTTTAATCTAAACTATTTTGTAATAGTACACATAATGTAAAACGTAATCGTTGGGTTAACGGTCGTCAGTCTGCGCAAAGATGTTATATTCGAGAAGATGGGAATCCACCTGTGTTTAGTAGAAGCGCTTGGGCATTCATGATGTATGTAAAGGGAAAACTACGATTAACTTCATATAACGTAGATCATTTTAATAACAAAACATGATGCGTCTCGCACATTTTAAAGAGAGATTTGCTTGTTTTATTTTCTGAACATGTAATATTAGACAGCGGCAGGGCACATGAGCAAAGAGTAACAACCGCAAAGATGAGATTCACCAACAAGTTAAAGGTCCTTACGATTCACTGTGTGCTATCAGCATAAACTATTTTGCTCAGATTAAATGGAATAACTGGGAATAAAAATGGAACAAATAACCGGATAAAAGCGTTGACAGTTAAAAAGACGCAAACGTTCCAAGATAAACGCGCAGACTGATCTTCCTAGGAGTATTTAAGCAAAGACGGAAGTAAACGACGGATGACTGTTTCGCTTCGCTGTTCTGTGTCTGGAGTCGGAGCGGGTGGCTTTTCAGGAGGGAAACTTTGCAAGGTTTAACGGGATTTGAGCACGATTAATACATTTCGCTTAATTACACGAGCCAGTGCAGCCATACTGAAAGGTAGGAGCACACATTGATAAAGGAACATGTACATTTTGTCGTGTATTATGATATTTTACCCGCTTCAGTTTGCGCCATTTTCGCTAGTTTGGTCATGCACAAATGTGCGCCTTTTTAGCTCTGGCGTTCTTTGTCCCTATTCTTTAATAGGTTGTGAAATGGCTTATTCCTTTAGAATATTTCACATCCCTGTTTGCTCATCCAGAATAGATATTGATAAGCGTTAAAGTAAATACAGTGATCACTTTTCTCATCCAAAATTGTGTCCAAATCAAGTGCAATTGCGCATTTTTGTGCTGCATCAGGCCGTGTCAGACGCTATCAGCGCCAGCGCCTGTTAAGAGATAGCCTGATTCTGGCGCACATGAGTTAGCTTATCAAGCTAACCGGCTAGCTTGCTAATCAAATAATATTAGCTTTCATAGTCAGTTAGTGGACGTTTGCGTTGACAGCAAGTTTACAGTGAAGCCCAACGAACATGAAACTGATTAAACGTTAATGTTTTCATTTTCTGACGCCCTTAAGGTTAACACAAACGCAGCCGAAAGAGTAACGTTAGAAGAAGCGTTTTTGTAGACATGTATCACCACCGGCTAACTTGGCTAGCCCCCTTAGCGTTACGTTACAAGCCATGTCGGTGTAAACGGTACTTTTAAACAGTTATTCTACGACTGATGAGAAGTGGTTCACATTACGTCCTAACTGATATGCTTACAGAGTAGCCTACAACTCCACTGCTGTAAAGTTAGTAACCTTAGTGGGCTGTTAACTTTCTAGTTATTGCCAATAACAGTTGTGTTGCTTTGCCTCGTTGTCATTACTTCCAAATCAAATTGCTATAGCGATCTTTTAACGATAGCCATTGCAATTAGGAGTCTTTATTATATCTCGTAATTAGCTTTGAAGCAGACTGGCAACATCTTGCAACTTATAGCTACCTCTGTAGAAAGCCACGCTAGTTAAAGTGGAGAAGTTGATATTCAACCTTAATTGTATCATAGTGATTTATCTGATTAACACACCTTCATGTAGAGAAGTTTCTACATACATTGTGTGGTCGACAAGTATGTAGGAAGTCCCCAATCAAGTTATCTTGAATACTGTATAAGCTACATGGGCACCTGATAACTGGATCTCACTACATGGATAATGTCAGGTTTTCACTACTTTTAGATCACATTACAGAGGGTAAGAGTTTTTCTGCCACCATGAATCACAGAATCATGTAAAAAATAACAAAACCCTATGTTTTAAACTAAGAGGACTAAATTCTATAAGACCATGAAAACAAGCACATTGTCATGCTGTAATATTACTACTTGGACCACTTTACATAATGTAGGAGCCTATATTGTACCGTGTAGCCACAGGATCTCTAAGAATGGACCAAAACAATTAGGGCTGCAACTAACGATTATTTTTGTTATAAATTAATTGGACTTTTTCATCTGAAAATAATGAAGACATTTGTTTGTTTTGATGGACCACCTGTCCAAAACCCAATGAGAAAATCATTCAGAGCAGAGAGAAGCTCCAAATCCCTAGCCTGCATCCTCCTTTACTTCTTTGCTTTATAAATGACTTACTTGACTAATCATTTCAGTTCTGAAAACAATCTGTGATTCAAGGTCAGTTCAAGTTTTCAAGGCATTGACCACATCCACAAAGTCTAGGGCTTTGTAAACTCATGCTGCCAAGTCAGACCTGATGTTAGACATGTCTTTTTTATAGAACTGACTTGGTGTTGTCCTTCATCGCAGGAGTCCACGAATCATGTCAGGCATTGCATTGAGCCGGCTTGCCCAGGAGCGCAAGGCATGGCGAAAGGACCATCCGTTTGTAAGTAGTGTCTTTTGAGATGCACCTGTTCTGACTTCACTGTGAGGGTCTATTGAGCGTTCATTATATAAAGCAAAGTCCTCCAGTAAACATTGATGTCTTAACTGTGTGCACTCTCCTTTTTAATGTCTTCAATTTTATTAGGGATTTGTTGCTGTACCAACAAAAAATCCAGATGGAACCATGAATCTCATGAATTGGGAATGTGCTATTCCTGGCAAGAAAGGGGTAATGTGTTTCATAGTCTGTTTGCATACAAGACATCTTTGCTTTTACATAGAAATAACTCCTAAATAGAACATGTTGAGCTTTATAAGACCATGACACTTATGTAGCAGATGCAAAAGAGCCTGTGTAGTTTTAAAGAAGGTGTATTGCACAATACAACTACTGAGATTTTGTCTTGAATTACCTCTTGTGCTTGCACAGGTAGTAAATACCAGGTACTGATTCACATTTCCAGGTGTCAAAGTCCACCTGTTAATTCTTAGCTACGGATAGAAGAGTGGGCCTTGATCCATCTTTTAAAATTAATTTAAACTGAATGATTTTTTTTGTTTTTGGTGGGAACTTGGGTGACTTTGACTTTCTGTTCAAAAGCTAATGTAACGGTTGTGTCTCCCCAGACTCCGTGGGAAGGAGGCCTGTTTAAACTGCGCATGTTGTTCAAGGATGACTATCCTTCTTCACCACCAAAATGTGAGTTACTGTGTCTGACCTGTATTCAGTGTGAACACTTCTGTTGTTGTGATTACTACACACGCCGCGCTATTCAGTCAGTAGATGGAGTGTAAAGCCAGCTGCACACCAAAGCACATGTCTTCCTTTGAGGGCATTTTGCATTAGCAGGTGTAAATTATTTCCTAACAGTAGCAAGAGTAACAGTCTGGCTTTTTTGACAGCTAAGTTTTGTTGTAACGAAGATCATAATTTATAGCGAAGGGCTAACTAGTTGAAATAGAAACCCCATGTTGTAGCGTCCTTACTAAAGCTGAGCCGTGTTGGACCTGCTTAACATCTTTGTTGTCATCGATCTGATAACCCGTGTCTCCTTCACTGCAGTACCAAATACAGATTTCTTTCCCCCACATATATTTTAAGACTTGTTAGTGACTTTAGGGTTGGGCGATTTGTTTCTATTTTCATATCGTCTCGGTAACTCGAGATTGCCGATAGTCAGTCTAATTACTAGGGGGTAGAGAGTTATGTTACAGCACGCCAGTGATATGCCAGCATGGATGACTTGGTCAAAGATAAACGTAATGGCTTGTATTTGGAAATATTTTGGTTTTTGCCCAGATGCCAACTATGAGCCTAAGGATATTACACAGTCTAAAATCAGAAAGCAAAGTAAAAAATGTGTGACAGTGAAGGACCCTTTTAACCCTTTGAAACCTGCAATAGAAATGGTCCGGCAGTGCCTATATTGGTATATGATGTAATTTCTTTGAGTATCTTCAAGTCTCTTCTAAAATCTCTACAACCTATGATGAAAGGTTTTCCAAGTCGGTAAATTATAATTGATAAAAGTATTTAAATTGTATAATAAAGAAACCATATTGATCCAAAAAAATTCTAAATGTAGAAACAGGAACAAAATATTTCTATATTCAACAAAATGCTCTTCATCCTCACTGAAGGAGGAGTCGGGAACGGAGGAAACAGCTGCTTCTTCATCATCGCTTGTGAACAAAATGCCCCAAATCTCATTGGCTGAGTACCTTTTCCTCGCCATCAAGACCAACGTGCTCCAAAATACGCTCCAAAACTATGCTAAGATAAACTACGGATTCTTTAATCCTCATGTCCTGCAATGTTTCACCATAATGAAGTTATCGCAAGTAAACCGTGATGACCCAAATGACAGAAGGCTTAGCATGCTGCTGCTTATTTTACATTGATTTAAACCGAATCATTCAAACCACGATTCCCCACGGTCAGTTGGGGCAATCCTGTAGCGCAACTGCGCATCACCGCGTCTGGCAATGCATGTAATGTAACATAATGACGACGACACAAGCATACAATGTGATGACCTGAAAGACAAGCACCTAAGCTTTTCGCTGCAAAAATAATGAATGCTCTAGCTATTATAGTTTTTATTTTAAATTGTTTCCTTTTTTTTTAAAAGGACTAAGCAAATAATCTGTGGGAAGTCTGTTTTCAAAGGGTTAAAGTCTGTGTCTGTGCTTAGTGCGACAGTTTCACAGAATTATGTCCTGTTTAATGTTATCACTAATATCACAATCCAAATCATATCTAACACTAACTACTATGGAGCCCAGAGCAAAGTTTTGGTGGGCAGGCATATTGTTAGCCTTTCCTTCTAAGGTCCAGACCATAGTCGCGAAGCACCAGGGGAGATGTTTGTTTTCCTCCTTGGGCTCAAGTTGAGTTGGGCTAACTCCCTTCACTTCTCGGTCTTAAAGCTGCAGCATTTATTAACTGACAAACTGACCCCCTCTACTGGGATTAAAATGTGTCTCGTTTCCAGATTGTATCTCAGAGCTTCTGCGGCTCCTTAGAAAGTCTTATATAGACTATAATAACTTTCTAAAGTGTTTTTTTTATTCACCGTAATTACTGATTATCCATGTTTACCTCTCTTCTTTAGCGGTGCGCCAATGTAACAGCTCGGCCGGAAAGTTAAAAGCACTGAATTTGACCTTTTAAAATGGTGCAGCAACCCTGTATCTAGCTATTATTATTTTTAACCTGATTACATTTACACCTGGTATCAATGTGTCTCCGTTGTCGATCAAGATCCACTCTCTCCAGCTCAAACATCCAAACTTCACAACACATAATTATAGACTGCATTTTAATTTTCTGAGCTGGCTTTCCACTATGATTTTTTTTTTTTTTTTTCTTCAATGGATTATAGATTACTCTGTTCACCTGGGAGTGAAACTTGAGTTCCACCTGGCATTGTTTCCTTGCATCACCTTTCTTCATAATGTGTAATTATTTTAGTAGTTTATATTAAGTTTAACAGTGTGTGAGTTCATGAGCACAATGCAGTATGGACACACTCCCTGTATGCACCATCAAACTTTGGATTTTAAGTGCAGGAGACTGTGACTGGTACACATTTCCACCCATGTAGTTGTTGTATGTGAATTGACAACACAATTGCGTTTACACCTGTGCTAACAGTGCGTCCCTGACCACCTCCAGAGGTGGTCTGGCTGATCGGATCACAATCCATCCACAATGCGTCTTTTGCATTTACTCCTGTACTTTCATGAGGTCAAGCACCTTCAAATTTCAATCCAGTCATCAAAACTGTATTTAAATGCCAGGTGTAAAGGGGGTTACTATAACCTATACTCTACGTTTACTGCCAGATTGACAACTTACTGATAACCATATTGTCTGCTCCTCTCACATGTTTTCTTGAAAAAATGTGGTTTGAAGACTATTCGTCTGGTGCCCTGCTGTTGTCGGCTCTTGTAGTGTGTGTGACCCCCTGTCGCCAATCCATCAAGTAGTATAAACAGCACAGCAATCTGCCGACAGTGAGAATTGCCTAGTCCGCACTAGGCATAAAGGAGCTACGCTACTCTTAACACTTTGGAGAACGATGCAGGGTGTCAGATACATGGAAAATCACATCTATGGCTGAAACGATTCATCGATTAATTTGATTACTAAAACCATCGACACATTCTTTGCATCAATGCTTAGTTTAATCCATGTAATTATATAGTGCTCTGTTTTGCACAGACATTTCTTACTGTTGCATATCGCGCTAATGCTGTGATTAAGCAAACACCATGTGATTATGATGCTGCTGTTTGCAAAGTGGAGGAAGAGAGAAAATGGTGAGGGACAAAAGTATGGGATTATTTCAAGCTAACAGAGAACAACTCTCCTGTAATTTTACAGTCCGTCCCCCGTAAACGAAATTTATGTAGCCTACCGCAACCGCACGATGGCATCTGATCAGAAAGCACCCGGTTTAGCATCAAGTCCCCGGAGCGGACCACAAACAAGGTAACAGTAACAGCAACTTTAGTATTTCACTGAAATCATGATTGATTGTAGAGTTGAAGGCTGTCAAAAGTAAGCCGCAATCCTCAGCTGTAAATGGACACATGTGCGCATGTTGTTCTCCGCCTGGTTGGGCCGTGAGTTTGGGTTGTAACGTCACAGGAGGAGTGCGCGGGGTGTGGCAGTGCCGCCGCCAAGCAAAAGTACTTCTTAAACGATGAATCCATGAAATTATCTGTAGAATACTCGATTACTAAAACCATCATTAGCTGCGGCCCTAATCGCATCAGAATATCTTAGTTCTGATGGTCAGATTAATATCGGTGCAGGAAAAATTGTCGCTCATCCCTTCAATTGATTTATGATCAGGGCCCGTATTTATCAAGCTTCTCAGAATTACTCTTAAGAACACTGCGAAGAGCTGACTTAAGAGTAAAAAATTCTTGGGAGAAGTGTAGGTCTAAATTTTAAGTGTCAGTCTTACAGCTGATTTACGTCAACTTGCTGTGCCACAAATGGGATTTTGGATGACGATGTAGGCAAGGACCAATCACAGATTTCCTTAATTAAGAAAATTCTCATAAGTTCACATTGAATGGTGAAATTCCGAAAAGGCGTTTAGATTCAAAACACATTTAACAATATTTTTTTGTTTAAGAGAATACATTGATATAAAATTTTTTTTTTTTTATCTTTATATGAGTGCCAATAATTGCGCCTACTACTCCTGGAAAGCTGGCCGTTTTCAAGCATTGTGTTTGCATCTTTTGGATTACGCAGGGTGTTGTTGGGAAGTCGATGAAACGCGTGACAGTGTTTGGAGCATGTCATCAAATAATTCAGAAACATTTTTCCTCTCTTGAAAGACAAGCCCCTGCTGGCAATTCCTAACCACTTGAGAGACACCTCGGGCTGTCCTAAATAACTGGGAGAGTAAGAGTGATTCTTAGCTTTAAGAAATTTGATAACTTGCTTTTATACTTAAGTTTGAAAGTAGGAGTAAATGTCATGAATTCTCAGCACTTAAGAAGCTTGATACTGGCCCTGATCTCAAACTGGCACAAGCTTAAAACACTGCTGCGGTTGTTGAAGCTGATGTCAAGTCTCACTACTTCAGACTCGACCAGTAGGTGCTTTCACACATGCATCCTTTACTGTTCATTGTACAGCATTTGCTAGTAATGAGTATTGAATGGTTTAAGAGCTGATACAGCCGTGGCTGTTGTCTGCTCAAAACAGTGTTTTTGATACTGTTGTGTACCCCTTCTGTAAACCAAATAATTACTTTACCAAAATTAGGGCTCTGTGGGAACAATGTTTCTAATATCCTGCAACAGGGGAGGAGTTGTCTGAATGTCAGATTTAAATAACTTTAAGCCATTGCCTGTGTGAACAACAGGAGCTGCTGCCTTTTAGTGGAACAGTTCAGTCAGTGTTTACTCTGAAAAGGCCTAGGGATATTTGTTCATCTTGTGCGACATTTGTTATGGATCCAAAACATAAGGGCACTTATGTGTGTTTTTCAGGTAAATTTGAGCCTCCACTCTTTCATCCAAATGTGTATCCATCAGGCACAGTATGCCTATCTATTCTAGAGGAGGACAAGGACTGGAGACCGGCCATCACAATAAAGCAGGTTTGCGTTGCCAAGCATACATTACATTTAAATTTAAACAGGTGTTTCAGCTACCTTGTCAAAGGTATTTAAAACTTAGAACGAAGACCGATATGTGCCTTAAAAATTATACAATTTTTATTTAGAATTTGGTCAGCTAATCAGAATCAACGGGCCGCAAGCAACTGGCCTAGAACTTTTGCGACAAACGCACATTATAAGCAGCAATGTAAAGAAATGCAAAACAGATTAATTGCTGATTTTTAAAATCGATTTTGTCCCACCGGTTCATTTATCCTACAGATCTTATTAGGTATCCAGGAACTCCTAAATGAACCAAATATCCAGGATCCAGCCCAAGCAGAGGCTTACACAATCTACTGGTGAGTGACTTTGGATTTCAAACATGACACTGAAATGTAAAATTACTGGACGTGCTGTGCATGTCTGTAAGAAGCTAAGGATACGAGAAGTCAGTTAGTGATTACTGAAATGTGTTTCTATGTTCAAACTGAGTTATAAAACTGCCCTGAAAAACTACAAACATCTTACAGCACAGTGGTAATACAATAGTAATGGAGGACGTTTTGTTGTTCTCTTGGATAATGCATCAATATTGTTGTTTAAAAGTAATTCAGCTCAACCCAAATGAAATGGTGGTTATTGTGCATGTCTGGAGAGAGACCATGTAAAGTTAAAGCAGCACTTCAAAACCTTGAGGTAGAAGTTATAGAGGGGGGGGGGGGGGGGTGTCCTGGACTTTTTTGCATGCTTTGACTTTATTGCACTGTGGCTAAAGTATGGTTCAAACTTAGATTTTCTTAAACTTGCAGATCTCCAGGGTACCTGCAGGGTCTTTTAAAGTCTTAAATTTTATATTCTAAAAATAAGGCCTTTAAAAGTCTTAAATTTCATTTACTAAGGTCTTAAGTTTTTTCTTGTCCTTTCGTAGGATTTAATTAATGCCGTTACGTCATAAATGAATACTTCGTGTGTGTGTGACTTTATAATATACTCCGCTTGGTGTGACTCTGTTGCGGCAGTACAGGTAACGTTACTGTTTACGTCAGTGTTTAGCTTTACACTCCGGACTGAAGTGCAACAGCTTTGGCATTCAGCTCTGCGGGAATCAGTCAGTTGTTAGAAAAGAAAACGTCTCTGACGCGCTAACGTTAGCTCGACGACTCAGAATGGGCAAGGCTGAGGGCAGTGGCGCTGAGGTTAGCGCAACATGCTGATCGGCGTGCGAGCAGTAATGACTGCAATGGAGAGACAGGTGTGCATGAGACGAGGTCATGTATGTGTGTCGGCGTTGATCCGCTGTTGTAGGCTAACGTTATGAGAATGGAAACCTCAAACTAATGCACATTAAACTTGCATCACCCAGATGCGCCGAACGAGGGAAAAACAAACCGGAGCCCAACTCCTTATCCCCGCTGCTTTAAAGCCAATACTATATAATACTATATTTCAAGCAGCCTTTAGATGCTTTAGAAAAACAGAACATGATGAATAATCACTGAAACAATTGGCATATTATATTACATCACATTACCTTATCTAGCCGTGTTGTAACTAATTGCAACAACTCATACCACACAATTTGTATTTTTGATTTCACCCCTTAATAGTTCTTGGTGCACAAATATTGTATTCATTTAAGTTGTCATTTACACTGCGGATACTGGGGACATGTCTCCATCACTGTTTTAAAAGCATTTCTTAAATATGTTCTGAAAAATGGCTTGAAACAACAAATGTTAAAAAAAACAAATAAATACTTTGAGAAAGGTCTATTTGCACAATAAGAAAACATGCAATGCAATTTAAAGATAAAAAACAAATCTGCATTGTTGAAAAAAGTCTAAGCTAAATAAATCTGAATCACTTTATTTAAATAAAGACAATTCTACCATAAATTGGTTTAGACAGTGTCTCCAGAATGCAGGAAATTGTTTAGTACTCAAAATTTTCTAGGGCACCCCCCATTTAAATATATTTCATCATTGAATATTTCATCAAATGGTGTCAAAATGTCATTCTCGGGCTTAAAATTAATACAGATTTTCCATTAAATGGCAGTGAAGTTGGTATTAAATTCCAACCTAGGTGGTATTAAAAAGTCTTACATTTAACTTTGAGAATCCTCATTTTTGTGTGTGTATGTGTGCACGCACTCACCGGACGTCTGGATATGTTTTTACTGGAATCAATACAAAATGTTTTGCAGCTTATTTTATCCACATTTTAACAAAAAAGTGGGCAGAAAGTTCTCCAGCCTGGGTTTTTGTTTGCTTCACATCTAAAAACCTATGGATGTCTCTGAATCCTGGAGATATTGATTTGAACTTGTGCGTACAAGATAATTTGTGTACAAGTGTTTTTCAGGGGGCTTCGTTAAAAACCTGTCTAAAATAGGTGTCCAGCTTTACAACCTGGAAAAATAAAACTGACAGAAGAGATCTCAAGGATTCCTGCATTTTCTGCTTCTGTCATGTTGGTCAAAATTTTTAATGGTTTGGAAATGCCTCTTGTTTCTGATACGAGATCAGAGCATCATGATAACTGATATTTTTCAACCCCTTTCCAGCCAAAACAGAGTAGAATATGAAAAAAGAGTTCGAGCACAAGCCAAAAAATTCTCCCCCTCGTAAGGGCGAAGACTTGCTCCGCTGCAGCAGAAGGAATGGGTTTAACAAGAATCACCTCCCCGCTCAGTCTCTCAATGAATGTGCTCCTCTCACATCAGGACTTGCTTAAAGACTTCTATTTAAACTCCACACATTCTGTGCCATCCGTTCTCCTTTGACCTATCATTTTTTCTTAATTGCCAGTTGGCGCATAATGCTGGGAGGGGATGGGTGCTTCAGCACCCTGGTCATTTCTTTTTAAACATTTATTGTCTTATGTGGTGCAAGGGACACAGCTCGGTACCAGTTTCATCAACTCCATGCAAGCTGACTGTCATCAATGTTCAAGGAAGAAAATGTCTTTGTTTTTATTTTGCTATTTCACAGGGTCGAGTCCTTTTATGTTTCCCCCTTATGTTCCATAAATTTAATGTAAAAATAGCTTATTTCATTGTCAGTATTTCAACTGCTGTATAATGAATGGCACTTTTATACTGTTGTATCTCACTAGTGTCTCTAGATGGCTCTGTTTAATTCTTTCCCAGGTTTTCTATTCAGCATGCTGTAATATATGATAGAATCTGCTGCCTTGGCTGTCTTTTTGTTATTCAAAGTGTTTGCTATGGAATAAATAAAAATGGCCATGATGACTGAGGCAGGTAGGCTTACTTCTGTATCAGACTTTAAGGTTATATGGTGCTTTGTTCATGTATGTGTTGGCGTAAATAAAACTTTCTACAAAAATGTTTGCATTTTCTTTATTAAGAGATTAAAATATACACAAAGTTAAACTTGGCCTCTAAAGGTTCAGAAACAAAGCAAACTATTCAATCATTAAAAGTCAAAGGTCTGTAAGAACTGTTTTGTTTACAGTTCCTCTACACAATTTACTGACTTGGTGCAAGCAAAAGCTTGTGCAATTAGTATTTTATATAATCAACATTATACATAATGTGCTGGAAACATTTTACAAATGTGTTCCCTATATAACATAATGTGAAGAAAAAGTGAAGTGTACTATAGTTATTTTTAGCTTGAAGTAATTATTTAGAATAATATATTGTGCAGTTGAAATTTTAGGCTCAATGTTATTTAAAGTTGAGCTTCGCACTATCTTACTGTCCAGTTGCTACATAAAAACACATCAGCTTATGCTTCAGTGATGGCGTCCACTCTGATGATCCCTGTTGGGCAGGATTTTGAAGAGCTCCCATGGTGCTCTGCTTTGACTGGACTAGTCTGCTGGAAGGTACTCAGGGTGCAGTATTCCTTGCAGGACCAGGGAGGGTCCTTCTCCAGGGACGTATGGCTGCAGAGCCAACACCCTGAGTCTCCTTCAGCTGGGCTCCCTGGCTGTGAGCTGAAGGTCAGACTCATGCCCGAGCCCTCTAAATCTGGCAGTGGAGTCATGGTGCTCACAGCGTACGGGATGCCCAGGAGAGAAGTAGAACAGCCTGGGCTTGCTATATTGCAGTACGTGCTGGCCTCCATTAACTGGTGGTGGAAGTGGGGACACGCTTCCTCCTGGAGATCTGCACACTCGGCTAGCGTGTCAATTTGGAGAGTTTCCTCTGCTTTCATCATGTCTGCTGTGTTTTCTTGTGTAACCACCCAGCTCTGTAATCACAGTCATGTTCAGGGACAGTCTCATGAGATAATGGTGAGTATTTCTGTGTTGAGCTAAATTTACCTTGAAATCTCCCTGGCAGTCACTGTACAGGGTGTGGAAATAGGGTGCTGGAGTTGGGATGAAGGCACTTTGCCTCCACCTGTAAGTGTGAGGAATATAAAGATACTATTTAGTGTATATTAGTTGTAGGAAAAGCCATTTGATATATTGTGGTATGGCATCAAGCTGGAGGAGAACCTTACTTTTTAACCGGAGCATAGCATAGAAGTAAGACAAATGGCACCATCACACATAAGGCTATGAACACCTTACCCAGTCCAGAAACAAATGTGTGTGGCTGGAGATCTGTATAGACCAACATAGAGTAGAAAATATTTAAAAAAGTGTAATCCTAGACACAAAGGGGGGGGATTTCAAAAGTTGGAATACACATGAAAGAAATTGATTTACAGTAGCTGTTTTCTTAACAAGTTGCCTTTAAGATGAAGATCCTCTTGATTAATCTTGGATCCAGCTGTCTGTCGGGGGGAGAGACTCACCATTCTCTGCTGACTCCGTCTTCCAGTGAACCTCTGAGGACCAGTCACTCCACTCTCCCATGTAAAAGGCCTCATTAGGACTGGACCGCACTCTGGCAGCGTACTCAGTGTCTGGCACAAATTCATAATCATCCACAGAATAATTCGTACTGTCGGTGTTAATATCATGTGATACCACCTGAAATAAAGAGATAAGAGTAGTGGCAGTATGTAATGGAGAGAAATATCCCGTATGGATGCCTATTTGTGCTCAAACAAATCAATTTAATAGTTAACAGATACTGTAATATGACAGGACAGTTATTCACAGTTACACAAGAAAAGTGCAGATATAGGAGCAGAGCAATAGATGAAATCAACAATTTGCTAAAAAAAAAATTTATTAAAACAAATTGTTAAAAAGAATGTGTGGTAAATATTTTTTAATGTTAACTTTAAAAGATACTTATGATTAGAATCTCAATTGCTTTATCTATTACCATTTTTAACTTGGACTGTCCTCAGAGATGGGATGTAAAGGGCAGTCAATCTTTTCCACAAAGGTACAAATCCTGGCGAAACTTTTTTAACTGCAAATATTTTTGATATCATCACAGAAGGAAAAGTGCGGGTGAAACCAATAACAGCTTAATTTCAGTCAGCTGTGGCAGGTTCAGCACTGGTGTTTTGCCTGACTCAGGAGCCCTTTTGGTCATTTGAATAAATGTGGGGTTTTTTTGTCTTCAAGAAATTGTATTATTTCAGTACAACATCAATCACCTCCAGTACTGCATTATTACTTAATCTTGAATCGCTGTTTTGTAGAGGGGTCTTGTGTCAAAATCTAGTTTTAGGAGCATTTTATTAGTATATTATAAGAAACTAAGAGCGTGTTCAGTAGGGGCACAACAGCAAACGTTAACCCCCATAACAGGTTAATCCAGCCATGCTTACTGGGACAGTAGAGTGGAATAGCGCCATCACTGTGTTCTCAGTTAAATGTGAACTTTTCTTGCCATGACAAGTCAAAATATCTGCAGTGGAAAAGACTTATGGCCCAAATAAAGTCACAGCGTCACCCACAGACAGTGGCCACACTGAGCTGACCACTGATGAAGTCGCTGACGTAGTTTCTCATTTAAAAATGTTATCTTGGCAGCTCAGAGCAGAGCTGTCATGGGAAGAAACCCAGTGAAAAGAAAAATGAGCCTGTGAAATTATTGACAGCAGTTTGGATCATACCCCTGGAACATCGTCAAAAATCTAATCAGACCAAAATGGCACCAGTAATTGATTCCAAAACTTATTTTTGTATTGTTGATTACTGCTGTGTTTTCACTCACCTTTAAATTATTCAATTGTAAATATCTGGTTTAACCTTTAATACATCAATTTCCATGTTATAGATTAATCCATTGGTCAATGATTGATTAGCCAGTGGATGCGAACTGCCTCTAAATGGCAAGAACTGTTTCTCTGATTCACACCAAGAAAGACGTGCCCATTCTTGCTTGTTCATAACTGAATCTTACGTTATGTTTGTCTCCTCTTTTGTAGTAATGCAGCTGATACTTCAGGTCACTGATCAGATCGGTGAAAAAAGTGTAGTTCTCATAGGTGCTTTTCCAGGTGAAGTGGTGTTGATTTGAGTTGTGGCTAATGGTGAGGCAGCACGGAGCGTTTGGTTTTACTGAAGACAAACATACACCAAAGGCAGGTTTAATTAAAAAGGCAGACATGGATTGATTCTGAATATATATGAATACATGTTCTTGTGTCTGGTCACGAGAACAGACCAATATGTTCCCTTACTGTTAGAATAAGGCGTGTATTCTTTATCCAGACACTCACAGCTTTCAGACCCATTACTCTTGTTGTGGCAAAGCGAGATTTCAAAGGTAACTGTATCGTCAAAGGTCACTGCGTAGTCATCAGGCATTGACTCGGATGTTTTGACAGAACAGAAGTAATCCCCGTTGGTGTTTGTCAGCATACACACAAACTTCTTTCTGCACAAGGCAGTAACGAGACAAAACATCATCATCACATTTAAGGTAATCCAATATGTGCAAGTAAAAAAAAGGGCCTCACTTTTCTGTTGTTTTAATGAAAGTGAGCCAATAGGAGCTGTTGCTGTCTGAGGTGTTCCCTGCAACGCTCAGGGAGCAGTTGATGGTGAACAGGTAATCGTTTACACAATGAAGAATGGGGTCCACACCTTAAAAAATGTACAGACAATGTTTTATTTGGAGTATCAGTCAAATGAGAGTTTTTACCAAAGTGTCACTTTATAACTTTAACCCTGATGCGACCTCTAACCTCTGACTTTCATTGCACTACTTATCAGACCTCTTTAAAATATGGCGAATTGCTCCATAAGACTTATAAATTGTTCTTACTTAGGATAAAAAATTTTTTATTAATGCTTTAATTTTGGGTTTGTTGGGTTGTGAGGGTTGATTTAAGTTAAGGATCGCTTTGGTTGGTAAATTATTCTCTTTGTATTTGTATTTTAGAGAGGATCTCTTTGAGGCCAGTAGGGACATGAGGAGTAATTACAGTGACCAATAATGCTTTCATTATAAATATGGGCATGTGAGATTTGTTTTAGGATAGACTTTTAAAAATGGGAACCTATACTTTAATTGTAAAATGACAAAAATAAATACATTTATTGACTCACCAGCATCTAAAGATATGACAATACTGACATCACAAGACTCTGGCAAGGTGAGAGGAAGTGGCTTGGGGCACAAACGCAGTCAAGATGGACTCTGTTTCCCAAATGTCAGACTGTTTATTGTGAAGATGAAACTTTCATATTAGCATCTAGTTGCTGCTGTTTACATTACACGATGCAAATTTAAAAAATGCATCGTGGAATGTTCAGGGTGTATACGTGTGTATGTATATAAATAACTATATATTGTTTTATTTTATTTTATGTTACCATATTTTAATTTATTTACTTAATTATATGTTGCGTGTGTAGCATGAAGGAACTACAATTTTTGTTTTGTTATGCAGCCTTGTGCTGTATAATGACTAATAAACAACCTTGTTCCTTGTACATGTTTTTACACTTTACAATAAGCCACCAACTCTTCAGCTCTATCTATTAGTATAAAAAACATTAATAATAATAAGGTAGTAGGCACTTCACTTTAAAATAAGAAAACATAGCAGACTTTTTCCAGAAGGTCAAAGGTCATATTGACTATAGCTGAGGTCCTCATCAGAGTCAGTTAAATGGATAACAAACCCAACCCTCTGAGCTAATTTGTCTCGCTAACTTTTTTAGTGTTACATTTTACAGTTATTCATTTGGCTTTTGTCCCAAGCAATGTACAGATGAGGGACAATCCAAACAATCTTGATGAGGATTTTAGATTTTTTTCTGTGGATAGACGGAAAATCACATTTTTAAAAATAGGCCGTACTGGCAAATACTTAACCTGTGGTAAGATGTCCGTAGAGACAGGCAGTGTTAGTAGATACGAGCAGAAATGTGATCAGCAGCCTCGGTGGAAAGCGGCATTCCATCACACCAGACGGTCCAGACATCGCGTCAGTCCTGAGATGTCTCACTGAAGTCATGCTGCTCTGAAGCTCTCAGTCTGTTTTTAATCAAGACTGAGAGAGGGAGGTTTCAGTCAGTTTTCACACTGATCGCTATCACTCACGTCACTTGTAGGGGAAGATGTGCTTTCTTGAGACAGCAGTTGTAAATGGAAAGTGTGTGTAAAAGGGGTAAGGCTTGAGTATCACATCACAGCCACAAAATCTATCATAATGTGCACTAACTTTGGCATGTGGTTGAACAACAGTACATTTACTCATCATCATAGAAGCCAGTTAAAATACAATATCTGAAATTCTCTGACTCTGATAATGTTTTGCCTTTTTGTTGAGACAGTCCATCGTGAACTAAGGAAACTACTGAATAGGCACAAACCTGGAATATATTCATGTCATATCAGCACTGTGGTGAGATTGATTTTGATTGATGAGCTGATAAGACACCAAAGATACACATGCAATGGTGAAACTAAACATGTCACTTAACATAAATTGCTGCACAAACTTCTCTCTCAAGCTCTATAAACTCGACTGTCCCTCTGCTGTATAATCTCTAAATTGACCTATTTCACATGAAATGTAATACCACTAAAACAAACCCATTTCTATGGCCATTAGTTATGTGATTGTGCACATAGAAATCTTTGATTTCTGTATATATCCTTATTTACACAGTAGTTACTTTTAGGACGATTTCATTTTTATTTGGTTTGTACAGCAACTATCTTCGTCCATACGTAACAAACAATTACATTGAATATCCTAAATATCACATTTGTAATTATTTTGAAAAATAAATTCAGAATTTCTCTTCACTGATACAGGTATATCCATCTAAAATGGATATACTATTATATATATATTACTATATATATATATATATATATATATATATATATATATATATACTATTATTTAACTATTTAAACTCTGAACTGATAAAACACATCTTTAAGTTTATTTGTACATGCTAAAGTGACTCACATAGCTCGCCAGTGAATGTATTTTTGCTTAATATCTGCAGCAGTTGCACTATAGTATCTGGAGAGCTAGACATACGTCGAGGTATACAATTCATGTTAGTGTTTCTAAGCAGCGTAACCTGAAATTGGAATGTATTAATTATTGTGTAACTTACAAGGGAGTGTTGTGCAATGTGTTAAGCAGTGACAGGAAATCAGCCGAATGATGGTTGTGTGGTGTTGTGGAAATTGTCTGACACCCGACACCCATGAAATAACAACACAAACCCCCGATGCCATTAAAGCCCCTTTGAATTTAATTTAATTTAACTGAGAAAGGCATGTAATAGTTATTGAATAAATGATCAAACTATTGATTCACACTGTTTTACTTTCACAGTGGCGAAGGTTCTGAGCTGACGCTGTCTTGCTCTTAGGTTTGTGATTTTGTTTATTTGGAGTCTGTAAACATAGTGACTATTTGTCACTTTGTTAGGCTGTACATAGTGCATGAAGTAATCTGAAACAGATCAAGAGGAAGTCATCTTAGCAAGCTGGCACTGAATGCCAGTCTTGTTTGGTTTAAGCATTTACCATCTGATTAGATCAAAGTACAATTTGTGATTAAATGCAATTTGCAAGTCTGTTAATTTGTGGTCCAAGGGAGCATCGTATTGTTTGTCACTTCAACTAGTCATTCTTTTTTTATATAACTGTATTAAACTTGAATAGCATTCGAACAGGAAACAAGTATACACCATGACACCACACAGATAGACATGTCAATGTGATAACAGGTTTCAGTTTAAATTGGGTTTTTGCTTTCAAAAATATCAGTGCACTAACAGAGGCCTATTTTTATTTGTTGAAACCTAAATGACTTGCTGTCCCCCTATGTGAAGCAGTGTGAACTTGTGTTGAAAACATGCTTAAGCTCAGCAGTGAAGCTCTTGTGAGAAGTCTCTGTATTGTGCAATAGCAGAAACCCTGATACGGTTAGCTCTATCTGCAACTTGTTGCGGTTCTGAGACATCTGATATAGGTACTTTTTTCATTTTTTTAGTATTTTGATAAACATGTTTTCCTTTTTTTGTGATAAAGACTCTAAAGATTACAGCAAGAGATGTTACTGGCTTCAAAATTTCATGAAATGTGACAGAAGAAGATCTAAGGAGATGGCTATGGAAGCATAAAATTGTCTGTGTCAAGGTTTTGGAGGAATATTTTGCTGGTTAAGATTCTGTTCTAGTAAATGCCAAAGAAAAACATTTTAGTATTCAAACTCACCAAGTAGACACTGAAGTACACGCACTACAGCACTATCTTTCACATTCAAAATAAAGACGTCCAAACCTTGTATTATTATCATTTAATATTTCACTGTTGTGTTTACACAGTTGTCCACGATATTTTGATTGCATGAATCCTTTACACATCTGGCAAATATAAAAAGAGAGACCATTTAATTTTACTTGAAATAACTTAAATGACTTTGCTTCCACTTATAAATAAACTCAGTGGTAAAATAATACTGGACCTATAAAACAAGTCTCCTCTGAAGTCTAAGTCTGTGATATTTTTCCCCGTTTAGCGTATACGAAGTGTAACAATGCACCAGGGTACAAAACATGAAAAATCACCCAGTGGAAAAGGATGGGTATAGTTTTAACTAAGCTTCTATCTAGATCAGTGATGTAGATAAGCACTTGAGGCACACCAGCATTGGTCACTCACAAGCCAGTTTCCCGTCAAAGGACGACAAGGTAATGGCAAAGGCTTGCAGGGCACACATGGGGAAACTGTAATCCATAGAGAAGACGTCCTCTGCTACACGGCCAAACTGCATCACTATGTAATCCTCTGGAAAACACGTTGAAGGGTTGGGGGACAGAAAGAGAGGTGACTGTGTTGAGAATAAAGTCAAGACGGCTGTTTTTCTTGTGTTTGATGAAAGACAATAAGTCAGTCACAACTTACCATTGTCAGGGTGGATGATCTGGAAGTTCTTGACGGAGGCCTGGGTGACACGTCCATGGAAGTTAAGCACATATGACTGAGTCTGCTCGTTCCAGCTCGGAGATTTGTTCACCAGGGTGACCAGTTTGTCTGTGTTGCCGTTCACATGGCGGATCAGTAGAGTCTCTAGTTCCTATAACAAGGTAAAATGTCAGTTCCTTTGAAAATGTTCACATTTACGCTACACCATCGGCGGTTTAAAAAAGTGAGGATTATGTTATTAAACTTACATTCTTTGGACGAATGGACACTCTTTCATCGTTCTCCAGCATGCCAGGGATGATCACTGTCATTTTCCTGGGACCCTTAAATCCCAGCACATTCGTCTCCTGGAACATGATAGCCAATTGTGTTATAGGTTTTATCTCTTGATATACTGTGTTAAGTGGGATGTTAAGTGAGTAAGTTTGGACTCACATAGCATATGGCTGCCAGCTCTTGCCGCACTGATTCACACTCTTTGATGAAAGGCTTTTTCTCAGGGTTTTCACCTCCATCATAGACTGTAAACTTTGTACCCAGAACATTGGACCTGAAACACATTCACCTTATCAGGTATACAAGTTCTGACATGATCTATCACATGAAAGATGAGAATGTCGAGCCAGAATTAGGAAGAACAGCAATGGGGTGTGTTCACTTCCATGTCAAATCTTTGCCTTCACAAATCTCCCTTACAGAAAAGCCACATGAATTTCCCATGTAGGAAACATGTAGGAAATATGTAGTAAAATGGAGTATTGTGTAGATGTGGATAACATGTAATCCCATCGGTTTCACATGGGAAATGGGCTTTGCACATTACACCACGAAGATGTTCCAAAACAATGTTTCCCATGTGCTTAACATGTGATTTTAACATATTTTCACAGGTTAAATTTCAAATGTGCCACATATGGTTTTTAGAACTGTGTATCCCACAATTCACTGCACCATGAAACCTGTGGGTGCAGTATGACAAGGAACCCTGGCTACAAAGTTGAACTTGTGAATCCTCTGCTTTCATTTTCTGTTCATTTACAGTGCTGCATTGTGGACAGGTGGAAGTGAAAAAATAGAGAGACCTTAAGCAATTTAATAATTTTAATAAGGGCAACACTCTTTGATTAGTCTTTTGTTGATTTTACTTGTCAGGAAACAGGAAAGGCACATGTGTTACTAATAACATTAACAATGGCTCTGGTCCAGTAGCCTTATTACCACTGAGCCAGCAGGCACATTACCAGAGCCCTAAGACTGGGAGACCTAAATGAAATGCAGCTTTTTTAAGGTTGGTGCCACCTGTGCTTTTCCTGCTATGACACGTCACAATGTCTGCCGTCAAAAAAGTCTCTTGGTTGTGAGTGCTGCTTGATTTCAGCGTCAATTCATCCCTTGACTTCTATGCTTGCTGGGGACCAGATGAGTAACATACTGTAGCATCTTACCCGATAATAGGCCTTTCTCATGAAAGACATTTTGACGGGTTACAGTAGGAAAAACTGACTGTTACATTGTCATGGCTTAACAGGACACATTACTTACAGTACTTTTCCTAGTCAAGCCAGAATGCCTGGCCAATTCACACCCTAGGGTGACGGATGAATGCAATGAAGTAGCTGATGGGATAGAAATCCACTGAGAGACCTTTTTATGGTAGATTTTTTGACATGTCATAGCAGGAACAGCTGTTGATACTAATATTAATTGTGGATCCATTCCATTTCAGGTGTTTTAGTACCAGGGCGCTGGTATTATGCATGCTAGCTTAGTGGTGGGGCTTACTGTCACTCAAATAGAACAGAGCTGTCATTAGTGTTATTAGATACACCAGTGCTTTTTCTCTTATAACTATGTCAGGTCCAGGTTTGAGAACCACTTGTTTAGCATGATGACATTTTTAAATATAATCTGAAGAGGCTTTGAAAGGGTTTCATAATTTCAGAGCTTTCACTAAAAAGAGGAGCCATGGATTCTTTTTATCTAAAGGTTTGTAACTATACGAGAATAAGTGTACAAATAAATCAGACAAAAATGGTTTGAATTGAGTTATACCTTAGTTTTCCTATGTAGCAGTTTGTGTCTCTGGACAGATTTGTCGGGTCAGTGGAGATGAGATAGTTGGATGTTTTGCACTTCTTCCTTTTCCTGCCTGCCATTAGAAACACCTTGGTGATGGCAAAATGAAAAACAAACAGAGAGAGACAATGAGGAGAACTTGGATAGAAATATGACAGGATCATATTAATCAACGTGGACAGTGATTGGGTTTGAATTTTGCAGAAGCGCCCACCCTCTTGCCATCCTCCTTCTCCATGTGGAGGTAGTAAGTCGGGTAAATGCCCTTCTCCATGCCTCTCCTGTCCCTGGTGACCCTACATTGGATCGTCACATCTCTGGGGGCTGGACGCAAAGCAAACATTTCAAGATCCTCCACTGACACTGGAGACGTTGGCTGAAAGGAGTAAAAGTGAGAATGGTTTCACCACTAGTCATTCTGATATGCTTTCTGTGACGAGTCAAAATAAATATAAATAAAATAAATTTTCTTGACAATTTGGGTTTTTTCTTCAAATGTCTCACCCTTTCGTTAGATTCACTGCCTGAGGACGAACCCTCCCTATAGTTGGAGTTAAGGGAAGCTAGACTTGGTGTAGTTTTTTCTGCTTTGTTTGTCTTTTTCCCCTTTTTCTCTGTTTCCTGGGTTTCCTCGTCTTTGCTCTCGTCACTTATTTGGCACCTGGCTATGGAGATAACACACGCAACATTATTCTTAACAACAACGTTACAGTATTGTTGATCGTAAAGTCCACTGGGTCAGATTATCACTTACATGTGTCGAGTTGTTTTTTGCTCTTGGGTGAATGAGGGACAAGCCTCTGGGACAGGTCTTCCTCTTCATCGTCACTTTCATCCCGTTTATTCTTCTTTGGACTTGCCACATCCACCGCCGACTCAATCTCCTGGGTTGAAGCCTCCAGTAAGTGCTTCTCTGCAAAAGACGAGAAATTAAATGTGTGTAACCAACAGCTGGATTCATGTTAAGAGCGTTAAACAATGTTCGTTCCTCCTTACACACAACATATATATCATGCAGAGGACTGATGTGTTAATGATAAATTGAACACTGATGTTACTTTTACGCTCTTGTTTGGTTGTCTTGTTTGTCTTCTGTGGGTCTTCAGATTCTTTCACTTTCTTCTTTGTTTTTTTCTCCTTTTTCTCTTTGCCTTTTTCCATCTCTGTCTCCTTCTCATCATTCTTTTCCATCTCTGAAAAAGTAATGAGTTGCTGATTATTATCATTTATTAAAGAACTTATCAAAGTGTTTGTTAGCTTTACATGTGCATGCATAAAAACACATAATACAAAAACATGTCCCAGTGTGGATAAATCTGTACTCCCTGACTCATACCACAGTATATAAATTGTCATTTGCATGAATAAACACAAACACATCACATTGGAATAAAAGATTCTTTTGATATTCTTACGTTTGACTTTTTCTTTTTTCAATTCCTTCTTCTTTGTCTTTTTCCCCTCCACCTGAGCATCATTTTCAAATTCACACTTCACCTCGTGCTCTTTGTCAATCTCCAGGTTCATCTTCTTGGGAGTAGCATGTTTCTCTGAAGGCACCTCATCTAACGTCATGCTTGCTGTTGTATTGCATTCATCCAGTGTGATCTCATCCAATGGGTTATCGTGGGCATGTTCAACTTGATCTCCAGAAAGAAACAAAAAGAAACTCAACATAATTGCAGCATGCAATGGAATCAGATTTGTCTTCCGTTCTTCTGCTACACAAAATAAGAAATTATTCTAATACTAACCACTCAGGGAAGCGTTGCTCAGGGATTGGCTGATCAACAGAGGTGTCTCATCAGAACGGGCAACTTTGTGCTTTCGGTTCTTTTGGCGAGTGTCCCAGTTTGCAACCACCATTTGAGAATCAGCCCTCTTCTTTTGCTGCTTTTTCATCAAAAGGGTTCGCTGGGGGAGAAATGAGAATTGGACTTCATTCAAACAGTTAATTCTGTCTCCACACAATATTTATTTTCACTACAACTACAGAGAAAATAGTGCTTCTTATCCCTTTACCTTCAGTAGCTACTACAGTAATATCTTGATTTATTTCTCCTCTCAACAAACTTAAACTCCAGAAAAAAAACCTTCTTGATGTGAAATGTTTTCACTTTTAATCGCTTTCAAAGTGGGATCTTGTTAACAGCACATGTTGGTTAGGTACGATATAAAAGAGGGTAGGTAGGACATTTCATTACATTTGAAGGTATTACTGCTTTTTTATTGCATATGATGACTAAACTCTACTGACCATAAGCTAAATACCATAGGTATTATGTTCTTTAGTCAGAATTAAAATGTTATATTCTGTTATTTAACTAAGAAAGGAACCAGATACGTTTTTGAATGTTACATGGGATAATTATTTGTAATATAACTTCTATTGGTTGTCATATTTGATTAAATTTTAGATAGTGATTATCCCTATAATATGTATAATTATAATTATTTTCAGCTTAAGGTAATTGTGGATGCAAGATTTTAAATGTGTCTATGCATCATGGTTAATGTTTACTAGGCCTACTACTAGTATCAATTTAGAATTTGTAATATTAGGTTACTACTGCTGCTATAAGTTTCACACATTTTATTGCTGATTATCTGCTGATCTTGTAAACAGTCAACAGGAAGTAAGCCATAGCTCACATACTGTACAGCATAAATGAGTCGGTAACTCCAAACAGCAGGTGGTTCTGACACAGGTAGCCATGACCTCAAGAAAGCTTTATTTCTTTGCTCTGCCTCAGCTTTAACCTCTTGTTAGCTAATCAAACAAGGAATATGCTCAATTATTTGCTCCACTGTCAGCATGGACTATGATAATTTTATGTATCCTACACAGAACACAGATAAATATCTTTTCTGTCAGCTTAAAAGTAATATTGTAAATAATTTGAAGTGCATTTTATTGTACCAGTAAAATAAACAAAAACACATCAGGGCTAGGTTATTTCATGTGTAAATTACATCAAATAGGCCTACTTGTCCTTGTTTCTTTACCTGGTTGTCCAGCTTCTGTTGTCGTATATCGGGGTCCTCCATGTCTGGTCTGAATTCACGATTCACTGCTTATTATTACAAAGTAGTACAGTAGATAATACTAAAAAGGATACTTAAAAACTACAATCCAGCGTCAAAGTTCAATGTGAGAATTGGTTCAGTTTCCAAAATAAAAGACCAATTACACATGGACGCGGGTGTGTGTTGTGCCACCCTGCTTCATCTGACAGTCTGTCCACCTGCATGTAGCAGAAGGCAAAGTGGATTAAAAGGGGATAATGTTCTTAAACTGCACTGCACAGCTCAGTCAGTATGGACAAGCAGTCTCAAGGGGGCAAGGCGAGCTGTCCATGACTGCTTTATGGAGATACTATGGCCTAATGTTACGGCTGAAAGGTGAGACAAGAAAAACAGCAAGGTGTTATTAACAGTCGTGTCCCTCCATTTACGTCACTTACCCCGGCGTAAACAGTCAAACCGCAGCAGTCACCATAGATTGCCCTAAAGTTTACGAGTCTCACTCCACCTGCCTCACAACATCATCATTTAAAGAGTGCCTTTAAAAATGAACTAAAACGTCCCAGAAAAAAAATCAACAAATCCAGACGTTGGCGCTTAGCTCAGGTTTATCCCGTTGCCATGGATACGGCTACCCTGCAGCTGCGATGGAGAGCCGCGAAAATCAAAAGAGCCAACAACTCTTTGTCTCTGTCTTTTAACGAGAACTTACACCCTGCGTGCCTTCATTATCAGTCGGTCTGTTTGTTTGTAGCGTTTTCACGATGTTCTGTTCCGTTTTAGTAACGTTAGGCCCCAGGCTACACTGCTGCTGGTGAGCAGGAAGGATAAACCTATTTATAGCCTGGCTTGTTTGGTTGCAGGGTGAATACTGGTAGGGGTAGTTTGGGGTAAGATGCCCCATCCATGCGGTAAAATCACTTTCATAGGTGCAAATTACAGATAAAATAAACTACAAGTAGCTGTTTAAAAGCAAGGGGATTATGTGATAGACCTATGTTTTAGAAATAAACTTGCTTTGCCTTATGTCATTAGTTTTCCTATCATTTATTTCCCCGGGGGGCGTTTTGCCACATGTTACCAAATGGGACATTTTCTGATAATTTACCTTCTGCATCATTTTTAATTATGACCTAAATGTCTTAGCCCTTGATATGATACTATTCTAAATAACTTAAAAATAAAGTGGATAAATGGATAAACACCAGACCAAGTATTTCCAGTTGTAGGTAGGTATATTTATTTTGTCCCAATATAACAGGTCATAGAGTGAAATTGAGTTTGTAACTCCGTTGTAGCTTTTAGCATTAGCACTGCAACGTAGCTCACTATAAGCAATTTAAGTAGACTAAATCTTTGTGGAAACATCTAGATAGCTAAATTTATGCAATTGGCTATGGGTTGTTGAATATAGTACGCCACGCTCCTGGAAGTGATGTTGAAGCCGCATAACTTATTTTATTTTTTTAGGACATACTTGCTAATGATGAGGTCAGTGTTTTTTTATAGGCCAAATGGATATTATGGAAAGATTTAAATGATGAAGTTTAACAGTCGCACTTTACCCATTGTCCCATTTAACCAGTATTCACTCTATTTCTGTATGTATTTTTATAAATATTTGAAGATTTTAAGTAAATTAAGGCTTTTGTGACTTTATAAATTAGGCCCAAGTTTACTTTACTTATCCTAATTTTTGTCCTGTGGCTAGCTCTAATACCTTAAGTTAAGTTAAGTAAGGTTGTAATAGTAGTAGTACTAGTATACTAGTATTAGTAGTGTATTGTCTCAGCTGCTAACAGTAGTGATATAGCCCCCTACATAATAGCGGCCTAACAGCAATGGTCTTGTCATTGTAATTGTTGTATGTAATAGCAGAGGTATACTTTTCCAGTTGACTTTAAAAGATTAATGTAAAAAAACATATATAACACTTTAAAATGTTTTTTTTCTTTTACTATATTGTCTTTTATCATAGGTCCTAAGGGTTAGCTAATGATGTATTTTCTGTGTAGTTTTAGTATTGTTTTTGTTTTAGGTCTTTCAAGAGAGTTCTATTAAATAAAACAAAATATGATGGATGTTGAGTTTCAAAAATTTCAAAATATCAAAATCTTTATTTTGTCTTTTACTATATTTGATTTTATCAGGCTACATAGGCTATGTCTACTTCTACAACACAGGGCTGCACACTCAGGTTGTAGCCCCCTTCATGCTATACACACAGAACATTGTACATATTTTTAAAATTAGAACAGAATAAAAATAATATTTATAGTATTATACTTGATTTGTTTTTTTATATATGTAAATATTCCATAGACTGTATTTAAAAATATTCCTATTGTTTATTATTTATTTTTTAAATAATTGTTCAAATAATTCATTTTAATGGGGCTTTATTTTGATAGGAAACGGACACTTACCCTGTCAAAGCATCTTTAAATAGATATTTTATATTATAAGGATGTCCTACATGATGTTCGTGTGTATATGTCACGGGCTAAACCGGAAAAAGAAAAAAGGGGTGTGTCCTAATCGGTCCTAATGTAAGTGTCGCTAGGATACAACGAGGCAGCCAAACAGGAAATGTTCCAGCCTGATTTGGGGTTTCCCCAAATACTGTTACATGGTAAAAAAAAATCAATTGGTAGGTTTGATCTTTTTTGAACTACAAAATATTATCTATTTTTGACAAGTGTGTTATGTGTGTGTGTTATTTTATGACCGACTCAGATCACTCGCACTGTTTTTCAGCAATCAGCAGTTTGTTCAATTTATAACTCCGCTAAAGAAATAAAGCATGGATACGAAAATAAAGGTAGGCTCTACAAGTTTAGTTTGATTCACAATAGCTAGTTAGATGTTGGTTACATTTTACTGCCTTAATCATAATTAAAATATAAATATTTATTTTTTAGCTTACACTGGATCCATAGACTGTATATAAACGATACTAATCTCCTAAGTAGTGCCTTATTCATTTCATATGAAGCAAGTATTGTTTTGATCTGTAGGTACCACATGCCCTGAAAGCTAAAGTGATGCTATGGTGAGAGCTGTGTCCACAATCCAGATTATGTTCGTTTTACTGACTAAATATCATAACTTACCCTGAATCCATTCCCTGGGCGTTTTTAGGACAGATGTAAGCTACCATGACATGGAGGAGATCAACAAAATGCAGTCCATTCCTGATCTGGAGAGGTTTCTGCCCATTTATGACAAGAAACGTATTTATGTATATTACACACACTCACACACAGGCCATATTTTCTTGTCATGCTTCTCCTCTCCTGTGACAGTGCTTTATGCAGTGTGTTTGGAGTTGACCTCCCTGAACCAAAAAGAGAAGTCCTGCTGGAGGTGTATGTCCAGACTGTGCGTTTTTGCAGAGCACGCAGCTTCAAAATGGAACAGACTTCTGCTCTCTTGTCCATCATC
This sequence comes from Micropterus salmoides, assembly GCF_014851395.1. Classification (NCBI taxonomy): domain Eukaryota; kingdom Metazoa; phylum Chordata; class Actinopteri; order Centrarchiformes; family Centrarchidae; genus Micropterus; species Micropterus salmoides. The sequence continues at coordinate 11,509,482 of NW_024041262.1, read as the reverse complement.
AAGTCCATCCATGAGGCTAACATAGGTAAGTAAAGTCATATTGTTATCACTGCCCTGTAGTTAGCAGTTTTAGATGGAACGGGCTTTCAACACAGATGTGTAAAATTAATATGAGCTTATGTGACAGCTGACACAATATATTTACAGTAAATACTCATATTGTCTGTCAGTTTTTTTTTTTCAAAAGTCTCTGAATCTACACAAAACAGTGTCATGTGAGTTCTTCTTATGCTGATGGGCAAATATTACAGGTTAGTTTGTTTAAATAATTAATTAAAATGTTCCCCAACCTTATTTGGGATGTTTTTGAAACTCCTTTCTTGCAGAAACTCCACTCATCAACATAGAACAGTGTCTTGAATACTGCAAGGAACTACTTCTCTGTCACTCAGTCAGGGTATGTAAAACAATTAGTCTTTTTTATGAAGAATATACTTTTAACACCCATACATTTTCATGAATATGTTTCTCTGTTTTCCCACTACAGCGACCTCCCTTTACTATAAACCTGTTCAGCTCTGAGGAGGTGAACTGTATCTTTAAGTACATCTATAACAGCTATGCAAGACACTACAAACTCTACAAATATATTTTCACTCCACAGGTAATGAATTGTTCTGCAAATTGTTTATTAATTTTTTCTATACTTGATATTAATCCTGAGAGGATGATGAGCTTCTAAGTATTTTATTTCCACAGGTAAAACTTGATTTGTCTTTGACTTACTCTGGGATCCCAGACCAGGACGAACCTACCATGGAGAATTCCTCTGCTCCAGGTAATCATTACATGGCATCTGCAGTTTTAATAGCACGGAAACGGTTTAAAGGTTTTTAAATGTGTCATCATGCAACCTAGGAGTGAACAAGGGCAATTTAAACAGACTGACCAACAAAACACAACAAGTTAAAGTTATGAAACTGTAAATTAGCAGAATTAGAAAATTTACAACAGGAAATGTTAATAAACATTAAACCATTCACTTTAACAACCCACAAATACAAAAACCTCCTCTACAAGGTGCACCTAACAAATATGTTCAATTTAATGTTGTGTTACGTGGAGAACAGAAAAGTCTTGATATTTTTGAGGACCTTAGACCAGATTTATTAATACTTTTAAGCTATTTTCTTGCATCAGATGTTGAAATTGTGATGGAAAAAGAAGCAGAAGCAGTACCAAACACACACAACTCTCCTCCAACACAGGCAACATCTATCGGAGAGTCAGAGGGAGCCACACTCGGTAGGATCACAAACCATAAAAACGGGGACTGTGCAGAAATACCTAATGCTCCCCTAACGGTTTATTGTAACGGCTTTATTTCCTCCCTTTCAGGGTCCCAATCAGAGCTGAAGGCTCTGATAGAGAAAGAGGTCAGAGAGCATATGATGCATTTGTCTGGACAACTAGATCAGCGAATGAAAGAAATTGCAGATCAGCATAACAGCGCACTAGATTCTCCACAGCCCAACCCCAGAGACAAAAAATAATGAATGAAAGATGTTTTCTCTTTGAGCTTTTCCACTCACCCAGCAAGTATGTTGATGCTTGAATAAGAATTCATGCAAAATTAAACTCAATTCAAACTAAAACATTTGTTTTATTGTCAATAACAAACTTTTTTTTCATATACAGTACAATGTATATCTGCATTTGTACAATTACTGTGTATTTCTCAGGCAGGCACTTTCAGGAAAAGTGCCACATATTAAAATGGAGAATGAACTGAGTAGAGAATGATGTTGGTAAGGAAATACGGTCACAAATGGTCTTCACAGTTAGTGTAAGTGGGTTTCCTATTAAGGAATGTCTGCATGCAAGACAGCTACATGATTCTCTACCAAAACCTTACTGCACTCTACCTTTGATACTGTATTGTATTTTATTATTATATTTAATAATTAATCACAGTGCTTTAATGTCCACTTCAGCCTCACAGCGCTTACTTACACATCCTCCCCTAAGTTACAACTGATGTTCAACAGGTACAGTCCTAAACAAATTTACCAACGTGTGGTGTGTTTTATCAAACGATTGTGCAATGTGTCCTCTACTGCAAAGTGTTAGTGCAAACATGATGACCTGACAAGATGAGTTTCATATAGCCACAAAGTTGGATCAAATGGCAGATAACAAATGTTAAGTTGTGCATGCTTATCTTTAACTTGCAGAAACATGATGCGCTTTAAGGCATACAAACATCCCAGTCCCTGAATTCCTCATGTTAAAATTATACGTAATGCAACAAGGCAAATGCTGACATGACAGCACAAAAAAACATTTAAATAAAAAAATCGACGTGGTTGGAATGAGGTTGACCTTTTATGTTTCTAAGTCCTCCAGGCCCAGCAGCAGGATCTTAGCTGTGTTCTGAAAGAGGGCAGCTCGGTTCTGCTGCTCCCCTTTCTTTACCCAGTGCCCGTAGATACGGAAGGCGCAGCCATCAATGAGTTTGCGAACACCGCGCAGGGAGTAAGGATCTCTGGCCAGCACCTCCCGAGTCAGTGGCCGAGCCCTGCGGTAACGGCTGTATATCCTGATACAGGCCAGCACACTGAGTATAAACACCTGAGGAGGCAAGACAGGAAGGCAGATGAGAATATTTGCTTTGTCACTCATACAACAAATTTAAAATCCAATAAAATAAAATAAAAAGCCACATTAACACCGTGACTCACCCTAAATGTCTTTCTGGGACTGAAGAGCCGTACGTCCTCCTTCTGGTACTGTCTGAAGAAGGGATGTGCTAAGGCTTGCTCAGCAGTGAGACGGACAGCTGGTTCCACCACGAGCAGCCTGGAAATCTGAGCAGCACAACCAAAATGATTGTAAAATAAAAGCAACTGAAAATCAGGTCCAACATTATGCCGTAGTCTAAAAAACAAAACAATAAAATCAATAGCTTTAGGGTTTAACCTTATATTTTTGTCTAAAAAAATAGTTTCTGCTGAAGAACTGTTAACATCAGAATATAGAGAATATTATAAACATTAGTAACATTATCAACAATTTGAAACCCTAAGGTTTATCAGTCTTACCAGGTCTTTCACAGTGTCAGATCTGTCATCCCACTCCGGGGAGCTGAACTGATAGCGACCCTCCATGATCATCCTCAGCATCAGCATCTGTTTACGGTGCCAGAACGGTGGTGAGCCGGCCAGCAAGGTGAAGAGGATCACTCCACACGCCCAGCTTCCCAACGCATGCATCAAAACAAGTGAGAAAGAATTAGAAATAAAATTCAGGAAGGCATCCAGGATCATTCTTTGTAAATGTCTATTTACTGTATATACATGTTATTGACAAAAGGAAAGACTTACAGATCCACCTCTTTGCCATAGCCTGTGTGCGTTTCATCCATCGAACATTTCAGTATTTCAGGGGCCAGATAACCAGGTGTGCCACAAAGCTCTAATTAGACCAAAAGATAAAACATTTTACACATTCACATAGTGAGTCATTCATCATCATAGGCATTGATCTGAAGTCATCAATTTCTTTTTATACTACAGTACCTCGAAGTTTCTCTCCAGGTTTTAGCTGGACTGAGAAACCAAAGTCGGATAGTTTGATGTGCCCTTGATCATCCAGGAGAATATTCTCAGGCTTTAAGTCCCGATGGACAATGTTGAGGGAGTGGAGGTACTCCACAGCCTCCAGCAGAGCTCGCATCATACTCCTGCAGAGCAACAGGTTTTAAACAATGCATCAGTTTTACATGGTCTCATTTCCAGGCAGCCATTGGTTTTATTTTTTTTCAATACCATGACAAGATCAACTTGCAAAGACGTGGAGTGTGATGTTAGTTATCATAGTGCCTTCAGTCAAAGTTAAGTTTTTTTTAAATGTGGAGTGCAATGTGGTTTTCATACTGTACACTATTTTTCTGAACTCATTACTACACATAAACACAATCCCAGGTTTCTGTTTAAGACTGTGGCTGGTAAACCCAACCCCTCTGTGAATTGTTTTTGTCTTATTTTACCAATAAGGTGGTGTCAATCAGAGCTAATCAATCATTACCCACATGGCCTCTTACTCAGAGGTCCCTCACCAGCAACAAGAGAGTTTTAACCCATCGACTTGTCTGAGCTTTTAAAATCAGTGTCACAAATGAGTGTGTCCTCCAAAGTTTTTACTGAAAGCAATGGATTCTGTTGGGCCCCATTTGATCTCTGTTTTCAACAGCTCCCTATCTACTGGTTGTGTCCCTGATTATTTTAAAACGTCTTGCGTGAACCCACTTTTAAAGGAACCTGGTTTAGATCACTGTATTGGAAAATAAATTATTTGAAAAATTTCAGTCTAGTTTCAGGAAGTACCACAGCACTGAGACTGCCCTGCTTAAAGTCACTAATGACCTTTTAATGTCTGCTGATGAAGGTATGTGCTCAGTCCTGGTACTCCTGGACCTTAGTGCTGCTTTTGTCACCATTGATCACAACATCATGTTAGACAGACTGAGGCACTGGGTGTGGATCTCTGGTACTGCCCTTGAATGGTTTTCATCCTACCTGTCAAATAGGAAGTTTTGCGTGTCTGTAAACAACTATGTCCCTTCGTTCTGTCCAGTTAAATATGGTGTGCCTCAGGGGTCGGTCTTAGGACCCATTTTATTTTCCTTGTATCTGCTTCCCCTTGGACATATTATCCATAAACATGGTATTTCTTTTCATATTTATGCTGATGACACACAAATGTACTTGCCCGTCAGATCCACAGACACTGGAATGCTGAGTTCACTTAACAACTGCCTTTGTGAAGTTAAAAAATGGATGTCACATAATTTCCTCACGCTGAACTCAGACAAAACAGAAATCTTGGTCATTGGGTCCCAGCAGATGGCAAAACAAATACTGCCATTTGCTGGTTCCCTAGTAAATCACATTAAGCCTGTTGCAAAGAACCTTGGTGTTTGGTTTGATAGTAATTTAAATTTTGAGCAGCACGCCACAAAGCTTGTTCAATCATGTTTTTATCAACTTAGAAATATAGCAAAAATTCGAAGGACACGAGACCATTTTACACACCTTCATCTCATCACGCCTAGATAATTGCAACAGCCTTTTTACTTGCTTGCAGAAATCTATTGATCGTCTCCAGACTGTCCAGAACTCAGCTGCCAGGATTTTAACCAGAACAAAGAAATATGACCACATCAACCCTATCTTAGCTTCACAACAGAATTGACTTTAAAATTTTACTGATCACTTTTAAAGCTCTTCATGGCCTCTCGCCTTGTTATATTTCTGACCTTTTAGTCCCATACACACCAGCACGTACCTTGAGATCCTCGGGCAGAGGTCTGTTGTCTGTTCCAAAGTCTCGACTGAAAACTAAAGGGGACAGAGCGTTTGCTGTCAGGGCCCCGAGGCTCTGGAACAGCCTGCCCGAGGAAATCAGGTCGGCTGAGTCAGTGAACTCTTTTAAGTCCCTTCTTAAAACATACTTTTATAGGAGAGCTTTTCCCAATTTTATTTGACTTTATTTTATCCTTTTTATTTTATTCTATTTTACTTATTTTATATTTATCTTAAACGTGTATTTTAGTCTTTTCAATGTTTTCTTGCTTTTATCTTGTATTGTTTTTGTATTATTGTCTTTTGGGTATTATTGTCTTCACACTTGTTAAAGTACTTTGTAACTTGTTTTGAAAAGTGCTCTACAAATAAACATTATTATTATTATTATTATTACTACTACTAAAATAAACTTAAAATATCTTCAGCTTGACATTCAATGCACCATAAAATCACATTTTTGGAAAATAAAGTCGCTCAGGATCTAGGGTCTAGGTAGGCAGTGAACATAACCATATGAGGGGGGCAGACATAATCTTTCAAAACTTAAAAAATGCATTGTACTTGTAGTTCGTATTTGGTAACCATTTGTTACCAAGTACATTGACTAGAGGCTGACGGACGACAGTGATTACATTGAATTGTTTTGATCAAAATTATTGCTAGGGAAAATTAGGTAGATGCTGGATATTGGTAGGGACTGGAAGAAGATGGTGGTGGATGAGAAGCAGCCAGAAGAGATCACGGAGGAAAAAGAGGAAAAGAGAAGAAATTTCCTGCTACAGTGACAATAGTGAGAACAAAAGAGGAATCCATCTGGCTGGAATAAAATTGACTGGGAGCAAGAACAGACTTGAAGATCTGTCAGGTAAACATGAAGTCGCGAGTTGGATTAAGGACAAACTTGGCAATGTCAATCAAGACTCCGGCAAGATGAGAGTAGGCAGACTCTGTGTTTACATTGATGATGCCTGGTGCTCAAACACAGTCGAGGTGGACACTATTTCCCAAATGTTTGACTTTTTAATGTGAAGATGAAAACCATATTATCAACTTGTTGCTGCTGTTTACATTCACCCCAGGTGTGAATTCAACACATGCACTGCAAAATGTTTCGGGTGTAGACTTGTATGTATATATCCTTTGTATGTAAATAACTGTATGTAGGCTGTTGTTTTATTTTATATGTTACCATATCTTAATACACATTTAGCCTAATTATATGTTATGTTCTGTGTGCGTGTAGCATGGAGGGACCACAAACTTTCTTTTCATTACAAAACCTTGTGTTGTATAATGATAAATAAACTACCTTGATACCTTAATCACTGTTTGATGTGTGTCACAGACACAACTGAAGGTGGCACTGGAAATAGTCAGATGGTTACCAAGTATCATGTTTTCCACTTACTAGTTGAGTTCCAGTAAAGGGTGTTGTTGATGGAGTACCATATGGTCAATCCTAGTAAATTTAAGGAGTTGTTGACAGCCACAGAGTGTTCAGAATGAGTGACGGAGAAGGATGTGCAACAAGATTTGTTCTGTTGCTTTTTGAATCAGAAGTCCCGCCTGACAAAGTGTTCTTGGAGCATATCAGTTACCCAGTAAGGGCTTCTGTTCCCTAAACCCATTTAGAGCAGGCATTGTTGGAAGTTTGGTGAATGTGGAGATGAGATGTGCAGCGACAGGCACTGTGATAAAGAAGTGTAATCAGTGTTGGGGGGAGTCATGAATCGTGGCAAGCAGATTGTCTGAAGAGAAGGAGGAGATGGAAGTCATGAGGTTAAGAGAAGGATGAGCCATGAGGAAGCAGCTAGGAAAGAAAAGATTCAAGTAGAAAGGGAGAACAAATCAGGTAAGAAGCATGATGAATAATGTTTGTGTAAGGATTAGCATTTCTGCCCATGGTGATTAACTGGTCTGCTAAGGCGGAAAGGAAATCTGAGAGGATAGAAATAGTTGTTGTTGAGAAAGTTTTGGGATTTTGTGGGAATTACAGGAGAGGAAGTGCAGGAGTTTTCAGACCCTCTCAGTGCCCAAACTGAGTAGGCTAGTTTTTTTTATTTTAGAGAATGATACAAGGGGTGGGGAAGAACTTTCCTTGAATTTTTATTTTTTTGTTTTTAGATTTGATTTGAGAATTTTGTCTTATTTTCAGTCCGAAAGAAGGCGGTAACTCTGGATGCAACCTGCCTCTAAAAATGCGAAGGCGGCTATTTTAGGGACATGTCCCTGCCGCCCTACTAAATTCTACTCCCTTGAAATGAGCTGATGGGGTGTGTTGACGCTGAAGCTCACCTGGTTTCCTTCTCACTCAAGGTAACTTTTTCTGTGAGGTAGTCAAACAGCTCTCCTCGCCTCATGCTATAAGTAAAAAACAAAAAGAGATTGACACAATCCTACAATGAATACATGAATATTAACATTCACATTGTAGCTGTTTGTTGAAATACTCACAGGTCGAACACCAAAAAGATGAAGGTCGCAGACTCATAGGAATCAATGAGAGTAACTAAAAGGAATCAACAAAACATAAAGCGGTTTTAGCACTTTTGAATCCCCTAAGAGCAAAAAAATGAAGATGTCTTGCAGGCCAAAAAGAGCAGGAGTCCAACATACTGATTGAGGAGTGTCCCTTCACCATGTTGAGGACCTGGACCTCCTTCAGCGTAGAGGTTTTCACCTCCTCCAGCTGCTGAACGGTCATCTTTTCTGCTGTGATCTCAATGATCTTCACCGCCAGCTCCTGAGTTGTGTGTCTGTCCACACACCTACGCACCACACTGCTCACACCCCTGAGGTACCAGTGACATAGAATACAGCATGTGTGCTTTTTCTGTTGTTGTTGTTGTTGTTGTTGTTTTTTAAATCATCCCAATATAAAAACTGAGATTACATTTCAGGTGATTTCGCTGGACTCACCTGCCTATCACCTCTTTCAGGTCATATTTCTGGTAAAACTCCTTGGCCCCGACCCAGTCTGGCAGTTCATCTCCAACAACGATGTCTTTGGTCATGGTGATAGCATAAGGATCTGTAACGACAACAAACAGGCAGTCACATGTCTCACGTGGACACAGGAACTACTGAGCTAACATCTGGCAACGAAGTGTTGCTTTAGTTTAATTTCAGTTAGCTGTGCATTAGCTACATATACATCCCTCCCTTCTCTCTACTGTTATTTAGAAAAGTGTCCTTGATAATTGATCCATCTTACAGCTACTGTAGGGGGTTTTAGATTTGTCCTTGCTGCAGCAGAAGGTACTGACCGTAAAAGGAAGCTAACTAACGTTACTCACCATGTATGCAATCAGACGACAAGAGGAAGAGGGAGACGGCGAGCAATGAATCAATATAACCTCAATACTGACATCTCAACTTGAGGACCATAACTGTTTGCGATTCAGCGGCTACGGACTCAAGGTTATTCACCGATAATGTTGACAACAGCCAGCCAACACCTTGCTGTCACTGCTCGGAACATCTTGCAGCGTTGTTGCAGACAGTACAGTACTCCCCCCGTGAGGCCGGGGTGCGAATTGGCTAATCCTACTCTGCTCTGATTGGCTCCGCCTGACGGATGACGTCACTCACGTAGCCGTACACTGGAATAACAGGAAGTGTTTGTTGTTCTGCTGTCATCGGCACATTAGCTCGACATTTGTTAACCCGTAATCGTTTCTTGTAAATGCAGTCCATTTGTTCACAGTATAGTTATAAACCTAGTCGCAGAGGATGAGATGGAACATTGAAAAAGTGCCAAGTAGTTCTAAAAATTCCACCGGGATGATTCACGGCTAGGAGGAGTTGTACGGTTTGGAGGGCGATTCAAATTACTTTGAGACTCATTAATCTTACAAGGGACAAGTAGTTGATATCTCAATTGGCATCTCCTGTGAGAGTTTGTGTTGTGAGCTGAAGCAGCAGGCAGCTCCCCAACGAGGGATGGGCTATGCCGCCGAAGGGGAAAACTAGTGATGGTGCTGGGAGTAATGACAAAAAGTCCAGACAATCTGAAAAAAGAGATAGATCTGACAATGGAAGTGGAAGTGAGAGTGACGAGTCCCAAAGCACAAGGAAAATGCCAAGATCTGAAGAGGAGGGTGAATTTAGGATGATAGTTAAATTCAAAGATAAAAGTGACAAAGCCTTAAACCCACTCAGACTATCGGAGGAGCTAAAAAACAAAATGGGAAAAGTTCTAAATGTGAAAATGATGATGAATGGGAATATACTTGTTTTTTGCAGAAATGATAATCAGAGGTTGAATGCCCTTAAAGTTCGGCATTTGCTTAACAGGCCTGTTGAATGTTTCGTTCCTGGTCAGGCTAAAAATGCTAAAGGAGTGATCTATGTAAGCCTTGAGATAGAAGAGAGTGACATCTTGAAGAATTTAAAGGGAGCTGAGGTTGTAGCTGTACGGAGATTCAAAGAAACCGGTAATGCTGTGCTATTAACATTCAAGCAAGATATTGTGCCAGCAAGGGTTAGCCTTGGATATATTAGCTTGCCAGTGAGACAGTATATTCGTCCCCCACTGCGTTGTTACAATTGTCAACGCTATGGCCATGTAGCAGCAGCATGCGGAGGGAAAAAAAGATGTGGGAAGTGTGGAGGAAGCCATGACTTTATTCAATGTAAAGCTGATATAGTCAAGTGCTGTAACTGTGGCGGAAATCATGTATCTTCATTTAGGGGGTGTGAGCATCATGTTAGAGCTGTGGGAGTAGAGAAATTGAGAGTTGAAGGCAAAATATCATATGCAGATGCCCTGAAGAAAGTGAGGGGAACGGGGGAACCTTCCAGACAAGTGGTAGTTGAAGTGCCTTCTGATTCCCAGCCTGATAGGGAGAAAGTGAGGCAGATTGTGGGAACCCAGTCATTCCTGGCATTCATGGTAGATGTTCTGTGGGCAGTTAGAGACCAAACCAGAAGATCTGACGTTATTAAAGTGGTGGTGGATGCTGCAGAGAGATTTCTGGAAGAGGCATGTATGGGTCCAGAAGAGTTGCACAAGTATATGAGACAGAAACTGGAAGTTTACGAAAGAGGTAGGGGAAAACAAAAGATCACTGACAGTAATGAGGAATGTACTGGGGGAAGAAACATGGACATAAATGATGATAGGTAAATTGCTGATGTTTTACATCTTACAATGGAATGCACGGAGTTTGATGGCTAATGGACAGGAACTTAAGAGATTTGTTGATGAATTTAAGGATCTACCAGAGGTGATATGTATTCAGGAAACTTGGCTTAAACCATGCTTAGATTTTGTGATTCCTGGATATGAAAGTAACAGATATGATAGAAAAGGAAAGTCTGGGGGAGGGTGTGCAACATTTATAAGATCAGATGTACAGTATCAAAATGTAGAGATAATGTCTAAACTAGAATGTGTTATAGTAAGAGTCTGGGGACAGCACAGGTGGATTAACATAATAAACATGTATAATCCTTGTTTGCAAATAAATCTAAGCGAGTTGGAGTGGGTTATGGAACAAGTAGGGACACCGGTCATTTGGGTGGGGGATTTTAACTCTCACAACCCTCTTTGGGGTAGCAGAATAAAAGATAATAATGGGAGCACTATAGAGGAATTTATGGACAGGTGGAGATTAGTTTGTTTAAATGATGGCAGGCCAACTAGATTTGATATTAGAACAGGAAATGTTTCATATATAGATTTGGCATTAGCGTCCAGTGAACTAGCTAGGGTTGGAGAGTGGGATTCTTTGGACAGATATACAATAGGGAGTGATCATTACCCAATATTATTGAGGTTTGGGAAAACTTTATTGAGTGAAGAACAGGGTAACCAAAACTTATTTAATTATAGTAAGGCAGATTGGGCACTTTTTTCTGAAAAGTGTAACAAAACTATAGAGGAAGTAAATGAGGAAGGGACAATAGAGGAATGGAATAGCAGCTTATGTGAAATAATTATGAAAAGTGCAATTGAATCTATCCCGATAAAGAAGTGTTCTAAAAGGAAAATTAGTGTGCCATGGTGGAACAAGGACTGTGATAAAGCAGTAAGAGACAGGAATTGCGGGTATAGAGCATTGAGGAAACATCCAACAGAAGATAAAGCAGTAGAATATAAAAGACTGCGAGCCAAAGCACGCAGAGTGATTAAGACTGCAAAAAAAGAGTGCTGGAGAAAATACTGTGGAAAACTAGGGGCAGAGACTGCAGTAACAGAAATATGGCGGGCAGTACATCGTATGGCAGGAAGTAATAGGAAAAGGAAAATGCCAGTTTTAGAGGAGGGAGGATTGTTTGCTACAAGTGATTTGGATAAAGCAAAGCTATGTGAAAATAGCTTTAGAGCTGTTCACAGTGGAGCTAACATTGGTGAAGCAGGTATAAGGAAAAGAAATGAGATATTAGAGCAAAATCGATACAAACTTGAGATAAATAATGATAATTCTGATGTGGGTAATTTATTTTTCTCATTAGAAGAATTGCACAGGGCAATTGGAAAAGGAAGGAAAACAGCCCCGGGAAAGGATGGTGTTAGCTATGAGATTGTTAAGAATCTTAGTGACAAAGTTTTGGAGGAAATCTTGGCCTTAATGAATCACATATGGCAAGAGGGAAGTCTACCTAGCACATGGAAGCATGCACTGGTGGTTCCAATATTGAAACCAGGGAAAGACGCTTATAAGGCAGGATCATACAGGCCCATTGCACTGACATCAGTCCTATGTAAAATAATGGAAAGGATGGTTACAGACAGATTGGTTTATAAGTTAGAGAAGAAGGGATGGTTTACATCAGTACAAAGTGGATTCCGTAGAGGGAGAAGTACCATGGATGCCGTTACGTCCCTTGACAGTGATATAAAGAAAGCAATGGTGAATAGAGAAGTATTAATGGCGGTGTTTATTGATATTGAAAAGGCGTATGACATGCTATGGAAGGAGGGGCTTGTCATAAAACTATATGAGGCTGGAGTCAGAGGGAGGATGATTAACTGGATACAAGACTTCTTGAAGGACAGGAGAATTCAAGTTAGGGTTGCAAATGCTTTATCAGCTGGAACAGGTATCGATAACGGAACTCCTCAGGGTAGCGTGATAAGCCCAGTCCTTTTCAATATTATGATAAATGATATATTTGAAGAAATTGGGAATAGTTTTGGAAAATCTCTATTTGCTGATGATGGGGCCATCTGGAAAAGGGGCAGGAATGTCAAACAAATAACTGAGCAAATGCAAGTAGCTCTGAACAAAGTAACTAGTTGGGGTGAAAAGTGGGGGTTGAGGATATCAGTGGAGAAATCAAAGTATATAATATTTGGTAATAAGAAAACTGAATGTGGTGGTTTATTTTTGTATGAACAAGCAATTGAGAGGGTTAAAGAGTTCAAATTTTTGGGTGTGCATTTGGATGAGAAGCTAACATGGAAAAAGCAGATAGATAATGTTGTAAATAAGTGTGAAAAGGTATTAAATGTAATGCGTTCCCTCTCAGGTAGCACATGGGGTGCAGGCAGAGATACTCAACTAATGATCTACAGGGCAATGATAAGATCTAGGTTGGATTATGGATGTGTGTGTTATGGGACAGCCGCTGATACACATTTAAAGAGGCTGGAAGTAATACAAGCTAAGGCACTGAGACTATGTTGCGGGGCCCTCCGTACAACTCCAGTCCCAGCTTTGTTGGTAGAGATGGGGGAAATGCCATTGTCAATTAGACGGGAGAAATTGGCAATGCAGTATATTGTTAAATTATGGGCACATAAAGGAGAACACCCTACAAAAATAGTTCTAAGTAATGCGTGGGAGTGGGGATCAGGGAAAAGGAGGAAGGAATGTTTTATGTTTAACATCAGGAAAAAAATTGAGGAACTGGGACTGAAGGAGGAAGGGATGGCCCCGCAAGTGTACTGGTCAGTTGTACCACCGTGGTTGATGTCCATACCAGAAATAGATCTTAGTATAATGGATAACATCAAACATCATGAAGGCACAGAGTATCCCAATATGGTAAAGCGAAGACTGGAAAATCAGTGGGGAACTTACCTTCAGATATATACAGATGGATCCCAAGATCCACAAACTGGGAAGTCAGGCTTTGCTTTTTATATCCCACAATATGAATATGTAAAGCTTAAACGACTGTCTGAGGGGGTATCGGTGTATACAACAGAACTTCTAGCTATTATATGGGCACTAAAGTGGATAGAGGAAGTGCAACCAAGGAGAGCAGTAATATGCTCAGATTCGGCTTCAGTGTTAAAAACTCTGGGAGGAAGTAATATGGGAGCTCGGCCAGATCTGTTTATGGAGCTGATGGTTCTGTTGTATAAAATCGAAAAGGCTGGAGGGTCAGTGGGATTTCTCTGGGTCCCTGCACATGTTGGGGTAGAAGGGAATGAGGTGGCAGACAAGGTAGCAAAAATGACTCTGAAAAGAGATATTGATTTAGAAGTTTGTATTGGGGTCACCGAATGTAGATCTGTCATTAAGGAAAACACTATAGTAGTATGGCAGAGGCAGTGGGAAAAGGAAACAAAGGGCCGGCATTATTATGCAATACAAAACAAAGTAAAGACAGAGCAGAGTTGCTTGGGTAAATCCAGAAGACAAGCTGTAATTATGACAAGACTAAGGCTGGGACACTGTGGATTTGCATGGGATCTAGCGAAGATAGGCAAACATGAGGATGGGCTCTGTAGAACCTGCAATCAACAACAGACTGTTAATCATGTGTTTATGGAATGTCAACAGTATAAAAGGCAAAGAGAACAACTGTATTCTGAGGTAGCAGGAGATGGACTACAAGCAGTGACATTGAGAGATATTTTGAATCCTCATGAGAACCAATCAAGGATAGTGGAAGCAGTCATGGATTTTATATCTGCAACAGGATTAGCCCTCTGAGAATGAAGGTGCTATAAAGCGATACCGAGACTGAACTGTGGGTGGCAGCAATATGCCGTAAGGCATCTAGTCTGCCGGAAAGCCAGTAGAAGAAGAAGAGATGGAACATTAACGTTTTTTAATGAGATTGATTGTCGAGATTGTTTATCATAACAAGATCCAGTGAAAGTGTTGACACTGAGATGCCACTTTAGTGGATGAAAGAGACGCGAAGGTAGCTAGCAATCAAATCAAAGTGTTGCTTTAATGTAATGCATTAATTAGAATAAACACAGTGTTTGAAATAGTAGTAAGCCATGACTCAATTAACAGTAGGATCAATATAGACTGCCATTGATTAATCAGACCTTGCTTCCAAATGGTTAGTCACACTCAACCCAAAATATATTTATGAATGAACAAATGAATGAGTTGTTACTGTGAACAAATGGGCTACATTTAAATGAAATTATCACGGCTTAACAATGTCGAGCCAATTTCCCCGACAACAGCAGAACAGCAGAAACGTCCTTTGCCCTACTGCATGGCGACGGTGACGTTTGTCACGTAGCCCACGCAAAAACATGTATGGCTGGTGGATGGTGCACATGGATTATATTACCTGCTGAATAAACTGTGGTGTGACATCTACTTGTGCATGGGCTGCTACGTCGTCACCTCAGGACGTGACTTTTCCCCACCAACTTTAGTCAGTTCATTCAATACATGGAGCATTTTTTAAATCATAAAGGTTGCTGTAAAAATACTGGACGGAATAAAAATAAATAAAGTTGTACACAAAATAAAAAAGTAGGTAAAGTTAAGAATTGAAAAAAAAAAAACCTAACAACTGGAATAAATATTTATTTCACATATTTTTTTAGGTTAAATGTTTCAAAAGCAGGGCTTGACATTAACACCCGCAAAATGCGAGTGGATTTCAGCAGAGGCGGGTAGCACAGACCGACTAGCCGCTTTGGCATGTTGAAAAAGTGTAGTCTTTTCAAAAGGCACCTGAATTAAGAAATGCACAGAAGAACAAGAGAAAGCGAAAATATAGAGCTGAGAGGAAAAGGGGCAGGAGGAAAGTGCCGGTAAATGCTGTAAAATGACAGAGATCTTCATGATAAGGGACATGGTGTTACTACAAGCAGGGCTGCCCTTATGTCACATCATATCGTCATATCACACCTACCTTTCCAGAGTTAACTATTATTTAATAAATATAATCATGCCATGTGGGAAAGCAGAAGATGCGTTTGTATGGGAATAATCTGGAAAATAATGACCTATATACTCGTTTCAGGTGGAAGTATCTCCAGTTACTCAGAGCTACTGCAGAGCTTCATGATGATAAATATGAATCCAGTCAGAGCTCTGAGGAAGTGCAGATACAAAACAGTGCCCAAAACTGATATAGGCCTACATAAAATTTACCTTAATTATGGATTTTTTCTTAGACAAAACAGTTTATTCTTTGCTCTTTGTTTCTAATGTAGATCCTTTTTATACACTGTATTACAGTATTAACATCTGTTATAAATAAACAATATTTCTGATAATTTTTTTTTCAGTTTAGTTGTTATCTTTTCAATTAATCTTTTACACCCATGCGGCACTTTTATTATATACAATAAGAAGCTCTTTTTATATGTTTATCTTAACAAACTACATGTTTTTTTTTTTAAAAAAAGGAACTTTACACACAACCTTGTCAGCGCTAATGATAATATTAATAATTTTTAGCACTTACTTTACCATTATCAAATTTAATCATCTAAAACGTAATTTTCCAGCAACAAAAATGTGGCTAGTAACTTAGTAACTAAAACCACTAACCACTTTGGCAAATGAGCAAAAACGTTAATGTCAAGCCCTGTTCACAAGGTATCTTTAAAAATATTAAATGAGGTTAATCACTTTCTGGATACGAAATTTTGCCATTCTATTAATCAAGTTCAGTATGTCTGCAGAGAAGTTGGGACTGGGAAAAATGACTAATGAAATTAGAAATTACTTTTAAACGGGTATGACCTGTGTACAGTCTTAAACAGAAATCCTTGAGGTACAAACTTATATCATGTTTTAAGCATCAAGTCAATTATTTATAAATGTTCTCTTTCTTTTCAGGTATTTTACTTATTCTTGTAGATGGAATGATTCAATATCTTTTGCTGTTTTGAAATGTTTTGAAAAGACTGTGTATTGTTTGTATATTGCTCAATTTCAGCAATGAAATTGAAAAGTCAACACTGTCTCATCTTTTGAACTTTGAGGACAACTTGTGTGTGAGTTAACTTTTAAATATAATAAGATTGCCACGAGGGTATCCTATATATTGTTGAAAAATATACAAGGGGTAATTAGTTTAATTACACGAAAATTACTGGCATAACTTTTCTTTTTTTAAATACCCAGTCTAAAATTTCTGTTTTTAATTTATTTTGAGAGAATATTTGGGTGTTGATTGCAAAAATGTCAATATGGTGTAACCATAAAAACTTTGAACGCCATAACCTGAAACCCCTCAGACTGCAGGAAGAACCTGACAAATTTAAAGCATCGATTAGGTGAGCATCTTAATCGCGGCCACTGTGAAGATTGCAGCATGGTTGATTTTACAAGAATAATAATTTCAGCCTTCTTTTAGAGTCATAGGCCTAACAAATAAGTCAAAGTTGCTATATTTTAGTAAATATACCCCCCCCCCCCCCCATTGTAGTTAATTGATGTTTGTTTTTATTGATAAAATAAAAATTGGGATGGATTTACTCTACGGTAAGGAAGATTTTCTCTGCGAAAGTACATCGTCGTGTTTTGTTTTTCTGCAGAATTGCTCGTTCCCCACTCCTGTCCAGTTGGTGGCGGTAATGCATCTCTAGATTGGTTTGCCAACCGCCAATAAACACCGGAGAAGGAGAAGTGCCTTATCGTCATTTCCTGTAGCTTCTGTGGATGCCCTGAGTTACATTTTCAGACGCTCGTTGTGAAGGTTTGTAACGTTAATAATTCAAAGAATACCATTTATACATGTATGTGCATTTAGAGTTACTTTGCAGAGTATCTTACCCGTGTAGTGGAGGTCAATGAATAAAAATATCGTCCACCAGTCATTAAATACGCCAGACAAAGAGCGCCGTTTAGCTAACAGAGGTCTCGGAGAATTAATGTTAGCATTAGCATAGCTAGCGTTAGCAAACTTGCTAATGTTCGATAGTCTTAACAGAAATTCCAAATTAAACATTGTCGGTAGCTTCTCAGGCAGTGGCTTATACAATAACAGTCAGCATAACCGTTCAGGAACACACATTTTCATATGAGCACCGGAAGAGCAGTCTGACTGAGCCAGTCAGGATCAGTGGCCCTGCGCTTGTAACTTCATGTGAGGCCAATTCCGTTGCTTGCTGACAGCAAATGAATGAGTTTCGTTTGCAAACTAATCCGACGATTCTTAAAGCTGAACCAAAGCAAAGATGTGATGTTATGTTTGATCTCTTGCAGGGGAAGGAACGATGTCAGGTACTGGGGGAGGAAAACGTCCCTCAGGAGGGGACAGCCCCCCTGGCCCACCTGAGAAGAAGAGCAAAAAAGAGGAGAAGACCACCACCACTCTCATTGAGCCCATACGGATAGCTGGAGTCTCCTCTACGGTCAGTCATGTGGTGTTTACTCTCACAAGTCACCATTTGTTGTCTATCCTATGAGGTCCACCAAAATGTTCATACATTGTAGCTCATCTCAAGTCTTTTTTGTCTAGCAACATTCGGAATCTGAATGATCTTCCTTACCTTGGTGTCTGTATTTGATCTGTGCAGGAGGAAATGGACATGAAGGTTCTCCAGTTCAAGAATAAAAAGCTATGTGAGCGCTTGGAGCAGAGGCAGACGATGGAGGATGAGTTAAGAGAGAAAATTGAGAAGCTAGAGAAGAGACAAGCCACCGATGACACTACCCTGCTGATTGTCAACCGATACTGGTCACAGGTACGTCTGCCCATTTTGAGCTGAACTTGATTTCAGAAATGGGGGGGTTCTCATTCTGTCAATGCCATCAGGCATTCAATGGCAACACTTGCAGAACTGTAGAATTTTATCGAACTGTCTGCCTTAATTTAATAATGTACAGTAATATGCATTTAATAGCCAATTAGCAGAGTTTTGCGCTGTGCTCACTCGGTGGAAGTACCACTGTAATGGCAGTCAAGAGAGTTTTTGGAAAAGCACAATCTGATGACCCATTGCAATGCTTTTTCTGGAGGATTAACACTTCTTTCAATCCTTCAATCTTCTGATTTGCAGTTGGAAGAGAGTGTGCACATTCTGCGCAAGCGTATTGAGCCAGAAGCGCCCATGACATCTACCCCTGCCCCACCCTCGGCCCCTCTCCCTGACCCCACACCAATGGAAGAAGATGGTGTCAGTCGGGCCTCACCAACTTCTGCCGTGCCTCCACCTCCACTCCCAGAGGCCCAGAATGAGGGGGAGCAGGCAGAGCTGCAGGAGGAGCGTCAGGAAGAGCGTCAGGAGGACCAGCAGCAGCCCCCACCTCCCACTGGGTCAGAAGAGTTGTTGATGCCCAAAGAGCCACCACAGGACTCAGCAACAGGTAAGCAGAGGTTTTCCTGACCAAGCTGATCTGGAAAGTCTCCATCACTGACTGCATTTATGGACTGCTATAATCTGTAATGTAACTATTTTATATTAATAGAATTTGGATGAAAGTGTCTACATAGGTATGATTCCGTATAGGGATGAAACGATAACCGGTTTAACGGTAAACCATAAATTTCATAAAATTCCCGACTGTTGTTATTGCCGTACACATTTTAATTACCATGATAACTGGGTACGGTTAACCACGCTATTATAATCTCACGGCAAACACTGTCCAGCATCTCCCAGAAGCAGGCGTGCATGCGCAGAATGCAGCGTGGGTTTGTTTGGGTTAATGACATGACGGCGGAAAACAATACTGCGGAGATTCTTCAGTCTCTCTGAAGTCTGGTCATAGTTTAGTTTTTATGAGAGTGCTGAGGGAAACTTGATTGACGAAAATAACCTCATAGTGAACGCAGGGTGAGTTAACTTTAAGCTTTGCTTTGTTTGTCTGACTTGCTTACAGTGTGTAAACTGAAGCTCTCAGTGTTGCTGCTCTTGTCAAAACGCTACACGTTGTTCTGTTGCTGTGTGCGTCGTGGGTCGGCAGAGTCTATTTGTCTACTGCACATGATAACACGTTACCCTGTTTAATCACCCAACCAGCATATCTATTTCATGTAATTGTCCATGGGGTCATTGTATTACCTATATAATATAAAATGTAAAATCTTGATAATCCACACTTTAATTTTCATATGTTTACAAAAGGTATTTGCTGTTGTTTTATTTTTTATGCAAACAAAATGGCAATTGTATTTGTAGTTTTCAATATAAAACTTTCTGTGTTAGTGTGTGTTAGTACATTTTAATCTTTTTTTGGCACATTTTTACAATACCGTGATAATACTGATAACCGTGATAATTTAGGTCACTAATCGTGATATGAAAGTTTCATCCTTAACTCCAGATAGGGCTACGCGGTATATTGGTATAATGAGGTACACCGATGTAATTACAAAAGAGATATAAAATTAGACAATACCGTTTTATACCGATATAGTTTGATCTTGAGTTAATTGATATGTTTCCATAAAGTCACGCCAGCGTTTGCTCCTCTGTCTCCCTTGCTGCTCAGCCACCCCCTTCACTCTGCGTCTGCACGCAGCCGTCTACTCACAAAGTCTTTAACAACATTGAGGGGGAGACAGATCTGGTCGACACTGCTGAAGACCTGGCTTGTAAAAATAAAAAAACAACGGTTCAGTCAGTTTTTCCCACACAATCACTTTACTTTGGCGGTCCACCCAGGTTAGGCGACACATTGCAGCGTTTATCAAAGAAACACAGTGATTACTTACAAGTCGCAGCACGGCGGATAATTTAAGAGAGAGAGCGTGTGACAGTGAACACACCAGTCAGATGTCATTTGTTAGCTACCACGTTGGTTTTGTTTTGAAAAGCTACGTTGTTATCTTGCCTCCTCACCATGCGGCTCAGCTGCTGCTGTGAACGGAATCGCAGGTGGAAAAATCCAGAAGACAAGTTCTGTTTTTTTCCCGGCAACTTTATACAACAAAGCTTACTACTGATGGAGAAAGTCACCAGAGCAGATGTAAGTGGAGAGAGAGATAGAAAGAAGTGGGGCACGCTGATATGAAGAATGAAGAAGAATGGCCAAGTTACTACAAATACTTAAAACTGCCCGCTACCCCCCTGTACGCTGTATACACTCAGTGACAACACCTTCCGTGAAAGGGCAGGAATCATTTTTTATATCTAAAAGTATCTTTAAAGACAAGCAAGCAAATGTTTGTGGTGTGAAGACGGCAAATGTTTTTGCTTCCATTTTATATTTTGGTTGATTCTTTTGGCAAAAGCACGTAGCAGTTCAGGCTATTGTATAGCAATGCTAACCTCTCTATCTGTATTTGCCTCGTTCATTGCTGGATATTTTAAATGTCATGGGAACTTGCAAAATGCTCAATCTCTGTACGTCTAAACTGTCAGTCAATGGCTGGAACAACTCAAACTTATCTTTCCAAGATTTAAGTTTTAATGAGGGCACAAACTGTTTCCATTTTCTAGCTTTAAATCTAGCTAAGTTTGAGGTTTAATGCTTTGATCATAGTATTACCTGCTCTGCTGATTTTAATCAACCATGTACATATTCACCACCTCCTTTGTTCAGATGAGTCACCGCCCCCTCCTCCCCTAAGTGAGAATGCCAAGGGTTTCATAGCCACGCTGGAGCACAGCAGCGAGGAGGAACTAACCCTGCACCTCCAGGACCGCATGCAATTCAGCAAGGAAGCCATCGCCTGCTTGGTCTGCGTTTTTGACAGGCTGCACAGTCGCATCGACGACATGTGCAAGCAGGTTGAGGCTGCAGGTAACTGTGGAGACATGCTTGTTACTGATATACAAACAAGAAAGAGTAAACTAATTACCTGCTACTAATTGAGTTTCATTTGTCATTATTGAGTTGTTGGTGTACATAAACGTGAGCTGGGCTTATTTTTTTAGTTCCACTCTAATTTGGCACAACTGTCTTGATCTTCATTGGCAGCTTGTGAGGACGATAGCCAGTCTGACATAGTCAATGAAAACCGTGCTCTGCTGGAGAAGAATAGTCGACTGCGAGACCTGGCCACTCTCCTGCAAGGCCGACACCACAAGATGTCTATGGAGGTACAATTTCCTTTGCACTGTTTGAGGGTTTCACTGTTTGTAGTGAATATTTGTGCTTTTGCATGTGTGTCAGAAATAGTTGGAGAATGGGAAGATTGTAAAAACGTCTACGGGTGTATGCAGCCACTGCTTTTGGTGTATACCTTTCACTGATTACAGTGCTGTTGTCGTGTCTTTGCCCTTCTTGCAGTACAACGAGTTAGTGGACAAGGTCACCAGCTCCGAGACCAAGGTGTCTGAGATGGAGACGACGGTGGAGGACCTGCAGTGGGACATGGAAAAACTCCGCAATAGGGAACAGAAGCTTAACAAACACCTGGCAGAGGCCATGGAGCAGGTGCGTTTGATTGAAATTGTGTGTGTTTGCGCGTAATTTTTATCTGTCCATGCTGCTGTTTCTGTCGTACACATGAGTTGACAGTGATAAGGCTTTAAGCATCAATGCGTGTCAAGCCAGCTGCTGTTATTGATGCACATCTCACTGTGATATTATTTGCATCAGCTATCTGAATATGAAAAAAATAAGCTTTGTCTCAGTCATGGGTTGTGGGTAGCTGTGCTGTGTGCTACTCATGTTTTATTTAAGCAATTATGTTTTTGGGTTGTCGGTCCGTCCCATTCGGCATAAACGTCCACTTAGATTCAAGGATGAAAACTTGAGATTTCTTTGGCCATTATTCACACCATAACTCTTGGAACAGAAGGGGAGATTGTGACCATATTTCACATTTGGTCAGACACTGAATAGGTGACCTTTTTTGAGTCAGAGGTTATTGTGACTTCAAAATTTGTTTTTAGTCGTCATTTAAGAATGAATTCCACATTTCACACACACATGTTGACCGGAAAGACACAATGAGTAACGGGGCTTTCCCTGGCTTAGAATGAAGTAGAGGTGGTACCAGCCTGAGTCTGAAATTAACCTGCATTGCAGTTTTTTACATTTTCCCCATATTTAGCTGTATTACTGATAAATCCATTAGTAATTACTACAGAAACTACAAGGTGCTGTTTTATTTTATTTCACTGTCACATTTTAATTGAATGGTGCTTAACAAATGCTCATCCTGGAAGTGGCGAGTCCGTTTCATTTGTGTATCCGTCTTGGCATTTTTTATGTGTTAAGTTGCTGTTGTGCTTCATTAAGGTGTCGTGTTTAGACTGTGCAGTGCCAGCTGCCTCAGCAAACTTGATTTTCCCTGCATGTTGTAGACCACATCTAGTGCAGTGGATACAGTTCATGGTGTTGGAGTTTTTTTTCTAAATCTATGCCAGGGGCGGACTGGCACAATTATTCAGGCCGGGAATTGGACTCCATCCCAGGCCAACCTGTTCACACAAACCACCAGATTGCTAATTTTGTAAACTAACCCTATTTGTTAATGAAACGGGTATCAAACTAGGTACAGATTTTGCCACTATGTTCATCTGGGAAGAACGTTATCCACATTACAAAATACAAACATTTGGGTTGACCATTAAAGTAGCCTCTCTGAACAGTGAGTTTCAAGGTGGCTATGGGTGCACCCTCAAAAACTCCTGAGAAATACACCAATAATAGCATATACACATGTACAAGGCTAGACACAAAAACAATTAGCCTACACTTGGGCTGGACGATATGGCCAAAAATGTTTTCACAATAAAAAATGTCATATCTTTCGATATCGATAATTATTACGATAAATATGAAATCATTATTTCTTTTGAGTTTAAAGGTGATTTTTGCTCCTGAGTGAAAGTTGAAGAAACCTGATGGTTAATTATGGTGTAATTTGTGTATGAGTCAAGTGAATAAAATCAAACATTTATTGAATATTTATTAAATATCACAATAATTATTGTTATTGTCCAGCCCTAGCCTGCACTTTAAAAAAAGAGAATGAGATAGCTTATTCAGCGTTTGCTCAAATGTTTAAATTATCTTTATATTTAAGCATTAAAAATCAAAAGTATTCAAAAACCTCACACTGTACTTGAACATAAGCTACGACAATGAAAGTGAGTAACGCTAGGCCTATAATGCAAAAGTCCAAAAAGCACTCCTGTAGCCTACAAAAAACAATGTTCACTCAGTGGTGTCCATGAAGCAAACAGAACAAAAATAAACACATCTGTCTTTCAATAATTTCTACTAGATACATTTTAATATTTTCTAGCCTATAAAGTAAAGTTTTACCGGCAGAGATTCAGCATCTCACAGAAGCCTTTGCCATTGTTTCTACACTTAAAGCTGTGTTTGTCTGTCTGTTCACATGAGGAGCTCAGTGAGACCCTGCGGATCCAAGCGAGTCCACAGGCAGAGTCTTGCTCCCTCTCTGAAAAAGGCTTTGAGACACACAAATGCTAAAACATGTGGTCAGCTGCGTGAGAGTTCTTAACACCGACTTATTAACGGTTACCAATGTATATTTGGCAGAGAAACAGAGAGAGAGACACGGATGTGTGGATTCTCCTGCTTGCTTGTCTTGCTTTGCTGCTGTCTGGACAATATGGATGTAAACTGCAACTTGGCTGGTTGGTGGAGACATACATAATTTTACCAATGTTCTGCCTTTGCTGTCTGCAGCTAAAGTCTGGATACAGCAGCACCGGCAGCTCAGGTGGACTACCTGGAGGCCAAATTACATTGAACATTCAGAAGGTGAGAAAATAATTGCAATTAATTTTGTGTGACATATGACGTGCAAAGAAATGTGACATATCTCAGATGCCAGTACAAACGGGCGTTTCTATAGCATTTCTCTATCTCTAACACAATGTCTTTGTTTTAGTTTGAGAGTCTCAATGCAGAGTTGGAGCACAACCAGGAGTTGGCTAATAGCCGCATGGCAGAGTTGGAGAAACTGCAGGTGGAGCTCCAGGAGGCTGTGAGGGAAAGCGAGAAGCTCAAGGTAAAGATATAAGACCTTTTTAAAATCTGTGACCAATTTTAGTTTGTGCCAGTGTAGTGCGTTAACCTACAATGTTCACCATTCATTGTCATCTCCTAATCAGATGGACTTGCGGAATATTCCCGAAGAGGTTGTGAAGGAGACCCTAGAGTACAAATGTCTGCAGTCCCAGTTCTCCCTGCTGTACAATGAGTCTCTTGGTGTGAAAACCCAGCTGGATGAGGCACGAGCCCTTCTGCTCACTGCCAAGAACGCCCATCTCCGACAGATTGAGCACATGGAGGTAAATTTCATATATCAAAGTTGATCTCATAAAGTGATATATACTTTCAATTATTTTTTAAGACCCCTGATAGTTAACTTCACTGCATCCTGACTGTAGTCCAGTTTTGCCATTCCAGCTATTTGTCTTAACTGTTTATTGTCCTAAGAACTTAAACCTGGACATGTGTGTTATTACCAATGTTTATGTACGTATATGTAAAATATGGTCAGCCGTGTCTGTTTTCAATTGTTCAGAGTGATGAGCTGTCCCTTCAGAAGAAGCTGCGGACTGAGGTCATCCAGCTGGAGGACACCCTGGCCCAAGTGCGCAAAGAGTATGAGATGCTGCGTATTGAGTTTGAGCAGAATCTGGCAGCCAACGAGCAAGCAGGTACCTTTCGAAACACATCATCACATCTCTCAACACGTCAAGAGGGAAAGGAAATCAAGT
The DNA here is from genome assembly GCF_014851395.1 of Micropterus salmoides. Lineage (NCBI taxonomy): Eukaryota > Metazoa > Chordata > Actinopteri > Centrarchiformes > Centrarchidae > Micropterus > Micropterus salmoides. The sequence continues at coordinate 11,484,411 of NW_024041262.1, read as the reverse complement.
TGTAGTGTGGTGCATTATTATATACTGGATTTGTAAATGATAGATTGTGCTTGATATACGGCAACACTCATAATTGTAAATTTCTGTAATTGAAGGATGATATTCAAAGTGAATATTCAGTTACACATGTTTTTAACATTTGTTATCACAGATTAGGGCAGGTGTGGCTCAGGAGGTAAAGCAGGTTGCCCGAATGTGTGTGAATGGGTGAATATGACATGGTGCAAAAGCACTTTTGAGTGGTTGGAAGACCATAAAGGAGCAATCAGGGCTCTACAGTGCGACCATTTTGCTTGCATATGCCCCTAAAAATCGCACAATGTGCGAGTAACTACAACCTCCCGTAAACCCACCGCGCTGTTATTAGTTCAAAACAGTTGAGTTGTCGAAACTGGTAGGAAAAAAGCCAGCTAGCCACTGGAGCCATATCAGGTGCCCTTTGTTGAAACATGTTCAACTTTTCATAAAATTTATGTGCTCGCCACTGTCATTTTTCGTCGACTGACCAATCACAGCATGGATGGGGCAGGACATAATAATGGTTTGATGTCTTATAATAAACTTTGTTGAACTTCTCCTTCATGAATGGTTCTGATTATTGCTGAGATAGTAGCATTAAGAGACCAATGTAGGCCATTTTTCTTGCGCAGAAATTTAATGAATAAAAACAACTCACAAATACGAAACTGCTGTTTTGTCCAACTGGAATTAATATTATACTAATGGTGAGCTATGTAGTATTTAATACATAAAATGACAATGCTTAGTAAAATTAACATTAACATTTATACACTATTGATTTGATTAAAATTGAACATTTTATCTAATTTTATATTACACTAATACACACATTTAAACTAGTTTTTCCTCCGTGTTGTGTGAAAGAGCCTCTGCAGTGGAAAGATGCAGATTTTCACTGCACAGGATGCCAGTGTGCCTGTATGTGCTCCTTCTAGCCTCCCCCTGAGTGTAACACGTTCCCCTTGTTCTGTTTTACATCTGTTTAAGTTATTGTCATACTGTTGAGTAGTCTTGTTTACATTAGGTGTGGCATGGGTTTTGTGGGTGCTGATGGTGTATCGCAAGTTTTTTGTGATGAATGATCAGTGTTTTAAAAGCTGTTTTCAGTGTGTCAAATTTTCAAACATCAGTTTCAATATTTGAAAAAGCTTTAACAAGATTTTAAGACCATGCCAAGTGTCCAGATACAAGGGTCTTCACTGCCAGATAGTTTGTTAAACTCTGTTACTTGAAAATGTTTTGTTATGCTCCTAAATTTCTTCATTTTAGGAGCACATGTGCTCCTTGGGACAAAGCTTAGCGTAGATCCCTGGCTATACAAGTACAGACCGTTTACAAATATTGTCATCGCAGGAACAAGGTGAGGTATATCATTTTGTATCATGATGTCACTCCTCTGCACTATGCAGATGAACCTATAATTTACAGCACCAGACGATGCTTAATGAGTCAAAACCAAACCACACATTGACTTATTCTTAGTATTTCTGACTCTCTTCCTTTTATCTCTGTTCTCTCAGGACCAATCAACAGAGAGATGCGACACTTAATCAGTAGCCTTCAGAACCACAACCTGCAGTTGAAAGGTGATGTGCAGCGCTATAAGAGGAAGCTGCGGGAAACCCAGATGGAGATCAATAAAGTATGTAACATGAATGATGGACAAATGTTTGTTTTATTCATTGAGATTCAGATAGCTGTTCTAAGCAAAACGAAAACACCAGTAATGACACATTTCCTCTAACCAATCTCACTTTATTTTCAGTAAAATATAGCAATTTGCTTTCTCGACAGTTGCGTTGTCAGAGTGGTGACACTGGGGTTCTGATTCTTGAGGAGACGACTAGTGACAGCATTGATGTGAAGAAAGAAGAGGATGAGGATCAGGAGGAGGAGGAGGAGAGGAGGAAGGAACTGGAGAGACAGCGGGCTCGAGAGAGGGAGAGGGAGGCTGAGCGAGAGCGAGAGAGGGAACGTGAGAGAGAGAGGCAGCGCAGCGACGAGCTGAAGAGGAAGGACTCGGACACCCTGAAGCTGCTCAGAGTAGAACTAAAGTACATACCCCTCCTCCAGTCCACTGTCATTTATAATGACATGTTCATAATCACATAACTTGCTGTAAAATATTGTCCCTCACAAAATTTCATATATTGGAGGCCAAAATCTCATTAATATTAAACAAAATAGACATTGTGCAGTTATACATTAACAAATACACAGAAGCCTTGTTAGCTTGTTAGTTATTGTTTGCTCTGTTGTACCAGCAACAGTGTCTGCACACTTAAAATCACTCAACTAAATTCACTGATGGGATTGTTAATATTAATGTGTTTCTATTCCTTTATCAGGAAAGCCCAGGAGTCCCAGAAAGAGATGAAGCTCTTGCTGGACATGTATAAGTCGGCTCCAAAGGAGCAGAGGGACAAAGTACAGCTTATGGCAGCCGAACGCAAATCTAAAGCTGAGGTTTGTTCTTTGGTGTGTTCCTTCCGTCCTACTTTTGCACATTTCTTGTTTTTACACGTAAAAATAAAAAAGCTTTGTTAGTTGCAAATAACAAAATATTTAAACAGTAATGCAAGTTTAATACAATGCCCAACCCATCTCGACCTGCCCAGGTGGATGAGTTGAGGATGCGAGTGCGAGAGCTGGAGGAGAGGGAGAGGAAGGAAAGCAAGAAGCTGGCTGATGAAGATGCCCTCAGGAAGATCCGAGTGGCTGAAGAGACCATTGAGCATCTGCAGAAGAAACTTGCTGCCACTAAGCAGGTTTGTGTGTGTTATCCAAGGAGGGTTTATTGAAGGGCAACTTGGTTGAAGAAGAACTGAAAAAGCCTCTTGGATGAGAGGCGAAACATCTTCTAGTACCTTAAACCAAGTCCAGCCGCTCTTGATTTAAGCTTCAGTCATCCAGGACCTGGATGATTGAGAGCGGTCACAGACGTATTTCTGTTTTGTTTTCTCAAACATGTCTCATATGTAACGCCTTTGTTTACTTCTACCTACGCTTATGCTTCAACAGGGACAAATATTCAACAGTGTCTCCATATATTATCATTATATTCCGTCAGCTTTTACCCAAAGGCTTATAAATGCAGCCTATACACATATATGCGTCATTTCAAAAAATGCTAATGTAAATTAAAATGTACGAAAGGTTAATGAAATTTGAACCTCTTCCACTTTCAGACCAGCAAGAAATGAGACATGAATCATCAGCCCCATTTGGTAAAAAATGTCAGACTTAAACCTTAGGGACTGCACCATATATGAATATAAACAAGCCAGCTGTGTTAAGAATGAAACTACTGCAACGATTATCATATTTGCCTAAGAAAGATGTTCTCCTAATCTTAGACTACAAAAGAGGAATTGAAAGCCAATGCTGTGGCCTGGAGTTTAAACCTGATCAGCTGGTTATCTTCATGCTAGCCCAATTTATTCTTGTTTTTGTTTCTTCTCAATAACTTTGCACAAGTGTTGTTAAAGAGTAAAAATGTAGTATCTTTGTAGTCTTGCAAAGATTAAACTTACGCACTTGGAATGAGTATATTTTATATTATAAGATTTTGTTATCTGGATGAAATGATTTGAAGGACAAAAATATAAATGCAAAAATTATCTTCTAGGGTGTGGTAAATGTTTTCATGTGAGCCACCCTGAGAAATTGTTTGTAAAGTATCTAAAACACTGTCAGATCTGAGCTCACTTACTTGGCTTTGTGGTCTTGTAAATGTTGAGACGCTCCTCTTGGTATTTCATTAATAAGTAAGAAGACGGCGGGAATACGAGAGCAGGCTGTCATGTGATGGAAAATATAGAAGCATTATCTGCCTGGGGTCAAATATTGGTTAAGTAATGTCATCGTAACTCTAAAACTTGCTTATATAGCGGATACACCCAAAAATACTCACTCAGCTGTTGACCTTAGTGCTACATTCAGTATGATCGGTCTTAGAGGCTTATCATTTAATATGAATCATATTATCTTCTTGAGCATTTGAAGCAAATAACTGCACTAAGACCACCTAAAAAATGCAGGTCTCTTCTCATTAGCACTGAGACTACAATTAAATCAAATGCAGGAAATTACACCAAAATGTAAAAGAGTTATGACCGTGTTTTAAGTTGTTTAACTGTTGTTCCATACAATTTTATGAGCATAAAGGAGACAGATGTTGAGGTCTGAAAGCCTGCAGCGCCACATAATTTGGAGGTCTCAAAGAACATAATTAACAGAAGGCACAACACACTCTGGACTGATACTGGTTTATTCAGCTCTTTACTTTAGTCCTTCTTATGTACTATGTAGTTAATCGACAGCAACTGAAGTGTTTTGGACGCAGGTGTGTTGGATTTGTTCCACTCAATTCACGGTTGCCAGACTTTAACTTTGCAGGGTGACCGATCGCCAGAACTTTCCAATAAACAAGCTATTTGAGAGTTTATATGACTTTATTTTAAAGGTCCTAGTTGGCTTGTAAGTGGGCAACATGACCCAAAATTAAGCAAACGCAGCAAAGTAGCAGAGAAAACAAACCAGGTGTGATTGCACCTCGAGATGCAAATGGGCCAATGAGGGTGTAATGTAATTAATCCCATCAGGTAATATCAGCACAGTCAAATTTAACAGCTTTTCACGTCTGTTCTTCATAACAAAAGCAACCGAAGAGATTCAATGGTATTTTTTATTCAGGCTGAAAACATGCTCGTGTATTTATTTAAAAAAAAATAGCACAGTGAGCCAAAAGATCACATTTTATTTGTTTGTAGTGATATGTTTTTGGAGGGGTTAGAAAGGAATTCCTTTTTGAATCTGTATTGTTGGTTATTTTCAGTTTTGACTACAGAGCATTATGTACAAAGAGGCATACTTGGAACTAAAACTTCTCAAACTGTTGCACACCACCAACAAATATGTGGTAAGAATGATTACAAATGGTGATGAAGGTAGGCCTCACCTGTAAACTGGAATCCAGGAGCAATATCACTGTTTTTGATCCCTGACACCTGTGTCCCTCGAGGAGGAGGAAGCCCTGCTGAGCGAGATGGATGTAACCGGCCAGGCCTTCGAGGACATGCAGGAGCAGAACAGCCGGCTGTTGCAGCAGCTACGGGAGAAGGACGATGCCAATTTCAAGCTGATGAGTGAGCGAATCAAATCTAACCAGATCTACAAGCTGCTGAAGGAGGAGAAGGAGGAGTTGGCTGACCAAGTCCTCACATTCAAAACCCAGGTGGCGTGTAACTTCTTAACCTAGAAATGTAGCATTGATGGATGTCATCGTGACAGGGCACTGAAGTATTAACTGTTACTTTTGCTGCCGTTCTCCAGGTGGATGCCCAGCTGCTGGTTGTGCAGAAGTTGGAGGAAAAAGAGGGCGTCCTTCAGAGCACACTTGCCGCTCTGGAAAAAGAGCTGTCTGTACGGACACAAGCTCTAGAACTCAACAAGAGGAAGGTGGGAAGAGAGATGCCCTTTATCACTTGCACTGTAGATTCACTGGATGATTTGATTCCTGACAAATGTTCCTAAATGTTAACACTGAGCAGCATTATAATAGGATCTGGATACTAAATCATACTCGTGTACATCATTTTGTGTGTTCAGGTGCTTGTTAATAATTCTGACATCCAAGATTTGCGACAAAACGTTGCATTAATGAGCTACATTGTTAGCAAACTAAACTTACTGTCTGTCCTGATTCCCACATTTGCAATTTCTTGTAATAGTTAAAGTGCCTACTTGTGTGAGATATTTCTGGTAATTGCTAACATTGCCCAAGTACCTGTGAGACTGCTGTTGTGTGGGCGAGTGCACTGGGGCACCATTAATGAGGTCATCTTTATACATAGGTAAATATATTGCTTGAATTCTTTCTTTTTTTAATCTCATTTGCTCTTTTTACACAAGTAGGAACAATAAAATTTAAACATAACAAAAAACACACACAAGTGGCTACTTTAACTGAAACCAGTGGGTGCCTGGAAGCTATGAAGAGGATCTTAAAACGTATAGCATGTTGTGGAAAATGGCCGTTAGAGATGGAAAATATACACCATATTCAGGAAATGGAATGCAAAACCAACACTGGTTGTTTTACGTTAGTTCATGACTGAATCTACTGTACCACCACCACATTACAGCTCAGGAATCTCATCATTAGGTTTTTCTTATTGAGTGTTCTTATTGAGATTCCTTCCCTGCTGCAGGCAGTGGAGGCTGCCCAGCTGGCAGAGGACCTGAAGGTGCAGCTGGAGCACACGCAGGCCAAGCTCAAGGAGATTCAGGTCTCTGTGGCTGAGAACCGCACCGCCCGGGAGAGGGAGAGCAGCAACCTGAAACGAGCACAGGTATGTTGTATTTGGATATCACTCCCAACTCTTGCATTACTCCAGAGGGTCTTGGTAGAAGATCACACCAGTGATCTGTGTTAAGTGGCCACTCTCCTTATGCCTTCTAGGAGGATCTATCCAGGCTGAGACGAAAGCTGGAGAAACAGAAGAAGGTGGAGGTGTACTCTGATGCTGATGAGATCCTGCAGGAGGAGATCAACCAGTACAAGGTGAGAAAGGGAGAACATTCTTCTTGTGCAGAGAAATGTATAAAACACCAACAGCTTTTCTGGCACAATCTGCAGTAGGTTGTGGTTGACTGAACAGTCTAGTGAAAATGTAATGCGTCGTAATACTAAATACTACACCTTTTGTAATTTCCTTAATTGGCTGGCAATGGCTGTTTTTCATTCATGAGTATGGGCCAGAAACTGAGCTCAGACATTTACAGAAATGTTAACAGTCGCTTTGTGCTTTGGGGATATCAAGAAACTTACTTGATACACCCTCAGGTGTTAGCTGTGGTAGCATAAAATGGGTAGAGGTAATGACTGTGAAGTCAGTATTTACTCCATATACAATGTATTTATCCGTCTCCAGGCCAAGCTGCGCTGTCCCTGCTGCAACACACGGGACAAGGAGACGGTGCTCACCAAGTGTTTCCACGTATTCTGTTACGAATGTCTGAAGATGCGTTACGACACCCGACAGAGGAAGTGCCCCAAGTGCAACTGTGCCTTCGGAGCCAACGACTTTCACCGCATCTACATCACCTAATTCACAGAGAGACAGAGGAGTGAAAGAAGAAACCAGTAGACGGAACCAAAGGAGAGTAAAGACAATAGAACTGCATTCAAAGAGGCAGACATTTTGGGGGTAGTCAGATGAGTGCGTTTCCCCTTTTTATCTCTTTGGAAAGACTTGTTTTACCGCATCATTGCCAGTTGGTGATTCATTTGGTGACCAAACAGATAGTGACACATCTGACTGAGTGTTGTGCTGTAGCTAATAAACACAGTTGTTTGTGCACACAGTGATGTTCTTACATGTTGAGCTGCTCTGCTCTGTTTTCCTGTCCTTGACGTTATTGCCATGTTAAACATCCTGTCTTTTAACAAACCGGGCCCACTTTTAAATGTTTCTTTATCTTTTTTCTTTATTTTAATGTATTGAAAAACTTTGAACTGCAGTGGAACATGGTTGATCTTCCTGAAGCATTTCTTTGAATTGTTTTGTCCTGCTGGTTTTGGAAATCCTGTAAAATCAGTGAAGCTGAAATTTAAACTTAGAACATTAAAAGAAGCCTTTCTTTACATACTTGAGGACTGCATGTGTAAAACTAAATATGTTTCTAATATATAAGTACAACAGCCAGAATCGGCCAACTTTCTTGGTTTAGGCTATAGTATTAACAATGCCTGAGAGAGGTCGGCTAGTTTGGCACCGAGTCAGCACATACAGGAGTGTTTGGATCACCTTGGGCAAGGTCCTCTGTGTGTGTGTGTGTGTGTGTGTGTGTGTGTTCGTTCATCCTGTTGCTATGGTTCCTGTTGGAGAGTTTGACACAACATCTGCAGCTTATAGTGCCTCATTACTGATGAAATCACTGCAGTGGAAAGTCAGCTCATATGGGTGTCCTTAGTGGGCCATGCTGCTCCAGGTCCTCTTAGAGAGCTTTCTTGAAGGTTAGCCGTGACAGTCGAGTACAAAAACATCTGTTTAACAACATGCCTCTAATCTAATTGAGCCAATGAAACCTCTTTTCCTCTGTTCTGATGATGTGAACTATTTACTGTGGGGTTGGTAAGTGTCTGTTTGACGTTAGCTCTTGTGGGAAAGGCAGTTCACACCATGTAGCGTGCACATAAAAAGTTCCAGGCTGCAGAGAAAAAGAGTGAATGTGTGAAAAAAGTTTATCAGGCAGTTGGGAATAGTTAAGTAAGACTGTTGGCATAAATAAGTATAATACATGGGCAGAGTTGGTTTACTCATAGGAATGTGCATAACCTGTCATAAATAAATGAGTATTTCTCACTTTGTGCTAAGCCATCATTTGTATGCCACACACCACAGAGGTCGTCCTAGTAACTGATGGTCTTCATTAATATGAGACAATGCTGTGACGGGGGCCAGCGTGATAGCACTCCAGGCATGCGTCCACTGCCTTTGTTATTGCATATTTGTGCTGCAGCAGCAGACTACACCCAACTCCAGACATTAATAACACCACCCTGCGTCAGGGACACTGGCTATTCAAATGTCAGTTTCCAAAAGCAAGAGCACCCCAGTTACTGTGGATCTGCGGCGGGCAGAGATAAAAACATATCTCGCTTTGAGCAGACTTTTCCCAAAGGCTTTAAAATCACTTTTTTTTTTCCTAGTAAATGTCAGCTGTTCTGCCTCAGTTGCTGTTCCTCTTTCTTTCTGTGCATGGGACCCTCTCCCATGCCAGAGAGTTGTGTTGTTTGGCAGAGACGAGGGAATGACGTCGACAGGCGTGGTAATAACAACGAGAACACTATTAAGTCCAGACTACACAGGCTCTTTGGTAAAATGTGGAGAAAAGGCTGTAGGGTGTGGCCATAAAATATGAAATAAACGAAACTGTGCGAAACTCTCACACCTGAAGTGGTTTAATTGAAAGTTTCACTAGAAGCGAGGCAAAATGAAACCACATAGTTTACTATGGCAGAGGAGTTTCCTGTGAGTCGGGGAGTGCGCACCGAGAATCCGAGCAGTACAGTACATAGGAAATGACTCATAGGAGTTGAACTGCTAGCGTGGGTGTGTGCGCTATTAAAACAAGGCGCAGACTCCTCTGGGTGACTCACTCTGATGCTCGCTTTTCCATGCTGAAACCCAGCACGGATTGTTAATCAGATGAACTTTCGGGAATTGTGTAGCCGACAGCGAGCAGCTTTTTACCCGCAGACATCATGGTTTCAAACGCTCTCTGCGCGCTGTGCGGACTAATAATAGCGGCCGTGATCAATTTCTATGGTGTGAGCGCACAGAAGAGTAAGTAAAATAAGTTTTTATTCAAGCAGCAATTCTTGTTTTTTTTTTCTTGTCAAATTGGCTTGTTAATGTGACTTCATTGCTTTTCCTTTTCGTGTCTTAATTATGATTTATAAGGAATTTTTTGGTGTCCTTTTTACTGAGAACATGGGTTAGAGTCCGGTGGTCTGGTCAATAATGGAGTCAGATAGTCGGTCTGCTTACAAAGCCGCTTCCTTTACCAGTTGCATTTCTCACCGGTTCCGCATTCCGATCGCCTTATTTCACCCCATCCATCCGTGCCCCTGGGAGAGAGGGACAGGCCACATGGAAAGGGTGCACTGCCTGCATCCATTTCACACAAGGATACCTTTTTACTGCCTCAAATACACACACAAAAAGAACTTTTGACTTTGTTTCCACTGAAGTTTGGATTTAATCCCAGTGGAGAACACCGCACTCGGAATGCACTGAGAACATCAAATTCTGAATAATTACACGGGTTTGCACCGTTTCTTCAGGCATTAAAGTTAGCAAATGCATTTTAACGCTCCAAACTCAAACCAAGCTAGATCTAGATTCTATCCATGTGAAGCCATCTCTACATCTGGACATCAGCTGTTGATCCACCCACCTCCCCTCTTCCAGCTTATGACAAAACACAGCACCCCCACACCCAAAAACACCCTTTGTCAGGCTAGGTGCTGAGATTTGCCAAGGTCAACACACACAAAAAAATGTCTTTCTAGATTTTGGAAGCTGAATCATAAGAAACTTCTGTGGTAGGATAATCCCCGCTGCTTCTTACTGTTACAATACATTGCTGTCTGAAGTGGTGAAGTAAAAGTTAAAAGGTGTAGTAACCCCTTTGAATAAAAGTCCAACTGAAACACCCCCAACAGAATCATTTCTCTCTAAACCTTAAAGTTGAACTTAAGCTCATAAGCATGTTTGAATAATTGTTATCAATTTAATCAGCACTTTCAGGTTGTTGTCTGATTTGAGCAACAAAAGCTGTTGTGGTTTTGGGTTTGGACAATGGCCAACCAGCAGTCTCAAGGTTCAGTTCCTTTCACTGACCTTTTGAACCCTTCGAGCGTGAGTCCAGAGGGATGATGTAGGGCCAAAGTCATCTGGAGAAGTGCTTACAAGAAATGTGACACATTTTTGCTGTGACCATGGATATAAAATGAGTCAGTTCAGCTCTGTAGGCGGGCTGGCTGTGGTGGACAGAGAGTCTGTGGGGGCCTGAACATGTGGCTGTAACATAACTGGAGAGTAAGAGGTCAAAATGCCTCAAACATGACTTTTTGAGCAGGTGTCCTTTGGCTTCAGCTGGTTTAATAATGACTGGTCCACTAATGTGTCTGTGTGACCAGCTAAAGACCCCTATCAGGACACACTATACATTGACATTGTAGGCTCTGGATCTCATGCTCTTGAAAAACTGGAATTTCATACTGTGTCAAAGGCTCAGTTCTTTCTGTGTGTATTTTGGTTGTGAGCCATAAGAGAAACCAATTGAATTTAAATGTATTTCCCAAGAAAGTTCAGTCTGCACAGGTGAATCATCTTGTGAATCCTCTATTCATTTATAATTTGAGTGAAACAGTTAGTCGATTAAAGTGGTACGCCACTAGTGGACTTCCAAAAAGTTTGGAAACTCACAAGAGACAGAACTGAAAAGTCAAAATCAAACCAGTGGAGATATGAAGATATTCTCTCTTTTAGACAAAGGTCAAGATCCAAAAACACTGGATCCTACGTTTCCCATAATGCGTCTTTCAGTAGACCCTCGTTGCCTGTCCTCAGCGCCATCTTCTTTAACTCTCCGTACCTCCAGTGTGTAATGCCAGTTTTCCGTTAGAAACAGTAAATCTCTGTATTACCTCACTGACATCACAATGACATCATCAGGGTTACTCAGACTTAACAATGGTCCCTCCAGAGCCACAGAAGAGATTATTAAACAGTCTTAACAGCCGGACTACTCCTCCAAACATGTCAAACATGAACACATTTAAACTTCTCAGCTGTGAGGACTTTCTGCTTTTCTTTGCCTGAGGCAATAGTAAACTGAAAATCTTTAGATTTTGGACTGTTTTTGAGCACGATGTAGGGGTACTTTACTTGAGAATTTCTTGTTCATGTTACTTTATACTTCTACCCACATATCACAGGTAAATATTCTACTGTGTACCCGACTACATTCATCTGACAGCTACTAGTTATTCTTTGTGTTTTAGCTAAAACAAAAATCATATGATAAATTTCTAATGTATTTTGAGAGATGAAACCAATGGTTCTCCATCCTTCTGGATGGCCAAAAAAGCACTGTCAAGTTGGCGACCCTTGTCTCGCTTCAGATGTTTATGAGTTGTTAGCAGATCCACCATATCCCCTCTCAACTTATCAGATGCATTTCACAAAGATTTGAGAAAAAATGCTAATTTCTGTAGTAGAACTTCTTTCCTCCCATTATCATATTCTTGTGACTGGACTAAACTACCATTGTGTAAAATTAGCTCCACCTTAACCAGCTACAACAGTAAAATGGTACAAGTGCATCAGTATTTACAATATAACAATGTAATATCTAATAATATATAAGTCACAGGTGTTTCTGAATAAAAATAATTTAACTGTTAAGTACATTTTTCTGATAATACTTTGTAGGACTGATAGGACTTTTACTTGTGATGGAGTTTTTTGTTTTACAGTGTTGTACTAATAGGCTACTCTTAAATAAAAGATATGAATACTTCATCCACCCCTGAATGTCGCTGTCACACTGTTCTGACCACTGAAACATACATCTGTAAAGAGCATGTGTATGCGCAGCTCTTTGTTCAAACCACTTCTGAATATTTATACGGAACAAAGAATGATGTTCACAACGTTATCTCTCAGATATCTACAAACAATTTCCTTATTTCATTTGTCTATAACCCCGTCATGTCTGGCATAGTGTCACTCATCTTGTTGTGTTAACACCGGTATGAAAAGTTGGTTTGTCAGCTCCTCAGCTTGGTGTCACAATACTGGTTACCTGCTGTTGTTGTCGTTGAAGCGGCCGCAGTTTCCTACACACATTCATTTAATTACTTTTGGTTTACGTCAAACTGGTCTCTCTGATAGTTTTGGTATTTCTTTCAGTGATGATTCAAGCAGCCAGTTTAAACATGAAAATGACCACAAATGATGACTCAGTTTTGGCTCAGGGTGGCTCCTTGTTATAATGGATACAAAAGAAGTTGTCCATGCAAATATATGTGACACTGATCAGGAAGAAAGACTGTTATCATTTGATCTATCAAATATCTGACTATTTCCTTGTTACACTATTTGAAACTTTGTCATGCCTGGTTTTGTCATCTTATTAGGTTGACTTTGTGTCGCAGTATTGTTTTTGTAGATTTGTTTTTTCAGCTTGATGTCACAATATTCACTATTTCATACATGACCTTGGGGTATTCATAACCAAAGCCAGGATGAGTTAAACCTCCAAAGAAACCACCTTTAATTGTTCAGCTGTCTGGCTGCAGTAAAAAGGGCTGAATCTTTCCATTATGTCTACAGAGGTAGACTGATTCTCTCTGAGCAAAACTGACGTCCACTTCTTTCTCACAGACACATTCGTTTCATTCTCTGGAAGTCTCACGCGTACACAGAGGCAAAACAATTCAACGGAAGCTCTCTGTGAAAACACATCCTGCTCTTCACACATGGCCTGCCTGTTCACGCACCAGAAGTTACTGAGTAATTCTCTCTCATGCAATTAAGTTGCATCAGCAGACTGACCTGAAGGAATTTCCCAGTTTCATTTTATGAGAAGAAGAAAGCCGCAAAGTTCCTCACGTGTTCTGCTTAAGTCACACCTTTTACTGTATTAGCTGATTCCATCTGAGGTTCTGCACGTCACCTGGTTATGTTGTGTTTTACTTTAATTTTAGTTAGAGTCAGGGGATTTGATTTCGAAACAATTGCATCAGTCTCTGAATATTACCTCAACATCATAACATTTAATAGGCTTAAGCAGTGTTGAATGTTTCATAAATCATGTAAAATGTTTTTGAAGGACTAAAAGAGGCATGACTAACAGATGATCTCTGGTGTTTATCTGTGTGCAGGTCAGTGTAGCAGTTCAGAGTTTCTGAACCCAGATTTGGATGTCTGCGTGCCATGTTCATTGTGCAAGCAGTACCCAAAGACCCCATCATGCAACACATGTAAGGAGTGCATCTGAAAATGTAAATCACTTTCTGCCATGACTTTCTTTCAGTGCCACAGCTGAAGTTCTTTTTAAACAATCAATAGGTAAATCTGTGGACCAGACATCTGATGTATGGAAACTGGCAGCCATCACCAGTTTCTCAGTGCTGGCTGTCGTGCTGGTCGGCGCTGCGTTGATTATCGGGGTCATGGTGCATCGACACAAGTCACACAAACGGCCTCTACGCGGTGAGATTCTTTTAAAAGCTGAGATCATATGGATTAAATGACATTTACAAGTGCAGCAGATATAGTCTTTTATGTAAAAATACACAATGTTTCAGGCTGAATCACAAACAAATGGCTGCATGTTCCCTTACTGAGACTGTAATCCACCTCTGTTCTGCAAAATAAAACTGCAGTGTCAAGTCTTGTTTCTTCTCCACCAGCAGGAGGTGACAAATTTGAACTTAAAGGAATCTGTCATGCAAAAAACAAAACAAAACATTTTTGTATTAGTTTCTCACACTGCATACGCTGGAATCCCGGAAAAGAAAGGGTTTCCTCAATAGTTCATCAGTGTTTTGAATAGCCTTTGACCTTTGTGTCAGAGGTTGCAAGAACATTTGTAAACTACAGTACGCTCTCTGTGAAGGCACGGAAGTAATCCTGGTGCAAAGCGATTCTTGGTAAACAAGAGCACACTGTGTACAGTTCACTTTTTTGTTATGATGTCTTTGCAACTGTGTCACAAACCATCAAACCTGTTCACTTTCAGCGAGAGGCAACAGGCTTTTTTTCACACGAGCCATTTTCACATGTTATGGTACAAAAAAGCACAGGTGCAAACAATTATATTAATGATGACTGAGTTTGGTTCACTGTCACTGCTTATTGAGACACTTGAATACAGCAGAGCCATCATTAATGTTATTAGTAACACATGTGCCTTTCCTACTATGATAAGTCAAAATGTCTGCTTTGAAAAATGCCTATTACAGACAATTTAGATTTGCAATCCCTTTACCGGGATGGGAAAAATGTAAATTTATTCTTGATTAATTACAGAACCCATTGAAGAAACTGCGGGGCCACTTTATCAAGCTTAAACGAATCAGTAAGTATAATTTTCACATAGCAAGTGTTGGACCAATACATGAATGGAGTGATCTGGTCAGTCAGTGCTGCATATTACTGAGAGAGCAGTGGATTTAATTTAACTCAACCAGTTTGTGGTTGATAGTAAGAAGTGTTCAAATGTTTTAGAGACCTTTTGGCTTTACATAAAAATAAATTTGTGATGTAAAAACTGAATCCTTGCAGTTTTTCAAAATGTATTTGAATAGATTTGGCATATAGCAGTTACTACGAAGGTCTTGAACACCAGTAGGTCTTTAAGACAGGTACGTTGGATCAAAAACAATGTTATAAATGAAATGAGTAAACATGATTCATTTTGGTTCTTTCACAAGTGATTTAGCACAAGTTCAGATTTTAGTGTAAACCCCTAAATATCTGCACCTGATATCAGCAGCTTTGGTTCAGAAATAATGTCAATTTAAGTCCTGAAAAGTCCATTTGATCAGACCCTAATCATAGCATGCTGTTTGTTGTGAATTGTACTTAACTCAACATAATGTGACCTTAAAGACAACTGAATCGTTGTCATGGCCTCCACAGCCTCATCTTCCTCTGGAAATGGATGTGACAGAACCAAGAAGCGACTGGTTCGGAGCCCGATGGAGGAACCTCTGGACCATGAACTGTGTACTCTGACTGCAGGGTATCTCTCGACCAGAAATGGACCATTTTAATTTATTAGACCGTTGAGCGAAGATAAGTGCTAGGTTCTCAATGCTCAGTGTAGGTCCAACAGTGACCACAGGACTTTCAAAGAGCAACTCTCACACCTCCTGTAGGAATAGTAACATTACATTGGTGGTATCATTTTCTGATTGTGTGTGCCTTACTTAAAATATCCCATTTAAATTAGATTTTGATCTGGGAGACCTTTGTGGATTTGCAGATGTTTCATGTCAGAAGTAAGATAAAACTACAGTCCTTTCTTTAGAGAGATGGATGCTTTCCAAACCCTGTATTGCATTGTGCTGTTTTCCAGCAGGACTCCGATGAATGTAACACAGCTACTGCTGCCTACTGGGCTGCAGTTTTATCTCCTGCTATTCAGCAGGGTTAGACGGGGTCTATCTGCTGGTCTTTTACCACAACAGCCTCTTAAAGATAAATCACATGTGAGTAAGACATACTGTTAGGCACATTAAGGCCATTTGAATGTAGCTACTTTCGCAGTAGATGAAATGTATTCTGTCCTTTGGCCTTGCCAGTATCTCTGTGTACCTGTTCTTTCAGTAGCCTCATGCAGTGATAAAAGCTGTTGATTAAGGGAGCAAACTGTACTCATCCACTGTTACTGGGTCTTCTGAGACCGACACAGACCCTGTATTGCAGGTCATTGCAATATTGTTTGTTGTCTGTTTTAATGTTTACTAGGTTTTAGGAGATTTTAGCTAGATTCTTCCTGTTTGAATCCCAGAATTCATACATTACTGTCCCAGCGCTTGTAGGGCAGGATGTTTGAAACACTAGACATGCAATCCCAAACTGCTAACACGTGGGAATGTTGCGAGGAATGTACTGTAGTGAGGAAAATTACACCTGCAGTGTTTTAGGTGGAGCTACACAATCACTATGCTTGGTAACTTTTGGACTTTCAGGTCAGGTTTCACATCTGCAACAAGGCAAAAAGATTTCTGTCTAGATGTGTAATTTTGTAGCCACTGAAACCAGCGAGAACCACAGTGGGCATGGTTGTTGTTTTCTACTTGTTTTATAGCTCAAGATCATGCAGAATGTGGTTACTGAAATATTTAATGTGACGGACAATGTTTCAAGTCATATTTTGATTCTGTCTGCTTGTAGGTAAACTGCTTGCCCTCTGGCAGCAAAATCACTTAAAATACAGATACTTTGGCTTTTCTTTTAGATTTTTATATTATTTATTTGAAAGTATCTTGCAGTGTTTTGCATCAGCTGGAGTGACAAGCGCATTTTTAAAGTGTGTTAAACTTCCACCAGGCCAGCCAACGATGTTACTGAGCAATAACTAACATTTTCTGCTTATTTCTCTTGCTTTCTATTTCTTGTTGTATATACTGCACATGCACTGGCTTCTTTTACTTATTTCAATCTTGTAAACTGCTTTCTGTACCAAATGTATTTTCACAATAAAACTGACAACAGTAATGCATAAACTGCTCCATTTTCTACTAACATGTATCTTAAGCATCTTAACATGTCAACAATCACTATCATTTGGAAGAATATGGACACAAAACACATTGTATTTTCCAAGTCTTTTATTTAATTTCAACTAGTTTAATTTCAATAATTTGCTTAGATTCTAAACTAAGTTCTAACAAAGAAGTAAAAATCTACGTTTCAGAGTGACAAAATAGTTATATAAATATGAATTAAATAGTGAGCAGACATTTTTGAGCACTGAAAATCCAATAAATCAGAGCGTGTGGTATATGCTTTTTTTATTACACAATAGCTGATCAAGCAGTTTTCTCCTGCTGAAGTAACTCTCGCTGTGAACGTACAGATATCCAACCGATATTTTCATTCTAGTATTTACAGAGAGAGCTCTGAGATTAACGCACGCCACTCATACCAGACTGTGATCAATGACGGAGAAATGAACGCGAAGTGCCACAGGAGATCAGATGGAGAACATTGTAAAAAAATAAGTCCGTTTCTAACTCAAATGTGTGTGTGTCGTTTTACCATGGCATATACGAAAAATATGTTACAGTGAGATCATCTAAATGAGTACAATTAATACACACAAGATTTTAAATAATGTCACAAAACAGCAGACGGTTTGTGGTGGTTTTTCCAAGGCTAGTGTCAGTATACTGAACCTGCCGCCACGGTACTCAATGCAATTGTAAGACAAAACAAATGAGATGTTCATGCACTGAAACAATACTTTCAGCATATTGCTTAAATATTACAACCCGCAAACATGCTGAGGTGAACTATCGACACCCCAACAAATGACAACAGGTTGGCTGCATTATTATATACTTCCTGTTTTCCTTAGGCTACAAGTGTCTCACCTACAAATGTGCAAATATAACTCTGAAAACAACAAACTGCAGAGAAACTACCATGTTATGGAGAAAACAGCATCCGCAAACTACAAAGTAAAACCTTAAAATTGATGCTTCATCCATTCTATAAATCCTACAATTGACAACTACGGTTTTTACGGTTACAGTGTATTCTCTACAATTAAGCTGCATGAGGCATTAAGTAGCAGTTGCTAGGTAGGCAGGGCTTTCCATGAGGTATTTCATACTCTGACCAGTGCCAAACATACTCATACATGAAATGTAATGTGTAAGGCATAAAGAAAATCTAATTTTAGATTGTTAAAAAAAATAAACAAAGGCCCTGCGTTCACTTTTGCTGGATTTCTCACTTGTGAAAAGAATCCACTTCAGGAACAATAGACAAATTGGCAAAAAAAAGGTAACCCAGAGAATTATTTTTCACAGAACGAGAGAAAGTGGTTCATGAACTTGACAGTGAAGATGAAACTGGTTCGTCCTTGTAAATCCATAAAGCTCTGGTATGTTTACAGTAATACTTGTGCTTGGCAAAAATGAGGCATTATGGCCACATGTTTGTTTAAAAAATACATGGTCATTCATTCTTTATGTTTGATTCACATAAAGCATTTGTGAGGGAAGAAAATTCATGGAGAGGCAAAAAGGAACCACTTTCACCTCACGGTTACAATACTTATTGACTGCTTTAAGACATTTTAACAGTTTGTAGCTGAGGAGATTCACAAACCAAACCAAAATAAAAATCTAATTAGTATAACATACAATATAAAACTCAACAATATGGTTTACAGTATAACAGGTACAGTGAGAGGAGGTTTGTTCACATTAAACTGCTACAGCTGACTTACATTTTAGGCACTGGCACTTCAACATAACTGGTGCTTCTCAAAGGTTCATAATTCAACAGCATGCACTGTGTGTGGAGCCGCAACTAAATGCTGGAGTGATTTTGACAACCGTCACATGAGCTAAATTATAAGATTGAAATGGCACATGTGAAAAAAAATAAAAGGTTATGCTCAGTTCAGAAACTGATTATGTACAATGTCTCACACATCAGGTATGTTCCTTTTGAAGGTTTACCCTGAGTGCTGCCAATAATGCTTGGCTCATTCATTCCTGCCTGTTATAACTGAGAACTAATAAGTAGATACAAATCGACTGATGAAGTTCCTTAAAGGCTACATGAGTTTTAGAAGACTTTACAACATTAATAAAAAGCTTTTTTCCCCTAATAAAATATGCACATAAAATAACAGGAATAAATTAATAAATACATCCATTTTTAGCATACAATGTCACTCAACGTGAATATTATTAGCAGTACGACTATTTACTTGATAATATGATTTCAGTAAATCACTTTGCCACTGACCTTTAGACACACCCAGAGGTATTTGACTTAATAATAACAGGCTTGCCCTATGTGAAATCCCGACAAAGTGAGCAGTCCTTCAACGCTCACGGCAAAGCTAACAAAAGGATTCAGAGATAAATATAGTATGTATATTTTGTTTCCTAAGGAACTTACAGAGGCACTGAACACAATTATACACAGCAAGAGAGGAGAGATCACCGATAGAACAGTACTGTCTTACAAAAAATCAGTATCAGTGTTGGACCTGGGCTCCACTTTTATTTTCACTTTGGTTGGTTGGTTTGTCAATGAGGAGTGAGCGGCGAGTAATATTTTCATCACCTGCCCTGTATTCTGGGATCCTGTGTATTTGTGGAAAACATTCGGGCCTTATTAAAAGCTGACTGATAATCCCTCTGGAGACTTCTCAGTGATGTCACCATCTGTTGTGGAGGTAAGACTGGAAGTCTGTAATGAAATGTGCATGTCTTCAAAAAGGAGCGTCTGTCAGGACCAAGGAGCACTTTCTGAAAAATAAAATACTGTTTTACAATTATTGATAGAGGGTTAAATAACACATACATAAGAGGAGCACCTCCCCTCTTCTCTTGTACACTCTGCAATCCTTCAAAGGAAAGACCCCATGTCCAAGTCCATAAACGTGTTAGCGTCCATGCTAAAAGAGGAGTCGTAGCTCTGGGTGTTCTGGTGCATTTTCTGATGGTGCCGCAGGTTGGACTTGCTGGAAAAGCTCTTGTCGCACAGCATGCAGGCGAAGGGCTTCTCTTTGGTGTGGATTCGTCGGTGACATATGAGCTGAGTGGACACACGGAATGCCTTTCCGCACTCCAGACACTGGTAGCGCTTGGGCTCCGTATGAATGCGCCGGTGGTTCTTGAGGGCCATCAGGTTGGTGAACTCTTTCTGGCAGACGGAGCAGAAGAAGGAGCCCGTCTTGTGGCTGTTTTTGTGGTTGAGAAGGGAGCCAGCGTGGCGGTAAGTGCGGCCACAGTGCTCACAGACGTGGCTCTTCTCTTCTGTGCCGGCAGAGTCGTTACTCTTCTGTGAATTAGTGATACTTTCTGGAATATGAGACAAAGGTGGTGGAACTGGCTTGCGTATCTCATTCATCCCCAGTGTCTGATTTATTCCTGAGTCCCAGCAGAGGTTGTTATCTACAGGTTCGTCCTCGTCTTGTTGATAGTGGTCCTGAGCCCTGTGGTGCATGTCCTGATGCTGCTGGTAGCTGGCTGGGTTGGGAAAGCTCAGCTGGCAGAGGCTGCAGACCACAGGTCGGTCCTTTGAGTGCACCTCCATGTGGCTCTGCAGATGTGCGACCAGACAGAAGGTCTTGCCGCACTCGGGGCAGCAGTGACGCCTCATCTGGGAGTGTATCTGTAGAGTGAGAGGATCAGGAAATGTCTGGAGACACAAGGTACAGTGGTGGAGGTTTTCGGAGTGTGTCTTTTTATGGTTGAGGAGAGAGCCAGCGTGGCGGTAGGAACGCCCACACAGGTCACACCTGCAGCAGGGATATGTTCATATTCAATAACTAATATCACACTTCAGATCAAATAATTTTACCCAACAGTGAAGTATTCATCAACCTTCAAATTACTGAAAGCCTATTTACCAAAACTAACAGTTCAATAATGGTTAGTTGATATTTGTTTGTTAGGGGTTATTCTTTTTTAGTATCATATGTACTAAGCAGGGCATTTTACAGTTGAAAAATAAACTTGTGTTGATCTAACAAGCGCTCTCTAACTTTTATTGACCAACATATGCACAGATACAGATATATCTGCACAAGCTCATATTGGCCAACATATATCTGTTGGATCAGGACACACTTTGTTAAACAAAAATATATAAAAATAATCCCAATGATGACTAATAGACAAAACAAGACTTACATACTCAGCTCACAATAAGACGGTGACTCACATGAAGCACTTGTCTCCCCTCTCTGACTGCTGGACTCCAGCTCTCACGGAGTTCTCCTGACCTCTGCGGCAGCGGTGCCTCTTCAGGCCAGACCTGCCCTGGAAGCTCTTTCCACATGCAGGACAGGTGAAGTGACTCGCCACCCGGTTGTGGACCCTCTGGTGGTTGTGCAGGATACTGGCGAGGCGGAAGGCCTTACCGCATGTGAGACACACATACTTTTTCTTCTGCGTGTGGATGCGTGTGTGATTGCGTAAAGCCATGGGGTTAGTGAAGGGCTTAGAGCAGAAGGTGCAACTGAAGTGTCCAGTCTTGTGGGTGTTTTTGTGGTTGAGGAGTGAGCCTGCATGGCGGTAGCTGCGATTACATATGTTGCAACTGAAAGGCCGCTCCTCTTTATTTGAGCTCATATTTGTTTGCGCATCACTGCTGCCTGAAGGTCCATCACAGGTGTGGGCTGTCAGTTGGTCAACAGAGAGAAAGGCTTGCTTACATTCCTTACACTTAAAGGATCGAGACTTTAAGCCCCTCCTGCCTCCGGCCCCATCTTTTCTGAGGTCTGCACAAATGTGGGCTAATAGCTGCTTCTTTCCCCTAAAGCCTTTCCCACAGTTTTGGCAGGAGTGCTTTTTAAATGCAAAGTGGGTTCGCATGTGGTTCTTCATTGCCAGTTGATTGGAGTAAGTGTTGTTACAAACAGAACAGTAATATTCACCTGTTTTATGGGAGTTTCTGTGGTTGACCAGACTTCCTGCGTGGCGATATGTACGCCCACACTGGTCACAGGCGAAAGGCCGTCTATCGCCTGTGTCTTCTGATTTGACTGAGGTCTCAGACTTTGTTTGTCCCGTCTTCCCGTCAGGCAGCTGCTTGCAGCGTCGAGCAGAGGTAAAAGCCTGATTGGCATTTGAAGTTAAGGACTGCATTCCTCCATCTGACCTGGTCCCATTCATCTGCATGAGGGCCTGGATCTGGTTGTTGAGTTCCTGGATTTTGGCTTGGTTCTCTTTGTGCCTTCTCAGGTGATTCAATAGCTGCTTCTGAATTTTGAAGGCTTTCCCACACTCATGGCAAGTGTGCCTAGGGGGGAGGAGAGGCATATGGTTAACTCTATGTTTGCAAAACAGGAAACAGTCTACACAAGAAATATACCCATGATGACAAAACACATCTGCTACACTAAAAACAAACTCTTTGTTTATAATTTCCAACAAGCATTACCCGTTTGCAACATGAGTGAAAAATAAAGAATTTTCCATGTATTAATGATATAATAATGATGCATTCTTGTTGGAACTAACCTCTTTATATCAAAGTGGGACCTCTGGTGGTTTTTAAGGGCCAACAGGTTGTAGAAGCGTTTCTGGCAGACGAGGCATCTGAATACACCCGTTTTGTGGGACTTTTTGTGGTTAAGGAGGGATCCGGCGTGTCTGTATGACCGCCCACACTGTTCACACTTGTAGTGACGATCTTCTGTGTCAACAGTTTCTTTGACGTGAGCCGTGTCTTCATGCTGGGCAACATCATCTACTTTCACATCTTCTTTACCTTGTGTCGACTCATCTTTCCTGCCAGCTGTGCAGCCGTGGGTCTCAAGATGATGGTAGCTGTTGCAGAAGATGCCACAGCTGCCACAGATGATACTCTGCGCTTCCTCCTTGCCTCCAGACATATCACTGTGGCTCACATGTATATTAACGTTATCCTGGTCCTTGTTGTGTAGAAGCTGATGAGTTATCAAGTCCTGCCTATTGGCAAAACTTTCCCCACATGTGCTACAGATCATCATCTCTCCAGGCTCATCATCTTTCACTTCTTCATGGGAGGACATGGAAGAAGGCCCTGAGCTCGCAGGAGTACTATTGGTCTGTGTGTGCCCTCGGAGATGGCTCCTGAGAGCCCTCATGCTGGTGTAGCTGTTTCCACATAGAGAGCATTGATAAAGGTCTCCATCATCATCCTCCTCCTCGTCAGCGTCATCACCTTCTCCACCGTCA
This sequence comes from Micropterus salmoides, assembly GCF_014851395.1. NCBI lineage: Eukaryota > Metazoa > Chordata > Actinopteri > Centrarchiformes > Centrarchidae > Micropterus > Micropterus salmoides. Next base: position 11,461,385 of record NW_024041262.1, on the reverse strand, counting down.
TTCAGCTGATCACTGCTCATATTGTCATGGAAATTCTGTTCAAAGTAACTTTGGTCACGGCTACCATTCAGACCTCGGAACTCTAAATGACTCCCTGGATTTCCAATGGCACAGTGATCATTGCTGTCCTGGAAAGTTACATTACTGTCATAGTCGCTGCTAGTAGTGTCAAGTTGCGGCTGTAACAGTGGGCAACTGTGCGACTTAATCCCTGCAATATCTGCAAATGTCCCACCACAGTCCGCACACATGTGCCTCTGCATCAGGTGTTCATTGTGAGGTAGATGCACAGTCATATCCTCGGGAAAATCCTGATTGAACTGCTCATGGAACAAAGCTCCATTGCTGTGGTCAGCTCCATTCTCCTGATCCATACCAAGCACAGGGTGAGTGCCGCAGTCCTCCTCCTCGTCTTGAGAGGAGAAGCAGCCCTGTTGGCTATCCAGAGTCAGAGGCTCCGAGGAAAGCCAGTCTCCCTCAGCGACGAGGTTAAAAGATGACGGCTGAGCTTTGTGGAGGCGAAGATGACTCTTGAGGGCGGCCAGGTGAGGATAACTCTTTCTGCAGATGGAACACTGGTAAATCCCGACCTGATGTGACCGTTTGTGGTTGATGAGGCTCCCAGAGTGCCGGTAGCTTTTACCGCAGATTTGACACTTGAAGGGACGCTCATCAGAATCTACAGTTGAAGTCTCTTCCATTTCAGTTGCACTGTCAGCGTTTTGTGAGCGCATCAGGGCAGGATTAATGATGCTTGTGTCCATGATAGGGGGTTCTCCCTGAGTGCTATTGGAAGATGGTGTTTGATTATTTGAGCAGTCTGAGTACACATGACCGTTACTTCTAATCTGCTCCAGAGGCTGATCAAAGCCTCCATGATTATCTATTGATGATACTGAAGGGACATTATTTATCGGAGAAGCATAAAAATTTGACTCAGGCGAAGCAATACTGTTGTCATATGAAATATTGTGGTTCTCTGACAAGGTATCTTGAACTCCAAATGACAGAGATGAAGAGTTATGCATTTGGATATGTTCTTGGAACTCTTCATCATTGGGGAATAGTACCTGACACAAATGGCAGAAATTTACTTGAGCATCCTGGCTCTGAGGTGAAAACTGGTCCAGTGGTGTGCCTGTGTATGACCCACCCATTGAGCCGGGGTCTGTTCCGCTTCTTGCCTTGTGAGTTCTCTGGTGGCTGTAGAGGGCAGCCATGTTATTAAACAGTTTGAAACACACTGTACATTCAAACATTCCCACTTGGTGAGTCTTTTTATGATTGGTCAGGCTTCGATGGTGTATGTATGATTTGTCACACAAATCACACCGGAAAGGTCTATTTGCTGCATCATCAGAGGTCTCAGATTGTGCATTATAAACAACCTCCATCTTGTCCACAGGTGGGCAGTTTTCTGTAGCAATCCCAACACTGGCCGACAGCTCACTAACATGATGTAGGCGATCATTTTCAATGTCTTGTGCGGGATATTCCATGTCTACCTTCCTATATGATTGCTCCTTTACTCGCCTGGCAAGATGAACCCTCTCATGTGTAGCCAGCTGCGTTGCCAGACGAAATGCTTTCCCACATTCTGCACAGGAGTACTTTTTCTGTGAAGTGTGGCTCCGGAGGTGACTCTTCAGTGCCAAAGCATTGGAGTTTTCTTTACCACATATGTTACATCGAAAAGAACCCACTTCATGAGTCTTTTTGTGGTTAGCCAGACTACCAGCGTGCCTATAACCACGTCCACATTCATCACATTTAAATTTGCGTTCTTCCTCTTGTAGAAGGTGAGCATCCATGTGCTCGAGCAGACTGGGCATATTGGGACATACCATGCCACATTGTTTGCACGGAAAACCTGTTGTCCTTCCAGGATCTTGCACTGCCATTACACGATACTGCTTGAATTAAGTGCACCAGACACAAAGTGTATGAATATGCAGGATGGTAATGCATTACATGCATTCATTATCCATATAAAAAATGAAGATAGTTCTTTACGATAAGATCCAAGGAGTGTCCGGAGGGAACGTGGCAGAGGATGTTGAGAACAAGTTCCACACAATTAGGTGAATGGCTTGAGTTTAGGAGAAGCAGGCAAATTGAGCTGTTGAGGACAGAAGAGATGCCAGTTAAAGCCGTAGGGAATACACTGAATATATTGACAATGTAAGTAACAGTATTCAGTTTTTTGCAGTTAGCATGTACACAGTATAAGTAGCTACAAACCTGTCACACAGTTTTCATAAAGATATTAGTTTTTGTCTTCAATAATTATACAAAACAAACTGTCACCTTAACATGTGCAACATACAAGTGTCATCTCATAATTGATTAATACATGCTTCACAGGTATTAATCCCTGATTTCTCTTGTCTGTCAAAGTCAATAAATCGTTGAAAACCATGTAACACTAGTATGTTAGTTTAAATGCGTCTCCGGCAGCAAGTAACCAGCATCATGGACAGACTTATTAAATTGAATGCAGTTGACATGTTTTACTACATCTGCAACAGCAGGCTAACTAAATTAGCTATGTCAATAAACCGGGAGTGCAAAGCCTCCTTCTACAGATTTATTGCCACTACAAATACCCATATTCACCGACAATATAAACAAAAACCGAATTAACACACGCTTCCTCGTCAGGTTATAGGAAGATCGGATAGTATAATTGCGGTGAAACGTGTCTAACAGCACAGTGAGCTCACGTTAGCACGGTGGTACCACCTAGCATCATCATGGCTAGCTAAACAAACATTGCACCAAAAAGCCAAGAAGTCGTTCTCAACGCGGAATCACAGCGGCAGAAAACGCGTCAAATTAAATACCTGTAGCATTACTGATTCAACGCAAGCCTCCGAGGATATACTTTCATTCATTATTTTTAAAATGCAGTTTTTATCTAAAGGGCAGCCCCCTTTCTCCCCAATTGTCTTTTTTTCTTCCATCCCTTTTCCACATTGCTCTTGTTGCTAGGGAACAGGAAATGTGCAGCAGAGAAATACTTCCCTCTCAAAAACAAAAGTAACTGTGTGGTCTTAAACTTAATACAAACCGAGGCGAGCTCAGCGTGAAGTGAGCACAGAGCAAACATTAAAAAAAAACCAAAGACCTAAATGTCTTTTGCTGCTAGCTTTCGTAAAACTCGTTAAGCAGATTTATGTTACCTGCTTCTGACAGCTAGGCTAGGCTAGGTTAGCTTAACGTTACTGTAAAATATCTTCACTCCAGTTTTACACGCGGGTGTTACCATTGTGACAGATAGCCTGCTGACTTTATTAAGGCTACCATGTTTTACAAGGGGTGTTCCAATACACTGATGTGTCTTATTTAGATTTTTTATACCATTAAACGCATTAATATGTTGCACACTTGGCTTGCCGAGAGCTTTCGTCATCATGGTCCTAGAGCCGTCCCCCATCCTGCAGCCAGTCAACAGCAATCGCAGTGTCTCACAGTAAATGCAGTCGTGTACCTAGACGTTTTTTCCTGGCATTATCGACCAACTTTTAATGTCCTGATTCAGGTAAGAAATGCCTTCTGTTTCTCTAATGCATAACAAGACAGCAATGTTAGCTAAACCCACCCGTAAAGTCACGGTCATAATGAGGATGACACTGTCGATTGAATTGGTGCAGCCGGTCCTAAAGCCAGCCATTTTGAGTTAGTAAAACGTTTAGCAGGAAAGCTAACGAAAATGAATACGCTCAAATCGTATCCGACTGTTAACGCCATCACACTTACTCGTGATCTCTGATGCTCATCTCTGGCCGGGAACATGTCAGTCATTCATACACAGTGATCCCTGTCATTGCATTGCCAACTTCCTCTGGCATCAAAGCGGTTAGCTTATTGTCCCTGAGGTCCTAATGCCAGCCATTTTGTGACTTACTGCATACCCAGATATTTCTGTTATTATGTTAATATGCATATTATGTTTCTCGTCCATCATCAGCCACTGTCACTGACGATTTGCTCTCCTAAATAGCACTTTAGTCGGATGTCTGTGGAACAAGCTTCCAGTCTCATATCGTTATGCTGCTAAAGATGCGTTTATTTAAGTCTACATAGTTATTACAAAGCTGTAATCTCTTTGCAGATATAAAGATGACCTCTCCTAAGTCTGGCAGCCCACCTCTTGCAGAGCAATACACCCCTCCTGCACATGGGGAAGAGAGCCAACTGGAGGAAGAGCTGCTGAGGGATCAGCCTGCAAAAAAACGTGGCAGAGGCAGGCCTCCAAAATCCAAACCTTCCTTCAAATGCTCTGCGTGCACAGAGGCTTTCAGGAGTCTGTCAGCTCTGCGGAGCCACAAGCTTTCAGCTCATGTAAAAGACCGTCAGCAGCAACACCCGTGCTCTCAGTGTACTAAAACGTTCTCAAGCAAGGCTCAACTCTCAAAGCATGAGCGCACTCACTCAGCCCAGCGCCCCTTTCAGTGTCCTGACTGTCACAAGGCTTACAAGACACCCACAGAGCTACGCAACCATAGCCGCTCTCACACTGGGGAGAAACCTTTCGTATGCACAGAGTGTGGTAAGGCCTTTATGCAAGCTATATGCCTGAGGATCCATATGACACAGCACAGTGGAGAGCGTCCTTACTCTTGCCGTCAGTGCTCAAAGAGTTACCCCACCCTGTCTAAACTGAAGGTGCACATGCGCTCTCACACAGGAGAGAAGCCATACTTCTGTGCTGAGTGTGGTAAGAGTTTTGCCGACCCCTCTGTGTTCCGAAAACATAGAAGGAACCACCAGGGCCATCGGCCGTATGCTTGTGAAGAATGTGGAAAAACATACACAGAGCTCAAGGACCTCAAAAACCACGAGCGCTCCCACACTGGAGAAAAGCCTTACCTGTGCTCCGACTGTGGCAAAGCCTTCTCCCGCTCCTCCTCCCTGGCCTGCCATCAGCGCATTCACTCCCAAAATAAACCCTATCAGTGTGAGCAGTGTGGCAAGGGCTTCACCCAGCTGTCCTCCTACCAGTCTCACCTCCGCACTCACTCTGGTGAGAAGCCATTCCTCTGCCCACAGTGTGGCAAAATGTTTTCTGATCCTTCCAGTTTCCGTCGCCACCAGCGAGCCCACTTGGGTTTCAAGCCCTACCCCTGCGATAAGTGTTCTAAGAGGTTCCGGCAGCCAGCTGATCTGGCTGTGCATGAACGTGTCCACTCTGGAGAGCGGCCTTACAAATGCCAAAGCTGTGACAAGGCCTTTGTAGCGTCATGGGATCTGCGGCGCCACATGCTTGTCCACACAGGTCTCAGGCCCTTTTCTTGCACTGAGTGTGACAAGTCATTTGCTGAGCGCTCCAGCCTCAACAAGCACCGCCGGGTGCACTCTGGAGAGAGGCCTTTCAAATGTGAGGAGTGTTTGAAGTCATTCGTGGTGTCCTCAAGCCTGCGAAAACATGAGAGAACTCACCTAGCTGAGCACTCTGAGCAGCAGCAGCAACAACACCAACAACAACAACAACAACATCAGCAGCAGGAGACAGAGGCCGGGCCAGCCTCAGGCTTTACTGCCCACACAACTCTACCTCAGTTCTCCTGTACTCGCTGTGATGCTACATTTGGAAGCTGGGATGAAGTTAAGGCACATGAAAATCTTCACTCCATTGACTCCACTCCTCCCACTGTTACCAAAATTGTGCCGCTGGGCTCACACGTTCATGAAACCTGTCAGGCAGAATTTGTACAGCTGGCAGACTTGCAGGAGCATGAGAAGCAGCATCCCAAGCCGAGGCCTCATGTTTGCAGCAGCTGCGGTAAAGGCTTCCTCAACAAATCTGGACTGCGTAAACACCAGAAGATCCACTCTACCAGCAAACCCCACAGCTGCCCCCACTGTGGCAAAGCCTTTCTGTTTGCTGCTTACCTTCGCAAGCACTTACGGACTCATGCAGACGTTGCCACTCCTGCCACACAACTCAGTGACTTAAACATTATTCATACTGACCCGCTTCCCTCTCCTTCACCCCCCAGTGAGGTTTCCACCTCCACTGTTGAACCCAGCACCATATCCCTGACTGTTCCAGTGACGGTACCCGTGTCTGCTTTCCAGACTCTGCCAGAGTACTTAGTCAAAGAAGAGGGACTTTAAGCTTTTTTAACTGTTTTCGGAATTTTGATTCCACAAATATTTAGCCAGTGGCCTTAAATCTTTTTAGATGACAGGTCAGATTTTGACATAAGTGTTATTTTTCAAAAAAAAGTCACCTTCATGTAAATTGTCTGCGCTGTCACTGTTTCGTATCACCATGGTGTTTGAAAGATGTTACTTATGTTTATGTTTTAAAATATATATTGTACTCTAAATATCCTACTATGAAACTGTTGTATCTGTTTTAATCTCTTCATAAAAATGTGGTGTTGCAAACATTTCTGCTGATCACTTTAAAAAAACACTTAAGATGTGATTTCATGTAAACATGTTTTTATAATGCGTTTGTAATTACAGCTTGTCTTAAATTCTTTGAATTTACATTTTTGTTGGAACAATTTGTAACGGTTTTACTGTGTAATATTGTGAAAATTGACGAGTAAAAAAAAAAGTGAGCGGCGTTACAAAATATGTAGAGGAATTACATTTTTATATCAATAAAAATGTGAACCAATGAACTTGTTCATATTATTTCAGTGTGAACGAGCATCTTAAAAGCTGATGAGATGCTTATTGCATTAAGTCAAATCAGCACATCATGTGGTGACAAACAGTAACACTTCTATTGATGACAATGACATTTCTTGCACCCATAAGACTGAATGCAAAGCCAGCGAGATATTATTCCGTCAGTGGGCTGCAGCTGTTAAAGGTAAGCTCTCTTATAGCTACTCATGTTAGACTCATTAATGACAGTTTTACCTTTTAAGTACATTGAGAACCACTTAAATCCATCTGCACAAACAGAGCTGCACATATTTGCTGTGATTTTCTGATTGTTTAAATTCAGTTTTCATGCTTAATGCTTTCATGCGTTCTTATCCTGTCCCATTTAAAGATGGGAAAATATTTTATTGTACAAGGCAGAGAAAAAGACAAACTTTTGAGCCAAAATCTTCATTAGATTTTGTTCAATTGATGCTTAAGGTTCCCAACAAAAGCCAGAGACAATGGCAGCCATAGTAACCGGCCTCATCCCCATCCTGCGGACGGCGGTGGATGCCACCACCACCTACAAGTGCCGCTCCCTGTGGTTTGGCTTCCTGTGCATGCGCCTGGTGATCCTCTTCCTGGCCGAGCTGCCCTTCACCAAACTGGATGCCGACTTCACCTGCAACGGCACACGGGAAAGCATCTGCTCCAAAGCCTGTTTTAATAGACACTTCCACAAACCTATGATGGTGGCCTGGAACTTCATCTACGTGCTGGTTGTCCTCTCTGTCCTGCTCATGGAGCTGTTCGCCTCCCACCTGCGCTCTCTGGCCCAGAAGAGAAGCTCCCAGGTGAAGACTGATGTGGAGCAGGAGGCTCAGGGTGTGTCCACAGACCCCAAGGGCAAGATGGTCATAGATCTCCACAGAGACAGAGGCACTGTGAGCTTCTACCTGCTCAGCATCAGTCTGCGTATTCTGGTTGAAGCCTGGTTTGTGTATATTCTGCTTTCTTGGAACCTGCCAGCGCTGAATGATGGTCCATACGAATGCTCAACAGACATCTGCTCAGAGCTACATGTTTGTGTTGTGAGGGCCGCCCCAGAGAAACGCATGTCCATTTATGCTTTGGCTTCCATCTCGGGGATGATTATTGTTTGTTCAGTCTTATTCTGCATATACTCCATTGCTCACTACCTTTGCAAATCCTAAATACTGACCCCTTTTTTCTTTACAATATTCAGATTTAGAATAGCTTAATTAAATTCAGTGCATAAAAGTATTTAAAATAATGCTTAGCTGCTCTTGTATGAAGTTTTCTGTTGTATTAAGTTTATATTAATTGTTGTGCTGGAGGTTTACATATGTTGTGTCAGCAAAACAAGAGGATTTTGGTGTTAGCTGCATGAGGGTGTTTCTGAGTCAGGTGTTTCCTGTGTGTTTTGGTCAGCGCAAAAACACAAACTGCCACAGGGACAGTGTCCTATACACACCCATGTACATTGTATACTGCCTCAGCAGTTTTGCTATGTTACGCTGAAAAGAATAATTTAAAGTCCACTCTAAAGAACTGAGTTTCTTTATGAGACCATGTTTAATGTTGCTATACTGTAATACATTATTTACATTGTGAAATATTTGAAGGATATTTATTCAGCCACACAATCAAAGTCAAACTGCAGTATTTATGCTTGTCATTCATGACTTCAAACAAGGTAAAAGGTGGAGGCTCCTAAACATTTATTCTTCTGTGAGATGGACTTTCTGTTGCTGTGCTTCATGTTGTAGAGCAGCGCTGCACCAGCGTCTGTTAGAGGCTGGTTGGAGGAAGAAGAAAAAGTTGAGTAAAATGGGCAAAGTATTGTACTAAGCAGTATGACTTCTAAGAACATGACATGAATTACCTGTGAGTCTGAAATGACAGTTTTTCTCTGAAAAAAACAACAACAACAGAAGAGTTATTCTAGGTGATTCTAACCAGTGTGAGGCACTGAACCTGATAAAATACTGTTAAAATCTCACCCTTGTGAAGTTATTTATGTTGTTGTATATCGGCTCCATGGTTTTAACCCAGTCTTGGTATATCTCTTCGTCCTCTGCACTGTGATTATGCTCTCTGCAAACAGAGACACACTCACTTACGTACAGTACAGTGTCTGCCCAGCCTAAGCGAAACTGTGCTTCCGCCAGAATAACAGCAGGCGCCCAGACACATGCTGTCATTTTACTGATCATCTCAAATTGCTCGTAAGGAATAAATTAGTTATGAGCCTTCGTTTACTGGCTCACAGTATGTTTTTTGACTGATATTAAGATTTTATTGTTTTACAAATCATAAAATAGACAAGCTCTCTCTGACCTTTTAGAACCACACGTCCCGGCCTTTGCAGTTGTAGCCTCCAAACTCTGGAATGAGTTGCCTCTGCATGTGAAGCTGGCCCCTACGCTGCCTGTTTTTAAATCCCACCTTAAAACTTTATTCCTCGGCTTTTAACTCCATATGAGGGTAGCCTTGATTTTTCTTGCAGTCTTACAGCTTTTATTTTGTTATTGTCATTTTGTCTTTTAAACTGGTCTTTGTCTTTTCATTGTGTTGTTTTATGGCTTTTGCTATTTATGATTGTACAGCACTTTGGGTCAACTGTTTTTAAATGTGCTTTATAAATAAATTTGGATTGGCTTAGAACTTTTGAATTAGAAAGAAATGTTACCAGTTTGAGAAAATAATGGTCAGTCAGAGTTTCCTCCACCCCTCCTGTAACTCACATTGCTCTCTCGATCAACTTCCTCTGCTGCTCTCCTTCCGTCCTTGCGTCGACAAAGCGGCCTCTGACAGCGAGAGCGGCGCAGGCCTGTGACGAGTTGAGCTGAATGATGGCCAGAGACAGTGAGGACAGGACCGCCGAGCTGAGAAGAAGGGTCACATTTTTATCATAAGAGAGCTTCTCAACATTTACAGCTTCAGCCTTGCCATTGTATTACTGTTCAAACACACGCAGGCGCCACTTTGTAGCCACTCAGATGATGAATTGCACAAACATCCTTCAGTATATGAAGCAGGCAGGCTGCGTTGAGAGATTCATTTACTGTGTGACTAAATGTTAGAATGGATGAGAAGTGCGATTTACATGCTGCAATCATTTCTGCATGATGTGAAGACTGTGGTATCTCACCAACAGCCAGTCTCCTTGGATTTTCAAAAAGGCTTTGCGTAAAGGTTCACTGAGATTAGTTTGAAATAATACATGTAATCAATTGATTTGTTGATTAAAGATGTCATAACATAATGACTTGTTGAAGCTCAAAAAGAAGCCACAAGCATGCAATCAGCTCAGTACAAGAGTGGTCTGTGTGGGTGAAGCAATCACAGAAGTGAGATTATGGAATAATCATTATTACCTGTCATCGGTAACATCTCGATTAGCAGTGATCACTCTGAGCATCGTCTGTCCATCCATCTGTCTGTACCTTATCTGCAGCTGGATGGACACACAGCTACCAGAGGCTAGCGCTGACACTGAAAAGAAGCACAGAAAGAACACAAATATGGATCAAGAAAGTTTCAGGATTCAACAATCTAGAGGGTGTTTTTAGAGCACATGCTGCTTTTTGACCACACTAAATCTGGTTTATAAATTTAGATTTCGAAAATATAACTGATCGAATGAGTCAAACAGTGCCCTGGCCTGTATGAGGAGTCAGTGGTCAGACTGGCACCCATGATCCACATCTGACCCCTCTGATGCCCTTCTCTCAGAATGCAGGCTGTGTTCAGTGATCCCAAGTTCAGGTTGAACTGCAGCTGACCTAAGTTGTCTCTATGAAGTCCAGATGCCCAGCATAATAAAAAGCTGTGTCTGTATGTATTGAATCATGAATAAGAGTCAGCAGCCATGCAAACCACTCTGTGAGGCTGCACATAGGCACAGTGGTGCTTTTAGCTAAATGCTAATATGCTCACAACAACAATGCTGATGTTTAGAGGGCAACATTTACCAGAATCATTTGAACAGGGCAACGTCTTTGTTTAGCCTCTTAAAATGCTAACATTTGCTAATTAGCAATAAAAACAAAGTATAGATTAGGCTGTGGAGTTTAGCAGGTATTGATTAAGAAACCAGAGTATTGGCATATAAAAATTCTGACCTGATGATACCGCTACAGGAACAGTCAGCAACTAGAGGATCACTAACATTATAAGAGTGTTTCTTCTAGCAAATATCACCACAATCCATCCAATAGTTGTCACGATATTTCACTGAAAACCAGAAATGTCAAACTTATTTATGGTGGTGCTAGAGAAAGTCAGGAAATCACCAAAGTCATTAGGATTCATCCTCTGGGCACCATGAATATATGTACAAAATGTTGTGGCAATCCATCCAAAACTGTTGAGAGATATTTTAGCCTGGACCAAAGTGGCAGACATACTGATATTGCCATCCTTGGAGCTACATTGCTAGAACAACTGTTGTTAAATCTTAATTCAATTCTAGTTTAATGAAAGCAATTTCTTACTGACAGGCCAGTGATATTTCTTTGTTTGCCTTGACAGTTTCCGCAGTAGATGAAGCCTTTTCTCTGAAAAATTACAGGTAGAGAGAAGTAAAATTCTAAATATCGTCTTTGCCCATCTTACTTCTCCTAGACATAACCGAGCTCAGTTTACATTAACATGAGATTTTGACTATATTCACATGCTTTTTAAAATCATCTCCTCAGAAATCGGCTTCCTCTTGTCTCAGCCCAGTCACAAGATTTTAATTGCTCCTTTCTTTATTTCATTGCACTGATCTTGATTTCTTTGAAATAATCAGCTTTTACTTTAAGTACTAAGATCCAAAGTAAGATCCTAAAGAAAACTTGATTGGCTTCTAAATAACTTAAACTGTGCATCCTTTATCACTAGTCTGTAAATAACTAAATTATCTTCTTAGTTGAAGATTACTGATTTCAAAAGCACACTTCGGGAATTGTGCTAATGTGAGCAGCAAAATGTCCTCTTGTGACATGTGCATTCAGATTGATATTCCTGTCTCTTGGTAAGCCCTGGACTTTTTTTTACTGGGCTTATTTGCATTTTTCCTCAACCCAGCTTGAGAGTACAGGTTTTCTATGTTGGCAAAAAAATCCCCATCTTGCTCAGCTACAGCAAGACCTGACAGCAAACGTAACAGAACCACACATTCCTAAGAAAGGCTGCATAATTGTACCTGAAACTGGCAATGTAAACAAAAACCCAATCATAAATATTATTAATTTTGGAAAGAGAATGTTTATTTCTTGCAAGGTGAACCGCGGCTCCATAATAAGGAGGTGATTGTGAAGTACAAGAGAAAAGGCTAGTTATGAGTGTTCAAGAGTGTTAAAGTTCAAGCTGAGAACTGAATATTTGCCAGTTCTTCTTTCACCACACACTACACACTGTCAGTCTGCCAATGGTGGCTCACCATTTCTTCTCTTGCCTTCTTTGTCCTTTACATTGGCTCCAAACTGGAAGGTGATCTCTTTATCTGGGTCCACGTTCCCCACCTCTCTGGTTCCTTTGTGTCCTGCCTCCCTCTCTCCTCTCATAGTCCTGGACCAGAGGAGAACATCATGAAATAATAATGTAATTTACAATGCATGAATTTATCAATTAAACCGGTTGATAAAGAATTTTGAAACGTTAGTAAGGAATAGTGCAAATCTTACAGTGATTGGGGCAGAAGTAATGTGACAGAACAATGCGTAGCTATGGTCCTGTTCTCGATGATCTGTTCGAACTCTGCGTGCAACCTTACAGGACATGCTATAACCACCTAAGGGCAGCACACACACAAACAACAAGATCTGATAAGTCATATACATGATAAAAATACCAGTCCGTTGGTTTAAAGATCTGGCAATTATTGAAACGCATCGGAAGACAATTTCACATTGTCTCTTACTTTCCCTCCAGTGCGATCAGCGAGTCTTCCCAACTCATCCAGCCTGCAGTCTGTTCCCTCTATGGACAGCACATACACTGTCACACTAATAAAAGAAGGAGATTTCAGTATGATCTTTATTCCAGCCCAGCACACAACAGACAAACCCCACCTTTCTGAGTACGAATATCAGAACTACTAGTGGTCTTGCAGTTACGTTGATGAAGCAACAGTGCTTCAAGTGTGTAAATGTCTGTTAATCGTCTGTTCAGCAGTGTACACTTATATTGTTCCATTCTTGACATTAATGAGGAGATGTGTACCAACCCCTGACTGGCAGCATATTCGCCCAGCTCCTGGTAGAAGATGGTGGATGAGAGGAGGGTACGAGCATCAATATCCTCTTCTTCCAGATCCCCCAACTTTGTGTTGGCCTTCCCATCTGTACAGATAATCACCTTCAAGATCAGCAGGGATAAGCAGATCAGGATTGTACTGTTTTCAGAAAATGGAAAAATTGACATATGACACACTAAAGTGTGACCATTTATTTAAAGTCATATAAGGATTACAACATCGCTCATCCGGCTAAAAGTGCAGACTAAGTTCAGCCTATACTGAACTGAGGATCAGCACACTTTGGAGTTCATGAGCTTTGCTGAATCTATGCAGTGCTGTGAAATGATCATTTGATACAGGTCACATGTATAATGCAGTACATGTAAACTGTAGATGGGCTAAAACCATAGACTGTATATCAACTAAACATACCTTAGACCCTGGCTGTCTGGAGGCCATCGCAATCGTCAGGAGAGCAGCCGGACCGAGAGCTGTGGTCCCACTTTCACACAATCTTTCAACAAGAGGTGAATCAGAAAATACATTATGTTATGTAATAAAAAACAAAAAACACCAATTGTTCACCAATCACTGATTTTTCTCTGACCCCATAACTTGTCTCTTTAAGTGGTCCTTGGTCTGTGAGAGTGGGGGTGGGATGGGGAAACTGGCAGCAGCCCTTTTCAGATAGTCAATGTCAGTCAAAACATCACCGCTCAGGAACTGTGTCTTGAAATTCTCATATCCATGCATTGTTACCTGGCAACAGAAACATTAAGAAATTGTAATAACTTTATATGACAAAATAATAAACTGAAAAACAAATATGAGTCAGACACAAACTTAAAAGACAGAAATAGATAACTAAAAGAAAATTGAGGAGAGTCAGGGAGAAAATGTAAAACACAATACAATATCATTTTTTTGTTAACAGGAGAGTCATTTCTGTACCTGTTGGTTGAAGGTGATGAGTCCCACTCGTTTGTCAGGTTGTTGTTCACTTAGTCTCTGAACACACAGCAACACGGCCTCCTGGACAAGCTGGTTTGTACACAATGATTTTTATCACTAAAGGCATCTTGATAACATCTTTGGACCCATTTTAGTGTTGCGATACTCCATGTTGTGCATGTACACAAACAAATTTTCCATTTTGTAAGTGTTAATTTTGTAGTCGTATGATGTTGCGTGAAAGAGTTTGTCCCTATTCAAGTGAACTGTAACTGGGCCTACAGTAGGTTAAGGCTAACATAGTGTTTATTTTCAGCCTTACTAAGTTAAAAGTAAATTAAACTCACTTGAAGGCGGGATCTGTGGATAGTATGCTCTCCCTCTGACACCTTAAAAACAATAGAGGTTGATAATTTGAAACACTGCAGGTTGCATTTGTGAATGCCAGCTGTCATGATCCCAACAGCAAACAGTGTGGTTTTACCTGGGAAGTGATGCTCATGGAGCCTGAGATGTCGATGCAGAAGAGCAGCAGAGCATCAGCAGCACAAAGGGGCTGCTCATCAGGATTGAGCAAAAAGAGGCTATCCTGATAACCACTTGGAAAACACTGTGGCATACTGGTAGAGCTGGCTGACTCACAGTGCTGACAGAAGTAACACACTTTAACCTGCAGTTCAGCATAGGGAGAGAACATTTACAACTCTTACCACAGTCCCCTCAGTGAGTGCAACCAGAGACACATTTCACAAATAAATAATACTTATGCTCCACTGCCTCTCAGACTTTGTCATGCTCTGTTATTTACAAGGAGATTGACACTTATTATTCACATTTGAAATCAGTGACTCTTAATCGTTTTACTACACATCAGTTTCAGAACAAAAGTGAAATGAAATACAGTATCAGATTACCATATTGCAGTAGGAAGAGTCCAGCACAGCGCCACACTGGGAGCAGGAGACGGGCTGTCCATCTATGGCCTGCACTGCAAATATGAAAACATGATCGTCATCATAGGCCGATAAGACTGACAATAAAACCAGATGGCAGATAATGAAGGTTGTGGTGATGATTAATGTTTACTGACCTCTTTCCTGAGAGAGTAATTTTCCTAAACTGATGAGGACCACATTAGGATTCCCTGGCAGAAGCCCCTTATCTGCTGATGCTGAGTTGGGAACAACAAGAGCATTACAAATAGGCATTTTGTGTTGCGTCACTTGCGGAAAACATTCATGAGTGTTGACTCTTTTGGCAGCATGACAGAGACTGTTACATTTACCTTTACTAGTAGGTGATGGGACATGTGGCAAGTCTGAAAGTGATTTCTGAGATGATGACGGAGATGAATGTGTTGATGGTAACAGCACCAGGTAATCTGGAATTAACTTCATGAATGAAGGTCTGGGAGGAAGGGCAGGGGCTGAGGCTTGAGAGCAGAACAGAATGAACTGGAATGATCTGACCTTGAAACTATTTGCACAAAGCTGCTTTAAACAGCTGCTTATTTACCTGATGTCTGTGCAGACATGCTGCTAGCTTCACCTGGCAGCTTCACCTGGACCCCCGTGCCTTCTGGTATGGTGTATGAGTAGTCTTGGTCCCAGGGATGTCCATTTAAATTTGGCTCGCTTTTAGGGAGGTCATAGATAAATGTCTGACTGTTGGGATTGGGGGAATTGAGTGGCTGGCTGTAAGGAAGGGACTGGCTGTTTGCTGCAGGTCTCATGTGTGGTGGAAGAAGAGCTGGGGAAAAGCAGGTAGAAGCAGTGTGTTAAAGGAATAATTCATCCAAACACTAAAAACTCATCTAGTAGGGTCCAGATTTATGAGATACCTACATAAGAGCAGCCACACAGGGATTTACCAACTGCAGCTAAACCAACCATTATTATGAGAAAACATATTCTCTCTCTCTTGGGATGCACTAATCCAGTTAGTATCAGTGTTGGCAGTGACATTACGCGGATCAGGTATCAGCAACGATGTGACTGAACCACATTAAATACATTTTCTTTGCCAATGTCACTATAAAATTCAGTGTTTTGATTCAGTCACACAGTGATCCATGGCCTCTTGTTCCCTTACTTGATTTCAAATTTGGATAAAGAGAGCACTAGTATCAGATCAAGTTCTAGGTAAGTATCAAAAGAGAAAAGGTTGAAACTGTGAATCCTTTACCACTAGTGGTATCTAACTAATGCAAATACTTTGGTTTAATGTTCAGATATTGAGATAAGCTATTTACCTCTGTAATTTGTGCCTCCAGGCCCTATGAAATGCATCACTTATGACATCTCAATCCTAGGACAAATAACACCAGAACTGTGTGTTAGATTAGATACCACTAGAGGTGATGAGATTTTTTTTGTTGTTGTTGTTGTTGTTCTCTTCCCCCCACCCTTCGGTGTTTTTCTTTTAGGTTGTAGCATTTGACAATCTACTGAGAAATAAGGTGAAGTCCTTTGACCAACTGGACATACACTATATTGCCAAACATTTTGGGTTGCCTGCCTTTACATGCACATGAAGGTTAATAATATCCCATTCTTAATCTGTAGGGTTTAATATGGAGTTCCAGGAGGGCTGTCCAAAAGGTTTAAGTGTGTGTTCATGGGAATTTTTGACCATTCTTCTAGAAGCGCATTTGTGAGGTCAGGCACAGATGTTGGACGAGAAGGCCTGGCTCGCAGTCTCCACTCTAATTCATCACAAAAGGTGTTCAGGTTGAGGTCAGGACTGTGTGCAGGCCAGTCAAGTTCTCCACACCAAACTCGCTCATCCATGTCCTTATGGACCTTGCTTTGTGCAGTGGTGCACAGTTATGTTGGAACAGGAAGGGGCCATCCCCAAACTGTTTCCACAAAGCTAGGAGCATGAAATCATCCAAAATGTCTTGGCATGCTGCAGCATTAACCAAGCCCAACCCCTGAAAAACAACCCCACACCATAATCCCCCTCCACCAAACTTTACACTTGGCACAATGCAGTCAGGCAAGTACTGTTCTCCTAAAACACAGCAAACCCAGATTGGTACATCGGATTGCCAGACAGAAAAGCATGATTCGTCACTCCAGAGAACATGTCTCCACTGATCTAGTGTTCAGTGGCGTCGTGCTTTACACCACTGCACCCAATGCTTTGCATTGCACTTGGTGATGTAGGGCTTGGATGCAGCTGTTCAGCCATGGAAACCCATTTCATGAAGCTCTCTATGCGCTGTTCTTGAGCTAATCCGAAGGCCACACAACGTTTAGAGGTCTGTAGCTATTGACTCTGCGGAAAGTTGGCGACTTCTGCGCATTGTGTGCCTCAGCATGCACTGACCCCGCTCTGTGATTTTATGTGGCCTACCACTTTGTGGCTGTTTCTGTTGTTCCCAATGTTTAGTAGTGAGGAAATTTCAGAACTGGACTTATTGCACAGTTGGCAACCTATCACGGTACCACGCTTGAATTCACTGAGCTCCTGAGAGCAACCCATTCTTTCAAAAATTTTTGTAGAAGCAGTCTACATGCCTAGGTGCTTGATTTTATAGACCAGTGGCCACAGAAGTGATTGGAACACCTGAATTCAATGATTCAGATGGGTGTCCTAATACTTTTGGCAATGTAGTGTATCTGGGTTATTATCACTGATGAGATGCCTTGAGTAAGGCGCTGAACAATCTCCAGCGGAGCTGCTCAGTGGCAATCAGATAAGAGTGGATGCACTGGGCAGCTTCCAGGTATCGATATGTAAAAATATGCTTTTTAAAATCGCTTCAACTTTAATAACAGCAGCAAACATTCTCTCTCTTTCTTTCTAACTGCATTTCTGGGTGAATAACTCTTTTAATAAATCGATTTCATATTAAGGTATTTGAGATGATCCTAACCAAACTTGTTCAGCCATACAGTTCCACTAATTGCCACACTTAGTACCTGTTTTTCGAGGTGGTGCTGTCTGCTGAGGGGTTATCCAGGTGGAAGACACTGCATCTGTTCTACTGTGAAATTCTGCATTTTCATAGAAGGAAATGACCTTTGCAGCCTTCTTCACCTCCTTGCTCTTTTCCAGCTGCTCAATAATCTTTGGAGGGGGGTGATTTGACTTCTGCAGAAGTTGTTGGAGGAGGGGGGGGGGTAGTGCGAGGACGGATCCGGTTAATAGGAGGGAGAAGCGCTACAAAACATAAAAAAACATCTCATATATATATACATACATACATACATACATACATACACACACACATGTGTGTGTGTGTGTGTGTGTGTGTGTACAGTGGCTGTTAATTTGAGAACAGTTTCTTGCAAGAGAAATGTGAGCACAGACAAAAACAACTGGCGCAGTGGTGACCTTTGTGCTGTGAAAAAAATGTGACTCAGGTGGCAGATGGCTTTTACTGAGCAAAGCAAAGTATCTGAAAGGAATATCTCCTCTAAGATAGACAGGAGAGTGTCACTGATTGCATAATACGTAAATAGCATTTAACCATCCAGTCATCCAGAAAGCTCTGATGAAAGGAAAAATCCACCTGCAGATACTTTTACACAGTTATCTAGTCTATAATCAATCTTTCTTATTCAAAGTCATTTTGTGATTAGGCACTGGACTTAAAATTTCTCTCATTTTAAACTTCAGTTAATGACTTCTTACACTTCTCAAAATGCTTTTTAACATCTTCCAGACAGTGGACCACACAGCAGGTGAGGTATCAGTGACATATGTAGTGACAGTAAGAGTGAAAGCTTTGTGTCTCTTTGTTGGATGTCTTGAAACTAATGAGTCTGCAAAGAAGCAAATTGAATCTGTTTCCTGTGGATGTCTCAGAAAGCTGAAATTCTCTCAGGTGTTGGTCTCCACTGTGTGTCTGGCTAGTGATCTGTGGAAGCTTGAAAAACTACAACTAGACAGCAACATGGAGCCAGAATCGTGACATCTTTTTAACCAGTGCTAGATTTTTTGATTGCTTTAAATCTGAAGAAACGTGCCTGGAAGTGTTTGAAAGAAATCCCACCTGAGCGTTTAACATTAGATCGCTGTTCGTCCTTCTGAGTCACTGATGGCGGCACATATACAAACCCACAAGCAAATTCCATTGTAAGTCAACCTGTCTGTGAGAGAAAGGAAATTATTCAACTGTACGTGGCACCTAAAAAAGAGGCCACATTAACCTATTTAACTCGTAACATGCAATTACTATCCAATCCACAGAAATCAAAGTAATTAGGCTAGTCTAATTTTCTTTGGAGAGCATATGTGACGTTCGCATTTTTAAGATTTTGACACACCTTCAAGAGGCACTCCAATAAAAGAAACTTAATCCAGACAATGCAGCCACCATGTAGGCTATCTATCGTATCTGCAATTTAAAATGAACAAATCCTCTAAAATAAAATGAGCATATCTAAGACGTACTTACACATCTGATTGCTAAACGTACGGCGCAACCATAAACATGAAACCCTCCCCAGGTCTCAGCAATGTGTCATCTGCTGCGTGACATCAAGTCGGTCTCTACCTGTGTCTCGTATATCTTGTCCAACAGGTTTCTTTGCTCCTGAGTCGTCTATGATACTGTGGTGTGTGCACAAAGCTGCGAGGTTGGGTGGTAGGCTATAGTCTTGAGATTTATCGCATATTGCCTAACTCTAGTTAAACAATTCCCCGAATGTAAAATGGGTGGAACAATGGAAGCAGTAAACTGTTGGAGGTCAAGATGATTAATAATAAATTAAAGCTTAATATCTGAAGGGTGTATGTGTGTATGCATGGGAGAAAATAAGTAGGCTAAGTCACTTACAGACAAAAGAATCTGTAATGTATTGACGTAATATTATTTGTTTTATGAATGCCAGCAGTCTAAAGTACACCTTAGGACAAAATGTTTTCATGGTGTTTTCGTAAATTGTCTGTCAGTATTTTGCTTGGCCTATATTTGATTCGAGTAATTAAATGTAGGCCTATCTGATGAATAAAATATTTATTTGAAGGTTATGGCAGAAATCCACACTAGCATTTATTATCTTTGGTCTTTTGTATTGGATGTGTTAAAAAAAAAAAAGAACAGTTAACAAGACTAAGTCTAGCGCCTCTATGAGGCTGCACTTTGGCACAGCTGTATATTGGCTACAGCTGAGGCTGATGTAGTGTCATTAGCTCGATCATAAACCAGTAGACACATACATTTGACCTGCTGATGGTGCTAGATGAAAAGTGATCAACGAAGTGATTTAAATTAATCTTATTGGGAACATATATATGTACCGTGTTTCACAGCAATACATTCAATACTTAGGAGACATTTCATTCAAAACCACAAAGGTTTACCTCATGGTGGTGCTAGAGGAAAAGTCAGTTCATCCTCAGGGCACCAGGGATATCTTTACCAAAAATATGTGGCAGTCTATCCAATAGTTGTAGAGACATTTCACCAATAAAAAGCAAAAATGTCAAGCTCAAAGTGGTGATAGAAGAGAAGTCTTGGGATCAGCAAAGCCATCAGGATGGGGTTTGTGAATGTCTGTTTAGATATTTCAGTCTGGATCAAAGTACCAACTGACCAACACTACCATCCATACACCCACACTGCGAGAATGGCAAAAAAAAGAGGCAGTAGATTAAAATGAGACAGATTAAAGGCAAAACAATTACACTTTTATTTTGAAAACCCACTCCCTCAGTCAAAGTAACTTCAATATAATACTTATTAAGTAAACATTAACCTTGTGTGTACACATCATAGTAAACCTGTGTCTGGGTAAACCCCACGTTTCATTATCAGCTATCTTTTGTTACAGTGACTTAATGACTCAGACATAATGGCAGTAAGTAAATATCCTCTCTCCTTAGCTTTTGTTTCATCATGCACACTTGCATGCAAACACATACACACTCACACGTACACATTGAGCTCCTGCACAAACAGTACACTCTAGTCTTCGATAAGTTCATTCTTATTGCAGAGGTACTCAAAGTAGGTTAGAATATTAAGGCATTAACAAATTTTACATTATATCTGACATTAACTCAAAATTGGTGTGACAACATATATCATAATAACTGTTATTATATTAGACACTGTGACATCACTCGACAAGTTCAACATAATTTGCTGGGTAGAAGCCCTCCTTTCCTCCACTCAGGACTCCTCGACACCAACCCTGGTCGTCCTCCTCCTCGACCTTCAGGAATACTTCACCTGGGATTAAAAGAAATGAAATGTGTCATAATCACAGAAAATACAAGTCTGTGAAAATACAACATCTTGCTTCTTTGATTCAACATATTAAAAACCCTGTTTTAATAAAGAATACGTTATATGTCTCATGACAGTTGCCCAGAAGTGCGTCATCTGGCTACAAAACTAGTAAGTAGTACTTTTATGTTTTAATTTCATGTTCAAGTACCTGTTTAGATTTCAACGCTTTATCATACAGAACGAAAGGGATAAATGCTCTTTCAAAATATCTCTCCTCAAGCTAATTTTGAGTATAGCTTTTTGTCTTTGCAGGATGTGAAAGAGATTATAGCAACAAAACTAACAACGGAAAGTTGAGGTCTGTTGAATTGTGCTGTCTGTTCGCCACTGTATACGCAAAACAACTCGACACTGGATAAAACTACAACACTACCGTACGGCATGATAAAACATTAATAATTGCGAAAGATAAAGGGATTGTCATGATGAACTCCGATTCTAGAGCCAATATAGATGATGAGGTGAATGGATGGCCAAAGCTACACTATTACTTGATAAAGAGGTAGCAATAAAACATATATTTGAACTTCAATACCCAGAAATCCTGTAATGCATGTCTTCTGTCATTGTAGAGGGATGGATGCAATAGTGTCTTCCCACTGATTCAGTGGTTGTAATTTTGCCTATAGCTTTAATATTGAGAATAACACTACTTTCTAAATACGTGTTGTCACATCACACTTTCTGTGTCACCTGCTTTAAAGCACAGCTCGTCACCCTCCTCTCCCACGTAGTCGTACAGAGCTCGTACCTTCACACCCCCAATCATCACACTAACGGGAGAAGACAGGGATGTTTAAACAGTCAAAAAACACAACTTGGAATAAAATGTATATTGTAAATTTTTTGGTTATTAAAAAAACATTGTTGCCATATATTGAAAGCAGTAGTCTGGATAACTTACGGCTTGCCCTCTTTCCTTTTCTGGTCTCTCTTCTTTCTATTTAGCTTTTTTACTGGTGGGACCCATTCCTGGTGGATGAGACAACAGTTTGGATTTCAAATGTATCGACACTTTGATCAAGTGAATCAGCTTCAATAAATACATTGCAGGGTCCTGCAAAAAACACTGTATAAATGTTACTATGTGGTGAAAACAACAGATATCTTGTTGTGTGAGACTATGCATTTCTTTGTCTAGGGTAAGAACAAGAAAAAAAAAATCACACATGTACAACACAATTAATTTCAGAGGAATTGCCACCTTTAGTTCACTAATGTCTCTCATTTAAGAAACACCCACTCCAAAAAAGACAAATTATGTATTGACGTATCATTCTATTGTTGTAATTTGAGAGTCTTGCAAGTGCATGTAAACTATGATGACGTCTATTGTGTCCAGGTTGTCTGCAAATTTTTTATCTGATCATTTTTATTTAAATTTCACCTGTAGGCCTCAGTGATTTTTTGTTACTTTATTGTTGAAATTTTGTGTTGCTGCTATTCTTGACCAGGTCTCCCTTGTAAAAGAGATCTATGATCTCTGGGGGACAAACCTAGTTGAATAAAGGTTAAATAAAATATTAAATGTATTTTTCCCCCTCTATTTATTTAACATACCTCAATCTTTGGCCAGTCAGTGGGCATGCCAGGACCGTGGTTGTTCTTCCACCATTTGACGTCATCTTGCTCACTGATGGACATCAGAGTGTGGTGGAGCTCACTGTACACAGCCTTCACACTGACACGAGGACACAGAGCTGGTTTGTTGTGACACAATAAATACACACTTGCTCTGCATCAACCCAAGAGTCACACACACTATTCTCACACCCAGTCATCTGATGGCTGTTCACCTCTCATTATTAGTGATGTCAAGATGTCTGTGGATGGAGAGGAAGGCCTGCTTCAGAAAGCTGATCCTCTTCCTCTCCTCCTCCTGCGACTGTTCAAAAATGGCTTCCATCTCCTCCATGTAGCGAGGCGTGTAGGACGTCACATCCTCCAGCACTTTCTCGTAGCTCTCTCTACTCTGCAGGCAGCTCACAGAAAAAGTTTTATGATGAAGTTGCCACACATTTCCTCAGGAAGAACATCTATTGTGTTTCTTTAAAGGAGGAGGATCTACAATTTATAAATCATCTGGTGCTCTTTTACTGTTCTCATTCTGGGCTCCATAAACACTGAGCAGTCTCATAATAACACATCTCCATACAAGGGAAGTGTTTGGAACAAAAATTTAAGGCTGGGGCTCTTGTTTCTCAACTGGATAAATATCACAGCATGCTGCAGGCCAACAAATCTTTTGTGGAATGCAACATGTTTAACTCTGTGGCATGTCGTGAATCAGGAATTGTGAATTTAAATGTGCAGTGAATGAAGCCCTTATTCAGCATGCATGACTTCACTTGGAGTAAAGTGGTGCAGTGTGTTAACATCTGTTCTCACCTTCTCTTTCTCCTCTGTGGCCTTCTCTCTGGCATCTGTGATTTTCTGCTTTTTCTCTGGACTCATCTCAGAGTTCTCGTTTGCCTGTTTCTCTTTGTCAAGGGCTGTTTGCTCCCTCTGACAGGACTTGTGATACGCAACCCGGGCCTTCTCCAGCTGTTGAATACACACACACACACACACACACACACACACACACACACATAATATTTACTTAAAGGAAAATATTGACATTTAAAAAAAAAATTCTCATTAGCTTTCTTGCTGAGAGTTAGATGAGAAGATCAATCCCACTCTCTTATTCATATATATATATATGAAGCTATGGCCAGGAGATGGGCTTAGCTTAGCACAAAGACTGGAGATAGGGGGAAACAGCTAGCCTGGCTCTGTCCAAAGGTAAAAAAGTGGCTTACCAGCACCTCTAAAGCTCAATAATTAACATATTGAGGTTTATTTAGCTATGAGCTATCATTATGTTGAAATCGTACAAAAAATGTTGTGATCTCTTCTTGTATGTAGAGTCTTGTATTGTAGAAAAATGTACACATAACTAAAGACTAGTTTGACAGTTTGAGCTTTCAGTGGGATCTCACAGTATTTATCAGTAGATTGGAAACTACATTTCCTAATGAAGACCATGCCTTGCTGCTGAAAGCTGCGGAACAAAGCTAGCAAGTAGACCTTCAGTAAAGATTTTGTGTCAAACTACCATTGCTACATATGACCACCATTACAAGCATGTATAGACACACTCAGAGGTGAATGTACTGGACCTTGATCAGCTTTTTCGACCAGGGTTTCTGCGCACGTGAAAAACTTTTGTTGTTGTCGTAGCTCTCCCTGAACCCACAGAAGATTTTCTTTGGAAAGGTCTCTTTCTGCCAGGTCTTCACCCGGTCCCCTTCCTCTGCCATGAGTGACTGGGAGATGGAGGAGTGGAGGGTGGACAAGCGCTCAGTGGAGGTGAAGAAACATTGCCATGCCCTCATGAGGGAGCCATAAAGCGGCCCTGGGGAAGGAGCAAAAAGGCAAAGGAATGACGGAGAGCATAGAGGTGAGTCATGGAACCAATACAGAATTAATAACGTCCATTTGTCCTCTGTAAAGATTCAAACAAACACAGAAGCAGCCATTTAATAAGAATCAAACAGTAATCATAACTTGATGAGAGCTGACGTAATCAGAAAGGCCTGGGAATGCGTGCTCTCTGTTATTAGGCTCCCCTTCATGCGGCTGTTCATACTTACGAGAATCCACTATGGACTTCCACTTGCTGCTCCACTGGCTGAGCTGCTGGGCGTACTGTTTTTCTACCTTTGCTCTCTCCATGAAGCAGGCCACAATGTCGTTGCAGGCCTGGAAGGACTGTTCAGTTCGGTGCACTGTACGCACATAATTCCCCGGCTGAGGGGAGGAAAGATGGTGTAAGAATAACAGGCCTGCAGAACTCAACCACACACAAGTATGAGTTTTACATTCATAAACACACATGAGCACTGTTTTGGATTAACTAGCTATTCCTTGTGAGGTATGTAGTTTTCTTCAATTCAATGATAAATATAATGCTCACCACCCAGAAGCTGTGTTTCTTGGCATCCTCGGGCGGCTCTTTGGGAAGGCTTGCCATTATTGGGGATGTGTCTGTCTCAGAAAACAGGAGATAGCCGTTTGTGTTACATGAAAGAGTTGCTTGACTGGTTACAACACATAACAAGAGAGTGCTTTTATTGGCAGACTATTGACACTGATTATCATGCAACACAGTTGGAAGTCTATGTGGTGTTTATGTGCAGATACAGCAGGCTGCCTCCCTCATAAGAAGAGCCGTTCCCACTGTATGGTTGCTGAGCTTATTGCCATAGCAACTTAGACGATACTGATGAAGTGTTATTTACATTGTACAGTGCTTGGATATATCCAAACCCCCTGCGTGAGTAACGGGAGTGTCGTTACAGTGGCAGACTGGAATTCACAGGGGTGGGATCTGCCAGCAGGAATAGAACAGCTGCTCCGGCATTCTTCCTGTTGCCTTCCCAAAATAAACAGCAGGGAAAGGTCATCTTTCCCTTTGCTCTGACTAATACAAGGACCATTACAACCAACTGTCTCCCACTCTGACTCCTCTTGCCATGCGATTCAGAGATCATGACCACAAGAGCGCAACAGGGGCTGGTTTCTGATTTGGCAAAAAGGAATGCAGGATTTAAAAGGAACAAACTGTAACTAGCAGACATTTTTGCACGGCATGTAAAGCAAAGCACAAGTGGCGGATATTTTAGGAGGTAGATGGCAGAACAAAAGACCGGAGATGCGTGCACAAACATGCAGTTACATTCGGGTCTAGATCTATCTGGGTAACATGTTGACACACTGCTGGCTGAGTAATATGAAAGTGACTAACCACACCTCATCACAAGACTGAGCATGACAGAGAGTCAGGCTTGTCTAGGATTTCTTTACCTCTGGTAGCTGGTGTTCATACTTTATATAATTATTATATATTATCATGTTATTAAATCTCTTCCTTCACTTGATTTAATTTTTTGACATTGTCTGATTCTGTTTTTGTACATGCAGAGGAGGGGAGGAGCTCAAAAACGAGACTCAACAGCTCATCCTCTCATTTTACCACACAGAGGCATTCCTATCAAAGTATTTTAATGCTAAAATAAAAACTCCACCCACAAGCCAGTAAGGAGCAAAAAGTGGCAACAGAGCAGTCATGCCTGGGAGAAGCCATCACTTACATTTCTTTCTGAATCACCAGTGATTACTCAAGTGACCACTTGTTACTGTAGTTGAAGGGCCTGCTGAGGATTTCTCTCCATTTCTCTGTCCGTCTCCCCCCTCTCCCAGTGTGCCTCTCCTCCTCTACCACATGCTTCGCTCCCTCTCCCCTGTCTCTCTCTCTGACCCAATTTTCCCTCAGCACTTAAAGTTACACACACACATACACACAATTTGTTGATCTCAAAGTGGGCGTGGGAAACTGAGACAATGCAGGCAAGCAGAAAAAAGAAGGAAAAAATTAAACAAATCAGAGCATTTGGTGTGGTAATCACTCCGCCGCTAATTGGCTTCAGGGCAAAAAAAGAGGGAGGAAGAAACTTACCTTTGCTGCTGTCCTCCCCCGTCAGCTGTGATATTCTAGTTCACAGTCATTCCAGGATCAACTCCTCTTCCCTTTTCTCTGCTGTTCCTTACTTTAACTCCATCTTTTGCCTCTTTAAATCCCTTGCTTCCTCCCTATCAGGCTGTTTAGCTCTTCTCTGACTATTGCTCTCTCACTTTCTCTCCACTCTGCTATTAGAAAAACAGCTGGAAGAGTCCCCCCCTTCTCTCTCCCTGCCTGTCCCTCCCTCTGTCTCTCTCAATATGGTGCTAATGAGATGCCGGACCTTCATTTTGACCATTCGCTGGTCACAGATTCGTGTCAGTGTGGCTCAGAGTCATGTGAGCTTATTAGTGAGTGTGTGTGACAGCAGGTGGGGGGTTTGGAGGGGAGGGGACCTGCTATTCTGTCTGTGGTCAGGCCTAGAAAGAGAGCATGTCAAAGAGAGTACAGAATATTCACCCACACACTGTTTACTCATTCTGGGCTTTACTTTACTGGATATTAACCAAATTTTAAGGAGAACACCGTTGTCGTCCTAGAGTTACAGTTCACTTGCTGCTGCCTCTATCTGGTTTATATTTCTTGGTCTTTCTGTGATAAATTTTCAAACATCCACTCATTTTTAACAGCTTAACCACAATCTCAAGGACCACTTTCACCTCCCACCATACAAGAGACATTGATTGCCAATTGTGGTTACAGCGGCTTAGTATAAATTTAGGTATGTGTCATGATGCCAGACATTGGAATTAGTTGATTTACATGTTTAAAGGGCCTACATGTAGTGTTTTTAATGAACTGAATCACTTTTTATTGCCTGTGTGTGAAGTGATTGTAACCTCACATAAAAGAAACGGTCCACTTGCTGGATTTTTCTGTTACCTCTGACAGCAAGTAACTTTATGCCTAATCCTACGTGAAGACTCCGGATTGAATTTTCTGGGAAACCCATTGGCTGTGACTGCATGTGCGCTCAAGAGCTTCTCGCCTGTTGAATCTGTACTGCGCAAACAGCAACAACACTGCAGCTAATGTAATGGAGTCTGCTAAGACAATAAAACGACCGGACCCCAGCACAACACAAACTCCAACACAAACTCCACGTAAGGATAAAAACCAGCAACAAAGTTTTATGTGCTGAGGCCCATCAGGTCAAATGAGAATGGGATCGACTTTGGGTGAAAACGCAGTCAACATCAGAAAGGTATGAGTCACGGAAAGACCTGCTTTGTTTTGTAATCGACAAAACCGACACTGAGTTGGCTTTCATCCTATTGGACAACATGTGAAACATATTGTGATTTTGAGCTTTAGTTGGCTCAAGTTAGATAACTTTAGCTTTCCGGCTAACGCTGAACAGATACTAACGTTATCCGGTGCAAAATGCTACAGTTGCATACTACAGTTGCATGGCTTGCCACATTACTTCATAAGCTAATGTGACACATATTACTATCCTGTGTAGCCCCGGTTTTAGTGTTGTTGAGCTTACAAGAAATAATGTAATGGTACAAAGCAAATGTGGAGCGATCTGTTTATACTAGTGTATAGTCATGCAATGTCAGCTAATGTTACATTAGCATGGATCTGCCGCAGTTTCCTTCTTTCATGTTCAATTTTGATTTATTGTTATTTTACTGATACTCAGTTAATCACAATATTGCAATACTAATAAAATACTGCAACATAACAGTGCAGGACAACAACACAGTGGAAGACCCATTCACTAGAGTAATGTTACTTACTGTGGTCTAACTGTTATAAAGTGTGGCAGCAATCTCATTTACAATATTCAGTCCCACTCACTAACAGTTCCGTTATCATCCAATACATTTAGGTGTGCTCACATTGCTGAGTCTCTGGTGAAAGATACACAAATAATGTTAGTTTTAAAAAAAGCAGCAGACGAGCTTACCACCGATGTATGATGTTGGCTAAATGCAGTCAATGTAACGTTATCATGTAATGAGCAGTATTAGCTCAACCGCAAGCTAATAAAAATATTACTGTAACGTTGCAGTGGGAGTTTGACCAAGTTTCCAGCATGTCTGTATTTCTGCTTCTCGCTCGTGAGTTCGAGCACATGTACAAACACACACAAAGTTGCAATTTAAAAGCCAAACCACTAATGGCCGCTGAAAACTACATATTGCACCTTTAAGAATAAGGAAACTTAGAAGTTATCATCTTAACTTTTGAAAAACAAAATCGTGATTTTATTGACTATAATTTAGGTATTGGTTTGTTTGTACTATGATGTCACTTAGACTTTACTGTTTTAACATCGAAGACCACAAGGGAAATACCGTAAGTAACTGTATGTCTTCCATGACAGTTTGTAGTTACATCATGAGTTATTTAATGTCTCTCTTCTAAATGACAAAACTAAAGTGAAGTGACATGTATTTGGGGGTTAAAATATTTCCCAGCAGAGATTTGTATTACAAAAATATGTATTTTCTCACTTACCACACACTAGTGGTATGTAGTCATGCAGATGGTTTCTGCTTCATGTACCCGGCTTTGAGACAGTCTGTGAGATTTCTCACTCAACCCAGTACAATAGAGATATTTAGAATTTAGATTGTGATACTCAGACATTTTAAAATTTCAAATGTAACATTGATTTCCACAATCAGTTTAATCCGCCACTATTGAAAATACAAATGGGTGACAAATTAAAGAGGAAACCTGAATGAATGAGTGAACAAACGTTGGCCAATGGCCTTTGCAGCCAGCGCCTATGGGAAATTTTGTATTCGCTCTCCGGCACCATCAAACCTTCTTTCACACTGTGAGGAAAAAAGGCCAGATTGAGGCTTCATCCCAACAGAAAATAACAAGCCTGGACCTCTGTAATTTTGCTAACTAAGAGCAGACTCCAACCAGAGAAATACAAAGAAGGGACTCTATGGAGTGCTGGTACAAACTTTTAAAAACAACAGCATTATATTTACAATTTTCTACCATGAACCTTGAACTGGCCACCATGATAGCTAACAATCTCACATTCTACTTCTTCCAAGTTGTTTTGCATTGTTTTTCATGCCTTACAGGCATCTTTTGGTTTGCTGCATCAATGCAGCCACTGCTTGCTTTGAATTAAGCCATCTCATCTTCTCCCTCCCTGTGAGCTCTACTCTTTTGTCCTATTAACTCACTGAGCCTGATGGGAAAATAATCCTGGACCCGAAAACAACGTTGTGTTCAACCACCGCAGGGCTGAGAAGAGCTGCTGCCAAATGACTCAATTCAAACACGGCACTTTAAATTGGATCATTATGTGAAACTGTCAAAGGAGGGAATCCAAACAGAAATGAGAATCACGACAGGGCCGTAGTTTATTTATTTATTTCAACACCTTTGTTGTACCTCTATCATATTGTTTATCAGTATATATTGTATTTTATTTAAAGCAAAACTTTATATATATATATATATATATATATATATATCTTTATATATACCTTTTATCTCTGCATACTTATGCTCATACTGTATGTAGTGTATTCATTATGCATTTCACTAGACCTAAAATACTCTTTTAAATCATAGTATGTAATGCTTTCTACACTACTGCTCAGTCCTTTCACTTCTCAGAATAGTCATCATGAGATAGAGATGAGATACAGAGTCATAATTTAAACTCACATAGAGAGAATACGCATTAACTAATGTGTGTCAGCTTCACTGGGGTCACCACAGGGCCAGCAGTATAGAAAGCATTTACAAAAAACCAAACCAAAATTAAACGTAAAAAAAACAAAGCAAAAGATTTGTCCACACTATTTGGAAGACGGAGATTCTTAAAAATGTTTACATACTTAATATTATTATCTCTATTATACTATTTTTTTATGTTATCATTGACAACATCATCATTACATATAGATCTATAAATGATGTGTTTTTGCCTTACAGTTAAATTCACTGCAGGGAATGGCTAAACTGGCATGTTTAAAAAATCCAGGCTGTTCATGTTCACCTATATATGTAACAGTATTTACTTTAAGTTTATCAGAATTTCTTTTCGAGGGTTGATATGTGGAACAGGGTACATTGGGATTGTCAGCTAGTGAGGAAAAAAACAATGTTTTATAACCATTATAAATATGTTTTGGAAAAGGCATTAGAAAGATTATGGTGTAAGTCAGGAAAAACATTTGGCCATCAATGCAGGCTGACGAACACTCACGCACAAATTCAGACACACAGACTCGCAGAGGCTGAAGGTTGAGGAAGTCAGGCAGACAGAGAAGCAGTAAAAAGCCCTTTTTGATCACTGCACCTGCTGTGAGAGAGAGAGCGGTCAACATTATGGCAACAAAGAGGATGGATCCATCCCTTGACCTGTGCTATGGCCATAAACACCAATAAAGAAAAGATCATTTGCAGTTGGAAATGACACGCAAACCCTTTTCAATAACCCTCCAGTATTTCCTCTCCTTTCTATAGAATAACCAGGAAAATAATAAAAGGTAATTTCACAACAATATTTTCTCAATATTTGTATGTCCTCATTATGCACAACTTGAATTCAACAATTATAAATACCCTGACCAGTTTCAAATGAATGATTGCGATCAGCACTTAGTACAAAACAAATGGTTCTACTAATAGTGACTCCAGTTTAACATGTAAGATATATTTAGTGCTCGCAAAGTACATACATACAAAGCTTATTGGGGAATCCTTTGGGGGAATATGGCAAATATATAAAAAAAAGAATACTATTGTTGTCTCCCATTTTCTTCTATCATCATTTACAAATAAAAACCCTTTCTTTATTCTGACTTTGGCTCTACTATTCACAGCCATTTGATACTCTGATCTGCTTAAAGCTACAAAAGGGATGTTAGGGTGTGACTCTTTTTGCTTTCTCCAGAGTTTCTGGCTCAGCCACAATCAGTAACATTTTATTGGGGTTTACCCTTTAAGCAGTAACTTTTCAACTTTACTTTGAACTCGGAATGAAGTTTTCTCAGTGCTGCTAAGCAGCAGATGGTGTGAGAATCCATCTGTCTGTGTGTGTTTGTCTTTTACAGCACAAAATGGTGTGTTAATTAAATGCCTGTCCATCAAAAGTTTTAAAGTTATCTTCAGTTGAAGAGCGTCATTTTCATATGATATTGGTAATTTCTTTATACTCTTTCATGACCCGTCGTCATTTCACAAATTTCATAACAGTATTCTCTACATGTGTAGCAAATTTGCAAGTAAACACTTTCCCCCGCAACTCCAGCCCCCAGTTTTAGTTCAACAAAACCTGTTGATGTCCACTGTTCTCCACTTGCACATCTTCTGTTATTGTTCATCTTTTTCAATTTGTTTCTCTCTTTCTTTCTTTTTTCTTTGAATCACCCCTTCACTCTCTCAGTCTGTGTCTCGGGGAGAAGTAGTGACATGCAAAGGAGAGGAGAGCCGCCTGGGGAGAGAAGGAGGGCAAATGAAAAAATAAGAATGGGTGGAAATGAAATAAAGACGGAGCAAACTAAATACGGTTGATAAAACAGGTTAATAAATAGGAAGGGATGGAAGGAAGATGCGATAACTTATCAAATTATATGCATCTAATGAACAAAAAGGGGATGGTCCAGCTAACTTGCAAGGAAGGAATGAGACACTTTGACTTTCCTTTACCATCCGGTGCTTTCTTTTTGATCTTTTGACCCCGTTGCCTCTAGGTGTTCCAGAGTCTATTAGTCCTCCCTCACCTGTCAGTGAGTTTCTTCAGCGCCCTCTCGATGTTCATTCGGTGTCCCACACGTGTCACTCCCAGGTCCAAGAAGTCATCCTTTGTGAGCGAAGGCAGATGTGATCCATCTATCTCATTGTCTATAAAACGCTCTCTGTGTTCACCTAGGTTTAGGTAAGCGAGCCAGTCAGCCACGTCATACTTGGTCCAGTAGGGCAGGGGCTTGACAGCGAAGGGTTTGGCTGGCGGAGGAGGGGTGAGGTGGGGATAGTTGAGGCAGGACGGACTGGGGGGCAAGTGCATGGGGGATGAGGCGCCAGAGATAAAATGGGTGGGGGAGAGAGAGCGGGAGACAAGTAGGGGGTTTGGACTTGGACCACCAGATGGAGAGAACAGCGGAGGAGTTGAAACTGTATAGGCATCTCCTAGAGGGAGGCCAGGCGAAGGAGGAGTGAAGGATCCGGAGAAGTCAAAGGGGTTGTTGTAGACAGGTGTACTGGGAAGGATGGGTAGAGAGGAAGGTCTGGGAGGGGTGGGGTTTGGCTGTTCAGTGTTATAGATAAGAGGGCTGGGAGCCCGGCGCCTCGAGACTGAAGACCGCATCTCCTTAGTGGGACTGCACTGAAAATCAAAAGTCTGCCTGCGTATCTTGGACCGATGCTTCGGTGACGTTGGGTATGGACAGTAGGTTGGGGAATGTGGAGGGTGTGAATGAACTGGGGAGGAAGGTATCTGTGGAGACGGGGAGCGGGTCCAGTTGCGCTGAATCGGGACTTGAGGTGAAGGGGAGACAGAAGGGGTGGCAGACAGATTTGGTGTCAGGATCTGACGATGTTGCGGGGAGGACGTGGGTAATGGCGAGGTGGAGCGGCCAGTAGGGGGGCTGTGAAATGCATCAGTGTAATCCGCCGAATACCTGAGAGACACACAAAATGAACCTGTGAACTTTATTTCTAAGAACAAGCTTCACTTAAAATATGCAGATATGCAAATGTTCATTTAAATATAAAGAACTGGTTGATTAAAGCAAACAAACCTATGCATGGTTGGAGACTTTGGATTGTGGCTCCAGTCATCCATGCTCTTCATACTACTCATCTGTTGCAGCTTGGAGCTTAGCTCATTGATGATGCTGGCCTTCACCCCCGAAAGAGGTGAATGAAGTCTGCGGCCCTCCAAAACCATACCATCTCTCTGCACACCACCTCCACCTAGCTCATGCTCCCCAACCTCAACCCAGCCCACTGACCGCGTCTCCAGGGGCCTCTCTAAGCAGGCAGCCAGAGCGGAACTGAAGCCATCCTCCATTTTGGATCGACTCTGCTTGTGCTTCCTTTCATCTGTGAGAGCTCCATCTAACCTGGCATCTTCTGGGTTGCTTTGTTTCTGCAACTGCAAAGGAGCAGGGTTGGTGCTGTTCTGCCTACGTAGTGCTACAGACAGGCCCCTCCCTCCCCCCTCCTTGTAATGAGTCATCTTTGAAAACACAGGGTTTGCCAGTTTGGCGCTGTGCACCTCAAATGTTTGCCCACCTGAGTAGGTTGTGCAAGGATCCTGATGCTCACCTCCTCTCTCTCCCTCTCCTCCTCGCCTGTCTCCTCCGATCCCTCCCCTCTCTCCTCTCAGCCCACTCAGTCCCAGCATTTCTAAATGGTGGTCGCTACTGCTGTGACTATCCAGCTCCTCAATACCAGAATCCACCACAGCATCTTGCCAGTCTCCGCTCTTGGGTGTAATACTAGGTTGATGAGTGTGGTCAGCAGCTTTACCCCCTGTGCTGGGGCCGGCCTTGGGCCCAGCCATTGTCACGCTGTAGTCAGAGGATGATGGTGAGGTTGTGGTGGTGGAGGCGGTGGCTGTGGCTGTCATGGTAGTGGTAGCATAAGTCATGGTGGCGGTGAGGACGGCTGTGCCTCTGTCCTGGGCCGGGGTGTGACCACCTACTGAGGGGTCATCAGAGCTGCTGTAATAGTTGTGAGAATGGGACATGGGCTGTGGTCTGCGTAGTGATGCGGCAGGCAAAGCCGCAGTCGAGGTGGTGGTGGAGGAAGGGGGAAATATCTGTGGGGATGGATAAGAGGGAGAGAAAGCTGACTGTGTAAGGTTGGCCACCTCGCTGTCGTAGGAGGTAAGGCTAGAGGCAGCAGAGTCACCACCCTGTGGAGATGGTTGGGGAGCATTTGAGGGCTTGGGAGATGGAAGAGGGGGAGGTGGAGGAGGAACAACACCAGAAGCGTGTTGACTCGGGTGTTGATGCTGCCGAGAAAATTCCTGCATTCTCTCGTTCTTGCCATTAGCAAACTGTAAAGGAGGGGGCAAGGGATCTGCAAAGACAAACTCGTCATCTGCATCTATTGAGGGAGCTGGTGGAGGGAGAACCATTAGTCCTAAACCTCCGCCCGCCCCTGCTCTTGCTTCTCCCATAGCTTCATGTATCTGTACTGGGGCTGTGGGGACAGTATACTGAGGGATGTAGCTGGTGTTGGGAGTGCTTTCCATCTGCAGAAAGGAAGGTCTGCGGGGTGCAGGTTGAGCTGGCGGTGGAGGAGGCTGTATGGCTGGAGCAGGTCTACTGTCATACATCTCCTTTTCTCTTTCTCTCTCCCTGGGGCTCTGTGGGTAATACTGTGATGAATACTGACTGGTTCTATCCTCTGAGAAGCGAACTCTAAGACCCTCCCTGGGTCCTCCCTCCTTTTCTCTCTCCATCCTCTCCCCACCTCCTCCTCCCAAACGTAATATCCTTGGTGACTGTGGCCGGCTCAGAGATGCAGGAGAGGTGGTGGCAGTGGGGGAGCTTAGGTGGAGTGACACTGGGGAAGTGTAGGCCGATTGTGTAGGGGTTGCAAAGAGGGAAGGAGTAGGGGTCTGAACAGGGGTAGGGAACGCTCCTACTGTGGACAGCTGCCTACCAAAGTGTCTCTCCTCTCTGCGCGTCCTGCGGTCATCCTTTAGGGCCCTCTCTCTTGCAGCTAGGGCCAGGCCAAGTGGGGACGAGGGGTCCAGAACTTTCCCTGTAAGTGGGTGTATGAAGGTAGTAGTGGGCTGGGTGCCATACATTGAGGGTGCTGACTTGGGCTGGCCATCCTGACTGAGGACAGGGGAAGAATATTCAGGCAGGCCAAACGCTGGGGGCATGCTGCTGGAATAATTGACATAGCTGTCCCCAGAAAACATTCCCTCATCTATAGACTTGGAAGGCCGTAGACGAGGGGTGGGCACTTCCATTTGTGAGCCCTGTAAAGGCTGAATTCTTGCCCCCTCTCCTACTCCTCCTCCGGCCTCTCCTTGGATGTCTTCCTCAGACGAGAGGAAGAAAGAAGCACTCTTTCTTCTCATATCTCGGAAACGTTCCCTTTCCCTGCGTGCCCCTCCTCCTCCGCAGGCCGAACCAAATGTTGAAGTGTAATCCAAGTTTTCCACATTTTGCTGAGAGGAAACGGATGGGGCAACAGTTGATGAAGGCAAGGAAGTTGACGTAGCGGGCTGAGGTGGCGAGGGGGTTAGTGGTGAAGGTAGACTAGTGCTGGGGCTGTCTGTAGTTGTATCTGCTGAGGTGTGGTCTTCTGCATCCTGGGAGGGCTCAGCTTCCATACTGCTACCCTGGCTGCTTCGGCCGCTGCTGCTGGTGGAGGGTGCTTTGACAATGATGGTGGGGATGGGGATGGAGCTCTTCTCTTTGGCTACACCTCCTTTACCTCTGTGCTGTTTCAGACCATCTTCCACTTTTGACTGCTTCATCAGAGCTCCTCGACCGCCCCTCCTGGCCGCCCCCCTGCCAACCCCTCCACCCTGTTCGCGGTTGGGCACATGCGGGTGATGTTGCGGTGCTTGTTGGGCTTTAGGCTTAGCACTTGTCGGTGGTGTAGCGCTGCTGTAGCCTCTCCTTATCCCTCCCATCTTGCCACCACCTCTCCTGGGCACCTCCGGCTCTCTGACACAGACTCCTTCCGATTGCCTGCGGAGGGTGGGGACCATGACCTGCTGATTCATTACACCAGGTCCTGCCCTCTCCCAGCCTGCTTGAACAGGATGCCCTGGCTGGGAGTGGAGCTGGTAGTGGGCTTGAGATACAGGGGGTATGGGCATAGCAGGCCCTCTCACAGGATGAGGGCCTGCGGATAAAGGCGGCTCTGGGGCAGATGTGTTAGGGGGTGGGGGGATTTCTTCTGGTCCTGGCACTGACAGGCTGCGAGCCAGCTTCATCGCAGGTGGGTGAAGGTACTGCCTTTCCTCTTCTGTTACACCTGAGAACAAGGATACAGGCAAACAGACACTTAAAAGGAATCTCATATATTAAGTATGCAGAAATTCTTCCATGACAATTGCCGTTACCAATAGATTTTTGACGCATCATGACTGCATGCTGACCGTGGCCTGGTTGAAAATGAGCTTGGTTGTAGCCAAAACCTGGTCCGGGCTGCACCATACTCACTGATGACTGCTGCTCATAGGGTTGCTCCAGGTGTCGAAACACATTTTGAAAAGGGAGAAGAAAATAATTTAAAGGAAAGAGAGAAAGACAGAAGAGGAAACAATTATTCAGATATAATCAAATCAAACTGATGCTGGCTGTTTAGCTGATATTGATTTGATATACAGTATAATGCAATACAGGAGAACCAGTCAGTCCGAGTATATCAGGCAACAGAGCATGGATGAATGGACACAACCTGACTCATACTTAAACAAATGTTTTGGTGTGGGTGGTTCATTGTCAATCATTTTCTCTAAAGTGCAGTGAGGGCAGGAGAACACACTCAGCTTTAAAACGGCTAACGACCAAACTGCTTTATAGATAGGAATATTTTTTTGCAGGCATTAGTCACTTCCATGACTAAATGTGCTACATCCTCAAGCAGTCGAGAACCTCTGTTGTATATGTGAATCTGGTATGACAGGGCTGGGAGAGAGATCCATAATGGCTCAGTATTTGTTAATATTTTGTAGATAATGAGTCTAAAACAACCAAAACTAGAACCATTTCCTTCCAATTTCCAACAGTACCTCATTGGAGATGTTGGGAACAATACTCTTGCTCCGGTCCCTCTTGCCTCCGTGACCCCTCTGACCCTGGTTGTCTGATGTAATAGTGTGCTGGGCAGCAGCCAAGATTTCATCCAGTTTATCTTAAACAAAGACAGAACAGGGGCATGTCAGTAAAGAAATGTAGAGAGAGAGCGCATAAAATAAAGGCAGAAACATGAAAAAGAGGATTTCAGTGAGCCTATCCCCTTAAGGTTTAAAAACACCCTTTTACAGTATGACAAGAGTGGTGAGAGTGATTTCTTACTTAATGCCATCTGATAGACTGTCCTCTTCTTATCAGGACCCTGAGAGGACTCGTATTCTGAAAAAGGAGGGGGAAAAAAGAGCATCAAACAGGCTGACTTTTAATTAAAGCTCAGGGGCTGATAGGGGTAATGATAAAGGCTAATATTCACCTGCTTTCTTTTTCCATGGAGAGGCAGCTGTAGCATACATAATTCGGAAAACAGAAATTAGGTATGACTAGAACTGCTGTGTAGTCATGCGTATTAAGCAGATGAAAGGATGAAATACATACTCAGAAACATGTGATGGTGTGAATACTGATGTGATGAGAGGGATGGTGATGGAAATGATAATAAGAGCACACAAATCCATGACTTTCCCACCTTTATCCACTGTACAGTATGCAGCACATTTGGTTCAGAAGAAAAAAAAACAAAAAGCAGTTTGTGACTGATAGCATAAGACATGTATCATTTCACAACATGCAATTGCTTTTATATCTCTTAACTGTAATTATTACCTTTCTTTCTTTACAAGAAATATCTAAAGTGCAAATGAATTAAAAAGCTCCTTCTCCATCGTATTGCTAACAAAAAAATTATATTGCACCTATACTGGATAATTCTCTTGGCTCTCTGCATCAACCTGGTTAATATTTAATGCTGTGTTTCCCTAATAGTGCCCTGATACTGTACTATCATCCTGCAGAAAAGCTGCAAGCCCACCTACTTCAAGTGTCCCTTCAGAAACCCCCCCGAATTCAACTAATTCATGCTGTACTTCCAGACCCCCCCCTCCTCTTTATTCTTTGCATTCAGTCCTTCATTTATACCCTCTATCATCTTACCCATGTCTTCCAGCTCTGATGTCATTGACTTGGAGCGCAGGGCAATGGCAGGAGGAGTCAGTCTTTTAGTCTGCTGCGGGGCTGCCAAGGGAAGACAGCCAAACACAGACTTAATGTTTAGTATTCTCATATATAAACATGCAGTCACTAATGACAACCACATTGCAACAGGCTTTACGGTAAACACGTAATCAGCTTTATCGTCACATCATAAACAGGATGGAAATGACACACGAGGAAAATTTTACTCTTACCTCTCTTTCGAGCAGTGTCCTCCAGTTCAGGATTTCGAGCAACCATCACAACTTTTACCATGAGACTGTTGCCACCCTGTCGGATCATGTTAACCACCTGTCGGTGGCCAACCTTCACTACATTCTGGCCATTCACCTGACAGACACAAAGACACAGAAGGACTGAATACAGAATGAGCTGATGTATTGCATTAATATCCATCTAAATGAAAAAAAAAAACAATTCTTGTTATAGGGAGTTATTGAGGGTCTATTATGACCACTGGTTCACTTATGTTACGCTGTTTTCCATGTTTCCATGTTTCATATGTTGTTGCAGTTTTTCGAAAATTTAGCTTTAAACAAACTAATTTGGTTGTTTTGGCCACGTACACCAGCAATTCAGGCAGCGAATACAGTAAATCACAGTTAAAAAGGCTCAGGCAGCTACATATATGACTCATATTAGGTTGAATACTAATTAGCAGTATGTGTCAGCTTTAATAGAGGTTTGACAATCACCATTTTTAGAACTCGGTTTTCAGAGCAACATATGAGAACTTTTACAAAATGGCCAGAACACTGCTGCCTGAACTGCTGGTGCTTTGTCGATGAGTAAGAGCAGTCACAAGTATAGCAACTCTTCATCAACTCTCTTAAAAATACACTACACACAGTAAAAAAAAATTAATACTAGAAAAATTACCACAGAAATGAAACAATCTTTAAAAAACACTATAGGCCAGATTCACTAAGGCACAGTCTGCAATAAATAGACTTGTATATAACTAAATTAAAAACAAAAACTAAGCAATAGGCTATTTAATGAACACAATCTCTGATTACTGTAACACAAACTAATAGTG
Source organism: Micropterus salmoides (assembly GCF_014851395.1). Lineage (NCBI taxonomy): Eukaryota > Metazoa > Chordata > Actinopteri > Centrarchiformes > Centrarchidae > Micropterus > Micropterus salmoides. The sequence goes on along the minus strand of NW_024041262.1, from coordinate 11,421,908 downwards.
CATTGATGTTGTGGCTTGTTTTCATCAAACTTGAATTTAAACTTGACCGTCAATGAACTGTAAAATCACTACAGACTGCAACTGAAGTTTTCTTTGTGTTGTAAAGACATTTAAGTGAGAGTTTGGCTGCATTTACCTCAGCTTTAACGCCTATATCAACACCATCTCCACCTCCACCACCACCTCCACCTCCGTCTCGTTCTCTCTTTCGCTCTTTCGCTCTCTCTTTCCATCCACTGGTTGCAGTGCCTTGTGTACCTTGTGTATATTTTGTGTGTCTTTAATTTGCCTTATACATTGTTTCTCATGAATGTGTGTCTTGCCTCCTAATGTATTAATGATTAGATACATGCTAAAGATTATAATCTCATATATAGAAACAGTTTTTGTGTAGGTGGAGTTGGCCAGAGTAAATATTTTGTCATTAAGTTTATTACGTGATCATTTTAGTTCTGAGCTTAGTGATCACATAGAAATCCCACCTCTGAACTGCACTTAGGAGCTCTCCATCACTTGCAGAGTGCTTCTGGAGGTTCAGAAGCAGGTGCAATCCAGAAGCTGAATGCATAATGAAAACCGCAGCATCATTTTCTCAGTAAATGTGGCTCTATGTGTTTTATCAATTTGGTATTTACGGCAAGGCTATTGTATTGTAAGGTGTTTCTGCCCACCCTGCAAGTGCAGTTCTTTTTTTTGGTGTACCCACTTCTCGTCAGCCTGCCTTCTCTATGTCTTCATTTGCTACATTTCCCAAAATGAGTTGTGACACTCTCAGAGGAACATGTCTGCACACTGTCACAATCATTAGTGGAAAAGGCACTAGTGATATTGAAATGTTTAATCCCTCACTCAAAATAATGCGTAATATTGTGCTTCCTGTGGGAGAATTTGTACCTTAGTGTCTTTTTTATCATGGAGTTCTTCCTATATTGTTTGCGATTTCACCTAACTCTAAAGGGAAACAGTTCTTTGACTATTTGGAAATGAGAAATATACACCACCAAAAAACAATGTGAAGCCAGAAATGTTAGATTTTTTAATGTTTCACCTGAATGTGGCTTATGGGTGTTGTTAAAGAAAAAAAACCTCAGGACCTCAGATTAAATAGTTAATTAGTCCAAAATGCATCTCGTCCTTACCTCAATGAGGAAATCCCCCATCCTCAGGCCCGCCCTCCAGGCCACACCGCCCTCATCGACAGACTCCAGGTACTGCAGCGCAGGAAACGCTGGCGTTGGAGTGAACTCCTCTATAGGAGTCTGAGCTGCAGAGTACATGACAAAAATGATGAGCATGAGTGGACAAATATAACAGGAAGATGGGTTTGAAAATGAGGGAGGGATAGAGAGATTAGAAAGAGAGATAAAGAGCATATGAGACTGAGAAATCTGTAGACAGAAAAATAGGATGTGAATTTTGCAGAAGGTGCTCACCTTTGGCTCCCCTAAGCACAAAGCCAAAGCCCTCATTGTCTTTCTTCTGTAGGAGCACTGTCTTCTCCTTAATGATGTAGTCACTTAGAGAGAGTAAGGAGGCAGCAAAGGGGAAGGGGAAAGGAGGAGAGACAGAGAGAAAAAGAGAGAGAGAATTGGAGAGGAAGAGAGCTATATGACTTCTATAACATATGAATGTCTTATTGTCATGCAAATAATGCATTTTCTGAATGTGGAAAACAGCCACACTGCATCACATTATGAAATCACACTGCAGCAAAAGATAGGCTGGCTTGAGAATGTCATACAAAAAGCGCTGGCGCACAAAAAGGTTGATGGCAGGGATACAGTTAGTGTCACAATGGGAGGAAGTGTATATGAGATGACATTCCACACTATGGACTAATCCAGCTAGAGCTGACAAGTACTGGGCTGGGGGGGAACGGCACATTAGAAAATGTGCACATACACTTCACTGATAATGGAAACTTCCAAATGCACCTAAATCGCAGCATTAGCTTTCACCGCCTCCAGCAGCTTTTGTTAGGATACTGCTTTACCGACTCCAGCACACCGCTACCGGTCATACATGACGCTTGACATTATGTACAAGAAGAAGTCAGACAGACATCTAATCTTCCTCCACAGACAGCTCCTCTTGCTCAAAGACTACAGCCTGGAAGGGCAGAAACAGCAGTCACAGACATTGGTGATGCAATCTTATTATGAGATTGTTGGAGTAGTGTAACAGCTGGCCCAGCAAGCTCCTTCATTATTGTATTACCATGTCTGGGACTTTTGGCCAAGCTGCTTTACAACCCTTTCTCTATACAGGACTGGTTAAATGGACTCCACTCTGCCACACACAGCCACATCTCGTGACTCATTTCTGGACTTGACTTTCTAACAATGTCAATTCACCCTGGTTCTGTTAGAGAGCCCGGGAGCCTTAACCAGAGCTGTGTGATTTATCCCATATATTTATTTCCTAGGCAGCTCATTTCTGTGTTAGTTTGTGCTCCTCAACTTAACTCAAAATGACACTTGACAAATCAAAGTATCTGATTTCCTATAATGGCTGAGCTGTGTATGAACAGGACGAGTAGCCTGGTGGAAGAATGATAGCGCGACTGCCAAAACAATGCAGTAAAAAGGTTCTGGCTATACTCAAGGACATCATTTCCACTGGGAGTTTTTGTCTCAGTGTTAAGGGAGTACAGTTTTTGTCCCTCCCCTTTCAAATGGGAAGTTTGGGTGAATTTGTGTCTGCGTTCACATCGGGACTTTCATGAGAAGTAGCGAATAAAGTTTAATATTTCAGGCACTACTTAGTCTAAGGCTGCATACAAATTCTGCCTCTTTTGCTTGAGTCACCGGACCCAAAATCCCAGAGTGTGGCACTAAATCTAACCTTAACTATCTATAACCTAAAACCTGAACACAACCATTTCATTGGCCATGTAGCAATACGGTCTGCAGCCAGGCTTTATCAGGGTAATTTGGCCATGTACCACATAGAAAATATAAATGTATCCTTTAAAAACGCCAACCTTTAGGTTTTAAGCAGCAGAGCTTGAATCTTTTCGTCGTCTGAAAGAGGACTCCATCAGTCTGACTTCATTCTGCCTCCACTACTTCTGAAACACCCATGTGTATTCTGGTACTAAAATAATAACAGTATAATATTATATTCCACACCATCTCTGACAGTACAGAGCCAGCAAGGTTTTGTGTATTTAATCCGGCAGAGTAATAAAGTTTGGCTGTGGAATCACAGAGGTCCAGCAGAGTCATAAGCGTTGGCCTACAGGCCTGAAGATCCAGACTTCGACACCAAGCCATAACTTTAGCACTGAACAGACGATCGCCAGTTTCCCCTACTGAGGTCCATCCCTTGTGTGTTCTCCATCAATGTTACTGTTTCGCCAACGCACAGCCGCCTTCCAGCCATCTGCTCCTCACACCTCATTCCTTTTTCTCTCACCCTGTCCTCCATCATGCTTTCCCTCTCTGAGGATCAAAGTAACATGGAGTGGGTGGACGGATCTATTGGGCTCTTCATCCGTCCACTTCTACAAGTGGGAAACATGGCCTGCATTAGTCCTCCAGGTGGTTATAAGTTTTTTTGCTGACTTGCAGTAACACACCTGATTTCCTTTACATATCTAAAGCTATTCAATCGGTCTGTCACCACATTGACCACACTTGCTTGGCCAATTAGGGCCATAAAAGCGCAAACGTCCCTGGTGTTGGCTAGTAGGATACATTCCCTCTGAACTGGCTGCAATGAAGCTGGAAGCCTACTAGAGACCAGAGTTATTATGTACCCTCCTGAGTCATCCTCTCCTTTATCCACAATTACTGAGAAAAAAGGCAGCTTTTTAACCATTCATACGCTGAATGTACATGCAGATAGACTGGCTATGTGGGGAAAATACCTACACACCACAAGAGGAACACTTGATGGATGTTAGTGGCACACACTGTGGATGGAGACTTGGTGAATAGATGAGTACATATACATAAATATATGTATACTAGAGATAATCCCACAGCAAACAGGCACTGTGACGTATACACTTATATGTGAAAACCACATATTTTATTCAGTGTGTATAGTCGCATGCACACACTCATAAACACAAATACATGCACACACAGACATGCACAGAAATGACCAGTATCTCAAATTAGAGCTCGAGAGGAACTGATGAACCGCACTCTTGCCACTTATTGACTTATTCACTTTCATCCTCCTGTACGGACAAAATAGCATTTTTAAAGGAGCAGGAATATAATGTCCTGGTGAATGAAAAATATCTGCTTAAAGAAATCATGACTCAAAGAGAATGAAATACACCCACACTGTCTGACTGAAATGCATCAATATGTGCTCCCTTTCATGCACTAACACACACGCACACAGCGTTCAGAGGGAGGAAGACACAGAAATAAACATGCTGCAGAGTCTCCATTCAACAGCCACTTTCGGCCCACAGATATTCACATGCATAGGAAAAATACTAATTTAAGACACGCACACATATACACACACACACACACTCAGAGACACACACACACGCACAGAATACATAGCTTATTAGTCTGTCTTTGAAAAGGCACGGCCTTTCAATAGCATCATCTACCTCTCCCCTCTCTCCATTGTCCTCTCCTCACATCCATAGCCAGCCAATGAATGAGGAAACAGCCGCTACCTGTAAATGAACCACACGCTCCTGTTTCTGGGGCCCAGTGACGGCCACGAAGAAGAGAGGGAGAGAGAGAAATCTCTCTCTCCGCATCCCCCCATTGCCATGTCCCCCCCTCCTCTCTCTCTTGCGCGCTCTCCACCACCTCCTCCCTCCTCCCGCCTCCCTCCTCCTCCTCCCGTGCTCACAGCGAGAGCTCAGCAAGAGAGAGCCGCGAGAGTGGAGGAGAGAGAGCGAGAGAGGTAGGGAATGAGAGGGAGAGAGACAGCTGATCTGCACACTGCATACTTCAGACAAGAGAAAGACTATGTCAAAGCAAGACAGAGAGAGAGAGAGAGAGAGAGAGAGAGAGAGAGAGAGAGACAATGCCAGCGATTATCATAACAGGGAGAGTGCGTGTGTCTCTGTGTGTGCTGGTACATGACAGGAAGAGAGTATAGTTGCAAAAAAAAAGGGAAATGGAGAGCTGGATTTGCGGGGTGGGGGTGCGGGGGATGGGTATAAGGTATAAACATAAGGCGACACAGGGAGAGACAGAGCTCGCATTTACACATCCACTGACTTGTGTATCACAGATATATACGAACAGCTGATTCCCACCCTGGATTCTCTCACACACACACACACACACGCACACACACACACACACACACACACACACACACACACACACACACACAAGCAAACTTTCCTCCTGCTCCCTCTTCTCCTCTAAAGCAGAGCTTTCATCACCACACAGGCTGATAAACACTTTTCATCTCTCTGTCTCTCTCTGAAATAGTAATTGACATTCTCCCTGCAGCGAGGGAACATGCTCCGGATCACCTTGCTCTTAATTGAGCACCACTTCACCACGGTGCTGCAATTACGCTTAACTAACTTAGCACAGGTAATATAACCCCAGTGGCTGCTATTTCCATTTAGAACACAAGCGCAGCTGCATGCAAGTGAATGTCTTTTTTGAATGACAGTGAGAGCTGCTCAGCACAAGGGTAATGCCAGCTCCGATGTGTAAGAGGCTGTAAAACCCAGGGGTGGCGACTGGTAAGTGCTTCTCACTAGCCCAGGGACCTAACCAAAGCTTGGTGTTTCAGCCTCCTCATGACTCATCAGCAGGATGATGTATGTACACACAAAGACACAGACAGGAATACTGTCACACGTAGACAAACTCCCAACCAATCATGCATAGCTTTATAAAACACACTTGCAGCTGCCCGGGGCTGAGCTGCAGCTTCAGAATGATGCCCCCCCCCCCCAAAAAAAAATCTTTCATCATGGCATTATTGTATTCAGTGTAAACAAGCAACCAGAGAGGAGGGAGATGCATGTGCATGGGGGTATCAAAGAGACAAATGCATTTGTCTGGTGGAGCCAAAAGGGGCAGAGCTGAAAATCACATGGCTGCTCTTTGTGCTTTCAGCGCGTGACGTGTTCACACAACAAAACAATGGAGAACAAGTGCTGTTCAGGATCAGCAGAAAACAGACACATGCAGCACGCAGGAAGACGTGAAAGAACAATAGGTGAAACAAGCGAGCACGTACACACCCACATACACACACACAAGAAGCTATTTCAATCACCTTGACTGGCCTCACAGTCTTGCCTTACAGTAATAAACCAGAGAGCAGACAGTTCAGTTGCTGCCCACACTCATGTGACAATCCACAGCTAGAACTACATCAGAGGCGGCAGCCAATCAGGTTTATTTTAGTTTTATTAGTCCATCTATTTTCTAAACTGGAACCCTGTTTAGGGATGCGAGGCACTGGAGCCTATGCCAGCATGCATTGGGAGAGAAGTCGGGGACAGTTCCACAAAAACACAATTGCCCTTTTCCAGCAATTTAGACTTTTAAGTTTTCCTTCAAGGCAGCAGACTCGTTTACTGTGGGACTGATTGTTGTTTCTGCCCCAAATTACTTACAGACCAGTGACAGGTTGTAAGGGTCATAGCAACTTTTCTTACCTTGGGCCGTCAGTACCATCGTAGGCTCCGACAGTGACATTACGGAAAAGCTTCCTCTTGGCTTTCTCACTGCGCGTCTCTGCAAGGCACATGCAGGCAAAACATATGCTCAATTTAAACTTTCAGCTTCTGTCATGACACCTTCACTGTCTTTCTGTAGAAGTGTTGTGTCTGTAGTGCAGCACAAATAAATCAAATATATTTACATCCTGTTTTTGTGCAGCATATGGTTTGCTTGCTGCGCGAACAGTGCAGCTGTGAAAATAGGACAAAAGTGAATGTTCTGTACATGAGCCACTGCTGCAAAAGGGCCTGCTGGTAAACATGATTGTGACATGTGCTGGGTGTTACAGTGACTTCAAGGATAATTCCAGCCTGAGGGAGTATGTAACCCATATTTCAGAATGCCCTTTCTCCAATCCATGTGCTATTTCGTATGATTGCTATGTCTTCCTAACGCACCTCTTGACATTGTTAAATTTAAGAGGGTAGTCTCAAAACTATGAATAACACTTTTTTTCATTTTATACATGATGACACAGGACTTTTTTTAAATATAACTTGACTGTGGGTGAGCAACAAAATCTCTCAGTAGATTACCACAAAGCCCCAAGGACTCTTAAATAGGCTGAAAATGAACAATGGACAGAATAATATTTCAAAATACAATAATGATGGTGAAGCTCCCACTTGTTTTGTCTTACCTGGTCGATTGGTGAGACCCGCCACCTCTTCCACACAGTCCGAAGGAAACCAGCCAGTGCGACCTTTCACTGTTCCCTCCCAGTATCCCCCCTCTCCTACACTTAACACTGAGACAGACAGACAGACAGACAGACAGATAAATAGATAGATAAACAGAGAGACATGGATAGAGGGATAGAATTTAATTTGGGTAATAAATACACTGTCACAAACACTGTTATAATCTTTCCTTCAACCTTCCTTGTTTACCTTTAGCTACCTATTTTATAATAACAGTGTACAATCCACTGAGAACGCCTAGAGAACATGTATTTCTTTGCGATGACTGGATGTGTCTGCTGGTGCTTCTCATTTCTCTTGTTTACAATTCCCTCTTCCCTCATGTACATTTATTCCTTGGTGTTGCTGTTTTAAATACAGCAGATTGTTCTTTTTTTTCTGCATCAAACTGTATTGCAACTGCACTTGAAGTATCTCAACTGTAACATTAATAAACCAATTGATCTGCAGTTGAGAATGTTTAGCTTATTATCTGTTAAATCCAATCCAATCTGTTGAATCCAATGCCAATAGCTGTTTTTTTTGATTACTGTGTTTAAACCCGCAGAACTCACTCATATTCTACCATTTGTAAATGCATGCTCTTGCTCACCTTTAACTTTGTCCCCTTTGCTAAGTGAGAGCTCTCTGTCTCCACTTGCAGAGTGGGCACGAGTGGCCACATAAACCCGCCCTGGCACTGCACTGTACATACGCTTCATCTGACCTCCGCCACTGCCCCCTGAGGTTGCACTACAGAGGGAGAAAGACAGAGATAAGACTGTGTTGCACACTGTGGAAAAACATGTGATACAAAGTGAGATGACATACAGCTTGTCAGGCTACACCAGAGACAGTCAGTCGTTGAGTCATACTAATCAGTCATACCAACAGTGAGAACGCATGCTGCCATCTTGTATTTACTGAAAGTAAACACATTCAATGTCCCTCAATTCTATGCTATAATAATACTCTTAAGTACACATTATTTATTTTGGCAGTTAGTATACTAGAAATTAATTTAGGATGAATGAATGTAATTTAGTATAGGCCTACAAGGAATTGGAATTAGGAATTCACTAAATTCAAAATTGAAAACGTTACAAATAGCAAGTATCATACCTTTTGTGTTACCATATTTTTTTTGTTTATTTTTAGCCACACTAGCAGGCATGGCTCTAGAGATGGGAATGCCGGTCTGTTGGTCAGTCCACTAATTTGGTTAAGACTGAAATATGGAAACTGTGAAACTACTGTATGGGTCAGAACAAAAATCTGATACAGAAATTCATATTTCCTAGATGATGGATTCTAATGACATTTGGGGATCTACCATCTAGCGTCATCATCATGTTACAACGTTTTCATTTGTCCAATACTTTGGTTTGTGACTAAATACCCGCAAAACTAATTTTATTCCCATCATCCTCAGCTTCATCGGGGGCCTTTAGTGCTAATTAGCTAACAGTGTTAGCAGCTAACATTTCTCATTATAAGCATGTTAGCATGCTGATGTTAGCATTTAGCTCAACATACCATGGGACAGCCTCACAGAGCCGCTCTGACTAGCTCCTCCATGTTTGTTGTTTTGTAGGACAACAACATCTCTCCATACCACAAAATATGTGGCAGTTAAAAATAGTACATAGTATGCAACTGAGACACAAATAGTAATTTTCTAGCAAACAGCTGATGGTAAGTGGGCCTTAAAGGACCTGGTCAGAATAAGAACCCAACACCCTCCGTCTCTTTGTGAACACAGTGTATCTCTCCACAGGCTTCTTACCCCTGTCTGCCCCTTGGCTGCCGGTGCCTCTCCTCTGTGTCACTTTGGCCTCCTCTCCCTCTGGATGGGGAGCGAGTACGAGTTCTGGGGCTGCTTGAGCTTCTCACGCCTATGGAGGCCCTGCGCTGGCCCTGCAGAAACACAAAGTCCCACAAAGACAGAGCATCAAAGCTGACCCTGGAACTTACTATAAGTAAAAGACTGAGAAAGCAATGCAACATCATCAAAAAGATCAGCAGATGAGCATGCACCTAATGGTCCTCAGTACCTGTCCTGTGTTGGGATTGGTTGCAGCCTTGTTGGGCAGAGGGTCAGACTGGGTCATGGTGTTATCACTGTTAGCGCGCAGTAGGGGGTGGGAATGAAGTGAGGGGAGAGGCAGAGTGTGGGCACTCTCTTTTCGCTTGGGAACATACTTTGGCGATTCCAAAAAGGGCACTGAAGATGGGTGTGTGTGGTTTATCCGTGAGGGTTCAGAAGTGATGGAGTAAGAAGTAAGAAGGAGTAGGAAGTGAGGAAGGGCAGGGTTTGATGTGACAGGGTGAAATGGAGGGGGAGGTAGATTGTTAGGGGGGAAAAAAGGGAGATTATAAGGGCAAATATATGATAGATTCAGGAAAATACAAAGAAAAGCAGATGTTGGGAACTGATTGTAACACTTGGTAGCCTCTTCAGAAGAGACAGTTTGGCACAAAAGCTTACCTATGTCAGAATCCTTGTGGTTTTTGAGGATTTCCCCAAGTTCAAAGTGACCAGACATTATAGCTATCTGCAAACACAAAAAATTTGAGGTAAGTGTTCTAGAATTTTTATATTGTAATTTCTTTTATTGCGACGTCTCCATCTTCCCCAAAATGACTGATTTTTCTGTTTTTCAAATCTACTCTACAAATGCGATTTCACTTTGAAACCATAATAACAAAGTGTACAGTATTAACTGACAGTTAAACCATTTACCTGAAAAGGGGTCTGGCCATGCTTGTTCTTTGCCTCCTTATTTGCTCCCCTGTACAGAAGAACACGGACACAGCTTTCCTGATCATTCAGAGAGGGAAAGTGATCGGTTAACACCTTCAGAAAAACCATCAATAATACTCAGGATAATGATAGTTTCATTTAAGTGATCTCTTTCCATACTTGCCTTGTTGTACAGGGCAGCAATGTGAAGTGCAGTGTTCCCTGAGGCATTTTGAGAAGAGGTGTCTGCCCCATAAAAAAGCAGATGCTCCAAGTGCTGGGCAAAGCCATTCTGGCACGCCTTTAAATGTGTAGTTGTCAGTATTATAAAGTATAGAAAGAGACAAGTTAAAGTGAAGAGGGAGATTTCATATAGGACTGCTTCAGTACAATAGAATTAGGCAGAAAAGCGAAGAAGATGTAAGATAATGCAAAAGATGTATAAAGAGAAAGAAAAGGAAATAATCTTACATCCACATTTAGATCCATAATTACTCTTACAGAAAAACAGGTCAGAGCCAATTACATTGCACCATGGTAAAAAAGAAAGGAAACAAACATTAAAACAGAAATGTGCCTTCAGCACCCTGAGAGGTTTCCTCATATTTTTCTGCAAGGACTAAAATATCACAAGATATGGACAAAGTAAAGAAAGAAAACACAGAGCACGGCAAAACCAAAATAAAATACCATGACAACCAGCTCGCAGCACAAACGCAAATTTACCAGAATGTCACAGAGACATAATGTAGGCAATGCACCCATATCTACAGTAAGAAAGAGATAATATCCAATGCTCTTTCTGAGCTGGACTCAGCTTGAAATGATGGTCACTTCACTTCAGGTTATCTACATTTTCTATTAAAATAATGATTGTCAGTGCCTTTGCCTCTGAAAGGCTGGTGGGGACGATGAGATGTTAGGATGAAGGGTACCTTATGTATTTCTTCCATTCCAAACTCCTCTTCATCCCTGTGCTATGGAGAAGAGGGAAGGGGAGAGGAAGGAGAGAGAATGGAGAGACGAGTGAGGAAGGCACAGAGGAGAGGGGTGTGAGAAAATGAGAGGGACTGAAGGCAATGGACATCAACCACAGATATAAGACAGGGCAATGTTGGTGCATTGCAAGTTTACATGGCGAGAGACAAAGACCAAGGATGCTGAACGTGAAAATATGAAAGGAAACTATATTGGAATCAATAGATAGATAGATATACAGACAGACAAACAGGCAGACTGTATAGTAGATAGTTTTAAACTGTCCATTGGTACCTGATGGGACTCATCCCAACCATTCTCGTCCCTTGTCCCCAGCCTCGCCCTGTAGTACAGCAAAGTCTCACAGCAGGAAGTTTCACCCCCTATCAGTACTGTGTGGTACAGCGGGGTCAGGCCACAGCGGTCTCTGTAGTTTGGAGACGCACCAAGGGCCAAGAGAGCCTGGCAAGGAGAGACAACAGAAAATAATAACTTTTCTAATGTGTGTGGGTATGTATATTCTGTTATGTGTATATAGACAAGCTGAGAAAGAAGGAGAAAGAAATAAAAAAAGAAAGAAAGAATTGGGAATATATCTGAGCCTTATTTACAAGTGATGCTGCTGCTAACCAATACAATTATATATATATATATAATACAATATAGATTTGAAAATAGATATGGAGAAGGGTAGTATAATTCTATACAGTATACAACCATGTAGTTTGATTATAAAACATCTGATCTACTAAAGAGTGTTATGCTGCATGTTGATGCTGCGGCGGGGATAGACAAAATAATACATACATTGGCAAAGAAACACAGTTCATTTTAAGCAGTTGTCACCTGTAAAAGTGGCATCGATATGTGGTGTTTGAAAGCAGCTCCAAGAGCTCCAAAAAGGCTAAATCTGTTCCCAGTTGCAAGTACATTATTCAAAGCAACTACAGTATGTAAGGCACTGTCAGATGCTTCTAATCATATTTTAATCTAATGACCACCCACATTTGATTCAACATTTGCGATGGTCATTTATTCACTTCAAGACTTTTTATATGAGATGTGTATGTGTCTATGTGTGTTCTTATAATAATCATTAAATGCATGATGTCCACATCACTTGTCCTACTTTAGTGAGTCTGCAATCTGCATGCGACTTTAATTCAAAGTACTTACCAGCAGCCCAGGGTGATTGTGAGCCCTAACGGCTTTATGCACTGCTGTCATGCCGTCTCTGGTTCTAAAGTCCAAATGAGCGCCGCCCTGAACCAGCAACCTGATGCCCTCCACCAGCAGGCCTGACTGCACAGCCACAGAGAGTGGGGTCTCTGACCCACAGAAGAAGGGCAGGAGTAAGGAAGGACGGCAGGTAGAAAGATGAAAGTGAAAGTCCACCCTTAGATACACTTGAAGTATTTCATATTCATCACCAATATCGCTTGTAAAATCATTCATTTGAAAGCAAAGAATGAATCTGTATACCTCTTTAATTTCCACAGTGAGAGTACACACAGGGTTGTGGCAAACTCACCTCCACTGTCAGGGTCATGAAAGTTTGGATCAAGACCTTTATCAAGGACTTTTGCCATTTTCTCAATTGCTCCAGTCTGAATGTAATCCAGGAACTTCTTCAGACTGGCCTGGATGGTGGATGAAGACGGAAAAGGATGTCAGTGAGTGGAAATGAAGACTGTGGCGGTGCTCAGTAGACAAGAGAAAAAATACCTTTGTGCTGAGTTTGGAGAGAGCCTTTTCATCCAGATTTGTCTGTTTATAAACTCTGGTTTTGTACCTAAACTGAGGACCAGAAAAAGATATGTGTGAAACCTGTGATTCATCATACTGCAGCACATTTCAGTTTATCAGTGACAGCGTACATGGAGGAAATATCAAAAATATTTTGTGCAGTAAATCTGTACTTCAGATGGTGTTTGACAATCTGAACATTAAAAAGCAACAAAGAAAAGCTGGGAATTGAAATTGAATTTAGAAAAGATTTTATTGGATTCATAAAATGCTGGCTTGTGCTGTTTTGAACAAAAAGGAAGCTTGATCATATGTAAGGCTGAATTGGTTAAACCTGCCACTAAAATATAAATAGATTCAGTGCTTAAACTGGAAAAAAAATAAGGTGCTACAGCAGTACTCTAAACCAGCAGCATGCAGGAGTATTTTGTCTTTTGTCTGGTTTGATTAATCAATGGCTAACTAGATTATCTGTGTTTACACTTGCTGATCATTTGTAGACATTAGTTAACATATAGCTTTTATTTACAGTTAAGTCAATAGTCAATACCTTTAGATTTCTTTTTTAAAAATTGTGTACACGGAAGCACAGCAAATAAGAGTTAATGGTGATTATTTATTCTAATGGTCATTAAATCTCTTTTACTGACCAGATATGACATCTTGGGAAGATTTCTTTCATCCAAAGCAATAACTGTTCTTAAAAGGCCAGATACATCACAGGATCTGATACGCTGTACAGTCGTACATTTACAATTATTATGTAATCACTGATAATATATCCTTACAGGCTATTTTAACATATATGCCATGGTTTATTCCACTGTGTTTGTTTAAATATATATATATTTTTTCTGTAATTGTTAATTATGTACAGGCAGCAGTAGATTGTTCTTATGCGGTGGTTTAAATGTTTCAGAGCCTTCTCTATCCTGCCAGGAAAAAGAACGAGGTGGTAAAACGTTGGCCTAAAATATTGGCCTAGAGAATCAGTCTTCAAAAACCCAATTAAGTCATAAACATAACATCCTTCCGAAGATGAGTAAACTGAGTTCAGGTGGCTTCCACTTCCTCCAAATGGGAGACTGCGTCAATGAAAATCACCTGACTGATGTCTCCACATTAGTACTGTACTGTGAAGGCAAAACATTTACAGGCTGAGGAGCATGGAGGTGAGAGGCAATGTCTAAGCTTCTATCTAGCAGCTGACAGCTGAACTGATCCACATACTGTACCTCAGACACCCAAAAAGCAGCTGCATATTTCAAGCATCAGACATGTGTTTGGCCTTGATAAAGGAGCAACCTGGCCAAATATACTTACAAAAAAATAACTACATTGTGCTTACTAATAACTGGTGGTACACAGTAAGAACTAACAGCATCCAGAAACTACTGAAGGCTATACCAACGATTACTGGTCCAATTCAAGCATTTGGTGATTCAAAATGGCATTCCTCATGTTATAAATAGATGCGCTCATGGAGCTGTGAGATACATTCTGCTGTGTAGCAGAATTTAGTTACAAGGCTTCATCAGTACAGCCATGTCCTCATCTGGAACCTTGTCAAGAACGTAAACACTCTGCTTTGAAGCCGAATCCTGAGGGCAGGATACTGTTTCAGCCCCACCCAGCTCCTCAGCAGTTACAGCAGCACGGCCACCAGAGGGCACTGTGAGATAACTGTCATTGCACAGCCCACACTTCTAAAAAGTGGAGAAATGTAATATAATTTGTAGGTTACATAATGTACAGAATGTAATTAAATCCAAGATGTGGATGTTATTTTTGCCAAGATTTGTTTACAATTCGTTTACTCTGCTGAACATGGGAATTCTAATAAAAAAACCTTTGAGTAATTTATCTGTAATTATAGTACATTCCCTATGGTTTTTACTTAGTTACGAGCAATAACGTTTCCAAAGTATTGATGCAGTGCAAAAGTTAATGTCATCAAACTCCAAAATCTGCAAAAGATGAAAGATGTAGCCTATATAAGCTGTAGATAAGAACTTTTTTAAATTTATGTATGCATTCGAGGATGACAACAAGGCTGTATTTTCTTTAAGAGCAAAATACTCAATATCTACTAAAACAAACAAAAAATGTCCACATGAAACATCTATGTACAGTAATAAAGAGTACACTTTTGGATACTTTATAGGCTGATTTCAGTACATTTTAGACTCAGTATATTTAAATTTGACAACTTCAAGGCCAACTAATAAATAAATCAAGTAGCCTATTTCCCCACTAGGTTGTTATTCCTGGCAGTTTATAGAAGACAATGAGACGTCAAATTCCTAGACATAACTGTAAAAATAAAATCCCAATATTGACCAAATACTAAATATAGACTTCAGCATCTCCTTGAAATTGTCTCGGGGGGTATTAGTGCTGAAGTGATAATTGGACTCATGACCGCAGTAAATTTCAAGCCACCATTTCTACCTCCATACCTCCAGGTAAGGCACCCCTTTCTCAAAGGACTGTGAGTAATCTCGCAGGACCCTCTCCTCCTCCAGGAACTTGGCATCCCGTCCATCTCCAGCTGGCTGGAAGAGGCCGTAGTTGTAGACGTCCCACAAGGACTCGCTGAGGGAGCAGATGATCTGCTGCTTGGCGCTCCACACTGTGCAGTCCGGATCAAACTGGAGACACCTCTGGCAGACACACAAAGAGAAAACAGGGCAGCCTGGAGGTCAGAGGCCTCAGAGGTGGACATGAGCTAACGTTCCTCTCATCTACACCTACTCTGGAGGCAGAAATAATGATGAATAATAATAACATTTGTAATAATAGTTGGTTAGACTGCAAGGTGTCACCTCTCAAAGCTAAAGGGCCGGTTCAAGCAAAAACAAAAATGGTTGGTTGGAACAGGGCACTGCAAGGTTTGTTGGTTATCCAGAGCAAAGAGGACAATGTTTCCACAAAGAAATGTTGCTGTTGAACTTTTTATGAGATTTTCAACACTCTGAGGGCCATAAACATAATTCAACTCACCTCCATATTCGTGTTTCCAGAGGAAATGGAAGAGATGGACACATTACATTGTTACACTGTTAGATATCATCACAGGTAGGCCTATGTTAAATAACACAGGGTTTGGGGTACATCCAAGCTAATATTTTTAGTCAAAATACTTTAAGTCAAAATAGCAACAATTTCTTTTCTTACCATGCTAATGGACAATCAAGAGGAGCAGCAAGCTAACCAAGTAGCTTATTGGCTGACAAAACTCGTCAGCTAGCTAGTTTACCTAATTTAGAAAGGTTTATTAGAGGCTAAATAGCATTTTAGCTCAGGGCTGCCAACTAACAATTCATTTGGAGTGGGAATTGGTATCGGTGAAGTCAGTGCATGTATGAGTATGCCCTCTGTAATCCTCAGTATAATATGTTTTGCAGCCAAATTCACAATTTTACACAATCAAGGTCAATTGTGAATAAGTATGGTTTCTCAGCATACTTGCCAACCTCCAGACATCAACACCTGAAGTGGGAGAAAGCAAACCTAACCAGGATATCTGGTAAAATTTCTTAATTTTTTCATGCTTTCTAATGAATTTGTGAAGTCCTTTTGTTGCTGAAATATGGTTGGACATAATTTTAAGATGGTCTACATCCATTAATAAATGACAGACAGCGATCAATTCATCAAACTTGCTGTTGCTGCTGGTGACGCTTCATTTTTTAATTTTTACCAGACAGTCCTATGCCTCTGAGGAACGTTTCTACTCACAAACTGTCACAGGGCAAGAGTGTTATCAGTTATAAATATAAAGTGTTTTCACTGCCTGAGAAAATGGACGTGTAGCGTGAGAGTGTGTGAAAAGTGCACAAGTCTCACCATTAATATTTTAGAGTTGGCAGCCCAGAAACATCTACTGCATGTCAGACATAAATGTTGTACTTTTTACTTTACTAACAGCCAAATGGTTAGCTACATGTAAAACCTTAGTAGTAAGCACTTACGCTCCCACATCAACCAACACTAGTAACAAGCTGCTGTTGACATGTTCATTCATCGGTAATATTATGTAATATTTGTCATATACGACAAAATGTAACTCACTCTGACTGAGGCCATTTTGCACACATTTGACTTTTGATACTTTAAGTACATTGTGCTGATAATACTTTTGTATTTCATCTGAATTGAAACTTGCTTTTAATAAAGTATTTTTATATTGTTGTATTGCTACTTTTATCTAAGTCTGAATAATTTAAGTGTGTTAATAATAATAATATTAATAAAAGTGCTAGGCTTCATAACAGAAGTTTTTATCCTTGCTTTTATCTACGTTTCTCTGATCTTAGTCTACTTTCTGCCTCTAACAGTTCTGTCTCTGAAATTCATTAAAACTGCCACTAATTTAATGGTAACACTTCTAGTTGTGCAGTGTTTTGTGTAAACCTGTGCATGCACGCAGTTATATTAATACACACAATTTCAGCTACATTTCGTCCGTTTGGTGAAATATCTGGCCAATGGCATTTTATTATTATGGATTCATAATGTAATGTAATGTAATAAGTTGGCAAATGATGAATGCATGAGAATGTAGTGTGTGCAGAATATGAATGCATTACTTTTAAATAATTAATTATCAGCCACATTCATGGAAGTAATTTGACTTATGCTGTCCTTACAGTCTGTGCTACCAGTTTTTTTTGAGTCCAGCACACATTTATTTTCACACCACTTATTCTCGCTACCCATAATGAAACAGTAAAGATTCCATACTGGGATAAATATTTCCCTTTCGTTGTTTTCTTTGATCTCTGCATGCATAATGTCAGATTTGCGCCACAATCCAGAAAAGAAAGCTCATTTGCCTCTTACTGCATGTCTGTGTGTGATACGCCAAAGGCTCACTGGCCACAGTGAAAAAAATACCTCAGATGTATTATGTGTATGTGGTATGCCTAACTAGATTTCATGGTGATTTGTGCACTGCCCATTTCCTCATATTATTCAATTTTCTTGCATTTCCACAGGAAGACCATCTATTTTGCCCTGTTCTTATTAAGTATGGTGCCCGGAGGACAAAGCTGACCCGGAGTAAGGCTTTAACAACAGGGCTGAGAGGTCTGAGATGTATGCATCCATACTATTGTTCAATTTCTGAGAACTGTGAGTAAAATTGCACAGCTCAGCACACTTCCATGTCTCCTCTGCCCCCCTATAGCCCCCCCCCCCAAACACACACACACACACACACACACACACACACACACACACACACACACACACACACACTAGGTTGCACTATTTGATAGTGTAGCCAACTCTATTGGCATGGCAACCAGTTCATTAGTGGAGGCAGGCACCCGTTGCCGTAGCAATGTCTTGGTGGTCCCTAGGAGGTAAACCACATGATGAGGGTGTGTGTGTGCGCACGCACACACACACACACACACACACGTATAAGTGAACTGTAAACTATATGTGTGTGTTACTGTGAGTTCTTATGTGAGTGTAACTGTGCAGAGTAGTGTATATATTTCTACAGAGTGTGTGTGTGTGTGTGTGTGTGTGTGTGTGTGTGAGAAAGAGAGAGTGATCGAGTGGCTAATCCCTGGGAGAGAGGTCTAATGTAATGTCTACAGTGACACTTCTCCCCATTGTTCTGTTTTATTCAATTAAAGATTTTCTGTGATCTTTCTGGCAGCACTGGAGTTATTTAGGCCTTCGCCGTGCAGTATTATGGATTTTGTACGTATATCTTCCTCTTTGCTTATTCATTCTCCACCTCTCTCTTCATAGCATTCATTTCCTCCCTCACTCTTTTTAACTAGCTCCTAATATTCACTCCCTCTCTTCATCTCTCCTTAATTCAGCTCAATAATATTTCAGCTGCGAGGTTTGGGGTGTGGAGTGTTTGTCAGTGGTGTGCAGAGACGAATATGATGCCTGTGGCGGAGACCTAAGAGCAACACAGATGCCTTCCACATATTCCTTCCATTCCAGAGTCACTCACTCCCCCAGCTCTCCCCAAACTCATTAAAAACCTATTAGATAATTAGCAATTACTGTTATATTGAGGGCAGATTAGCTGACATGTAGAACAATTGGCATGTTCAGGGAGTTGAAAATGGAGAAAGGAAGATGGGGGAGGGGTTACAGTGGGGCGCCCATTCTCACCTGGATATGGCGTGTGTGGGCTGGCCAATTCTCACCTGCTGCCACTGTATGAGCCGAGAGCTGTTGGAAGTGTGAATTGATTCTTCAGTTTTGGAAACTAATTATGACCATACCTGACCCAGGGCAGCTGCTAACATGGTGTTGTTGACTGAATATGTCTGCCCTTGCAGGTTGCTTAACACAAGTGCTCTGTATTTTTTCCTACTTCCTTTTGGGACTCATTCATAGGCTTGTGGGATGACTGGAATAAAAATGCTTTGAAACAAGAGATGTGCTCGTAGTGTACAGTTGTGCACACTATTTGGCTAATGTAAAAAAAAGTATGCATCAAGTACCCATGGGTTCATCTCCACAACTAATTTGAAACACTGCAGCAAAATTACTTTTTTAGTCTAGGCATGCAAAATGGCTTGGTATAGAAGAGAAACAATTCTCAACCCTTTCAGCTTCCATCAGAGGTAAAAGCATAGGTATAGCACTACAGAACACACAGATGAACACAGCAACGAAGTGCTGGCCAAATATGCTTGCTGAGAGGCCTTGCTTAGCAAAAGTGGGTGTTCTCTGACCAAATTTGCACAAATCTATATACCAGCATATGCATCAAAATAGCAGAAATTCTGAGTTAATGATTTAATACGGATGAAGTATAAATGATAAGCTCTGCCATTATAGAAATGATCCTAACAGGTTTAATTTTGTCATGGGTAGTTGAGCGCAGTGGCAGGAGGTAGATGTGTATACCCAGATGCAGACGAGACGAGCAAGATGGACAGAGTTCAAAGCAAAGATTTATTTAAACAAATAAGACAAGCTTACACTGGGAGCTAGCAGCAAATGTCCAAACAAAAGATCCAACAAAACATAATCCAAAGGAAAAAAAGAACAAGGTACAAGCCAAAGGAATGATCCAAAAGCACACAGCTACAGGCCAGATCACTCAATACAGACAAGGACATCACAAACACTAAACACAGCTGAAACACATCAGGTAATCAGCAACAGGAACAAAGCTAGACAAGGACACATGAGAACAGAACACTACAAAATAAATCAGGAAGTAAAGCATTTGGAAACACACAAGGACAGAGTTACCAAAGTAAAACAGAAAACTTGAAACACCTGAATAATAGAACAAGACCACATTAGGGAACTGAGATAGGACCAAACGGGGAACAGGAATACACTGAAATGGAGACATAAGACTAAGGACTAAGACACAAACCCAAAAAACAGTACGTACACAGACTAAAAGCAGCTAAAGCATAAGACTAAGAACTAAGGCAAAGAACTAAAATGCAGGACTAAGAACTAAGATAAAAAACAAGACAGATACTAAGAAAACTTAAACATGCGAATGAACAAAAGACTACAACACGATAAACACAAGATCAAATAGAACACAAAACCAAACCTATGAAAACAGACTACACAGGAAAAACATGAACACAAAACCACATTCCTAAAAAGTCTTGCCTTTAGTTGCACACAGATCAGAATCAATAATGGCTACATACTGCCTCAACATTGTGAAACATCCTGAGCTTTTTTCCTCTTTTATTCTGTTTGTGAGATTAAAGCTGTCTCTCTCTGAGGCAGTAATACTAGAGAGACTTGGCTTGAACTACTTCCTCATTTGGAAAGGCCTCCAGTTAGTGCCCTGTTTGCAAGGAAGACTTTTTACATAGATAACAGGAGTTTTTACAGTTCATTCTTTTAAACATTACAACTTACTTTTACATTGCACAATTTTTTTGTCTGCCTCACTGTATGTGAATCATTGGATTTTGCGTTTTGTAGATTTAAATCAATTTCAAATTAGGGGTCAAGAAGAACCTGGGATAGTTAAATGTGTAGGTTTTACAAAGTGTTTGGCCACAGTGTTTATGATGGGAACGTGCACCTACTGTTTGTTTGATGTCGGGAATTCCAACGCGAAACACCATCATAGTCAGGTAAGTGTCCTCCAGCGGAGCCACTGTGGTCATGCTGCGCTCCATGAGAGCTCGCCTCTTCTGCAGCGCATTCAGGCCTGGGTGATGAGGCTGCTGATTGGCTGAGATGAGATGATGCTGTTGCTTATTGGCTGGTTGATGATGTAGCAGGGCTTGATTGGACATGTATGTGATACCACGGCCTCCCAAGTTGCCCGGCCTCAGTGGCCGGTCTGCTCTCTGTCTACCGACCACAATAGCTGCTGGTTTCACCACCTCGCCACCTTTCCCTTCCCAGGATTGTCGTCCTCCCGTCATTTCCTTCTCCTCCAGATCCTCTAACCGTCCATTCTCGGTGTCACGTCCACCTTCCCCTTTTTCTCTTCCTTGCTCCTCTTCCTCCTCCTCATCCTCCCCATCTTTGTCATCCTGACCGGGATAAAAGTGCTCGTTATTTCCCAGCATCCTTTGCTGTGCAGGGGTCACTGCAGAGAGGGCTGAGTGACATAGCTGTCATGGATACAAAACATGGCTATCCATGAGACTGGCTTCATCCTTAGAAACATGCTGTGGGAAACAGGCAGAGAAGGGAGTAAACATTGGTCATTTAACTCTTTTCATTTCATTGATAGAGTGAACTTGAAATTAGAATGTGTGTAATTCAGGTATGTAACAAAGTAACGTGAAAGACACGTGCAACAATAGAAGAACTAGCCACCGGCAATGCTAATAAGTCCACATGTGTGAATGAGCACAGAGCTGGTCCACATTTTACATTTAGCCACTGGGAATGCATTGGGGAATGGCAGGCTGATGAAAGACAGGCTAAATATAAACTCTGTGAATTTGCATCACAGGTTCTTTGCAGAAGAGAGTGAGTTGGATATGCAATTTAGCTTCACATGAGGTCAAGATCATTGCTTCTATGTGGTAATGAAGCAGACCCACGTCTGAAGCGCTACCCAGGGCTAACAGCTAAATGTGAGCTCCTTAAAGGAAAATTCCACCCTCAGATGTTTGTACAGTTGTAAGTCATCGGTCTTTGACGTTCAGATGTTAATTTTTAAATTAGGTGATGTGGTTGACCTCGTGGTGTACTCACTGTCCCTCCACCTGCCTTGACAATGTTGACATGGTTCAGTGGTGTGATTATTTTCCCACAATACCTTGTGACAACCTCCAGAAACATGCCTGAAGTTGTTGCACCAAGTTCTGTGCAGTTGTAACAGCCATAGTAAAAACAGTATACACATAATGTATATAATATTGGTTTATTTGCACAAGCTAGTGGATTTGCAGCAAAAAAAACGTAGTTCTTGTACTTATAAAGCATATAGCCAGGTGTATGTGTCAATATTACCCTCCAACACACCCTAACCTGCAACTGGTGAGAACTGTTTGATTACATACAGAATCATTAAATGATTTGGGGCACTATGTGCTTTTACTTCTGTTACTTCTAGTACAAAGGTTTACTCATTGCTTTGAGGAACCTGTCTGTCTGTTACATCGATCCATGGTCTGCTCCTTGCATAACTTGTAAGCTTTTCCAACATGTGTGGATACCTTTACAGTAAATGAACAGACCACAGGGGGATTGTTCCAAGAAGCAGGCTATCTGGATAACTCATCATTAGGCCATGGTCCACATTTAAGTGGCTTTTGAGTTTTACTCTGCAAAGGTGTCTGGATAACTCAGTGAACCTGCTTCTAGGAAGTCACATCTAAGGCCCTGTCTACACGAACACGGATATTTTCATAACCGTGACTTTTTCTACACGGTTTGGCCGTTTGTACACACAGAAACATCAGGTCACTGAAACTGAACATTTTTGAAAACCCCTGCCAGGGTGAGGATTTTAAGAAACGCTGGTTGCAGTGTTGTCGTGTAGACAGTTAAACCGGGATTCTTGCTTTACTTCGTCAGAGTGTGCACCGTTATCTGCTGTGTTTGTCAGATTATGCGCCACTGCATGCTTTGTTTACAGTTTTATTAGGTTCTGATTGGCCAACGTGGCTTTACGGTTAGGGCCATATCACCGCCAGGTGTTTTGGCATGCTCTTGACAGCGCTTGATAGCGCGTGTTTGCGTTTTCATGTGGACGGAGATTTTTTTTAAATGCAGGAGGAAAAACCCCGGTTATAAAAATACTCGTCTCTGTGTGGACTAGGCCTAAGAATACTGGTATTTGCTCAGTGTGCAGTTGTTGACATAGTTTGAGATTATGCCAAATTAAATTATGCTGCAAAAGTGCAGGAGTTTTTCCAGCAGAAAAAAAGTCATGGCCCTGAATTAAAACCCAACAAATGTTGTGGCTACATAGTATACTGGTCAATTGACCCTTCGCTAAGCCCCGCACCCCTTAATTACTGTTGCTAAGTCTGACAAACGGTTGGCGCTACCACTGTCTATTACTGCACTCCCTGGAGAAAATTTGTTGGAAAAAATCTCAGAAAGAAGCAGACAGTTTTGCGGTTGCATTATACATTTGAAGGTTGTATTCAGGCTGTCAAACTGACTCAAACTGACTCAAACGGACGTGAAAAAAAAAGAAAGATAAAAGCTAAAGCCTAACGTTACCAATCACACATTGAGACAAAACACAACAATATGAACGATCAAAACTGTTCTTGTAAAGCTGGGTAGGCTTTAACAAGCAGAACAGTAGGGCTTTATTACGTTACATTTCAGTAGGAAGCTAGCTAGCATCCACAGCCGACATTTTTCTGGATTTATTTTAGGTTTTGGAAAGAGAATAAATCGCATATCAAAAGAAACTAGAAAACGACTCTTTTTGCATCAGAGTCAATGGAGCACATCCATGAAAGTGTTGGACCTCAGTTGGAGCAAGTCCTATACTGTGCTGTGATTGGCAAGCTGTGTATTCAGGGTGTGGGCTTAGCAAAGGGTCAATTGAGGCCTCTGAGTGGACATTTGCTTTATGTGCAATTGATTTTAGTTTACAAGGGAACATTGCTCTTTGATCTTGAGGGACTGACATCAAAACATGATCATTACTGTTGATAATTTAGATATTGGAAACGTGCCGCTACAAATGCCTGAAAACCATCGACATTGTTTCAGGCATTTGGCCAGTAGTCTGCAGGGGGAAGAAAGTCCTATCAAACTATATAATGGACCCACAAACACAACTTGCATCACCAGCAGCTAGTTTAAAACAGTCTAAGTGTTTGAGGGTGGATTTTTGCTTTAAGATTGTTTCATTGCTTCACTGTGTTTCAGATTTGGCATACTGGCACCTCCGTATGTTCTGCATTTTCTGTGGTGAAGTCTAGCTACAGGGGCTTTGCCATCATGCAGATCTGGACCATTGCCAACAGCAGCCTTAATGATAGTGAATGACGCAGGGAATCTCCCACTGCCTCATTGGCAGTTTGGTGCTCTGAATATCAAATGACAGTCTGAAATAGATGGGTATCAGAACGCTCAGATGGAACTCAATAAATCATCACATAAAAGTATGGAGACTCAAATCAGGACACAAATTCATTCATTCACAGATTACCAACATGCAGATATTTAAAGAGTCAGTCAGTTATTAATAAAATATGTAGAAAACATGGTGTTGATGAAGGTTAAAGGGGCATTAAGTGAGCTATGACTTTTGTGACTTATCAACCTCTATCGGTGACCAAGGACATCGACAGGTGTCTGGCACAGCTTACAGTGGCCTGTAATCGACATAAATAATAATGTAGAGATGAAGAAGCTAGCCAGATATCCAATAGAAACATTTAATGACCATTTTCAAATACTGTAACAAGAAGTCTCCTTTGTTCTTTCTTTGTGTGTGTGTGTGTGTGTGTGTGTGTGTGCGTGTTTGCATGCCTTTGTACTTTTTTATGTGGCCCAAATGTCCTTTATTTTATTCTGCTTTCCTGTACTGTTGTTCATCTTGCGACCCAGAATTAGGGAAATGGGTATCAATTTTCAGACCTAGTAAAAATATGAAGAGATAAAAACAGACTGACCTAGAAATTTGATCTTAGAAATTGTACCAGTAAAACCGCAAAACCTGGCGAAGTCCTGCTGGTGTGCACTATTATGGTTGTTTTATGGAATAAAACAATACAAATGACTGAAAACGTTTCTGCAACTTTCAACACAACCATATTTTAAATGCCACAATTATAAAGTCAATAGTGTTTGAGTGATTGGCCGGATGTATGCAAACCATTCCAAGCCTGGTCTGTTTATGTGTCACTGGGAAATCTGCTAGTTGAGCATTTCTGAAATAAATATTGATACCACTGGGGGAAGACGTCTGACCACAGTCGATTCCCCAAGATGCTCTGAGAGTGACAGGGTCGGCCACTTCAACACAAACACAATGTCCATCAGAGCAAGTGAAGTGGGCAAGATAGAAAACTGGAGGATGGTTTAAGAAATATTGTAACAGCTTGAGAAGAAAAGGATCTAACCATCCATTTTCTGCTAATCCAGAGGAAAGTGATCTGATAAATGAATAAACAAGTGTTTTGGAGAAGGTGTGTGGCTGGACAACATACAAAACTATTTTTCAATTAAGGTTTTCTACCCCTGGCAGTAAATTTAAGGGTTTCAGTGCCTGTCAATGTCCATAAGAGAGCTCAGCTGTTTACCAGTACCCTGACATCAATGTTCAGCATACATTTAACCAGTATCTCTAGGGAATAGCACACTATAGGACCCACTAGTGGCTATTGTTGTAGGTATGATTAGCATGTTCAAAATGTATCACAATTAGGCTGAAAAACCTCCTGAATCAAAAGCTGGTGTGTTTGCCGCGTGCTGTGTAGATTAAAACTATCACTCAAGTACACCAGGGAATAGAGGAGGTTGATTTATGAACAAAGTCTCATCAAATATTGAACAACACTGAGTCTGCACTAGGCAAGATAAGGAACTAGAAGGACATGCTGATAGTAGACAGGAGCCTAATAATTGGGATGTAAAAGCAAAAGGGGAATACACAAGAGAGAAAGATGGAGAGAGTTGTAGTTTGCATAAAGCAGAGTAATCAGATTGAGAGGATAAAGGGGGGTGGGGTGACAAGTGTGGCCGGAAAAGGGATGAGAGCGAGTGGAGAACTAAGCCAAAATCAACATTAACATAAGAATAAAAATAGGATGAAAGGAGGTTTAGAGTATTGTGTTACAGGAAATACTATATGATTTCATATTCTAACTATGGTAACTCCAATCACACCTCCTGAAACGCTCTGCTCCGCCATCATGGATGTCGCAACTCATTTTCTCTCAACTCCTACGCTCTGCCACAATAATAGTCAGTCTTCTTTTGCCAGCTGTTTAGCTTTCCTGTCCCTGTGCTGGCCATCATCCCTCCAACTAGTCTTGACTTTTCTGTCTCTTGGGAAAAGGGCAGTGGAAGAAAGGATTGAATTTCAATCTCCTGACAGAACAGTCTGTATCATCTGTCAAAGGCAGAAAACTCATTTTTCACTGTTTTACACCAAATCTTTCCTTTTCTTTAGCCGCTCACTTGCACTATTATTCAGTATGACTTATTGGCTTATTTGATTAATGTCCTGTATTTTTCTGCTATATTCTAGGAATATGGTCAGGGCACCTTGACTGGAACTTTGACAAGTCCTGTAGTTTAAGCTTTTGTGTGACAAAAATCTTTGACTATGGCAGCCATAGATGAGTACATGAGTGATGAAGTTTACAGTAGTAAAAAAGTAAAAGGTAACTTTGTATTTTTCAACCTAGACCATATTTTCTGTTTTTGTGTTTATGTGACTTATTGGGACAACATTTTTTAAAAACTGGTCAAGTATTGAGGGGCAGCAGCAAAACAGGTCTATCCTTGTGGGCATTTGCGCCCCATCAAAGCCCATTTTTGCCATTGACAGGCTCAGATTGTTATTACAAGTGTCTGACAACATTGTAGAAAGAGTCCCTACAGATATAGACCTTCTTTATGAGGAAGATCCTTTTTGTTTAACCAGAAATAGTCACTATATAGCTCTCTTTAAAGCCACCAGACTCCACTGATAAAAACAACAAATCATTTTGTTGGAGTGCAAATGCCAGCAAGAATTAAGTTGCAGTCCTGTCTCTCACTTGCTCAATACTGGACCAATTTCAAAAAATGGTTAATTAGTGACATAGACACAAAAACATGGGAAAATATGGTTCAGGTTGAAAAATACAGAAGTTATCCTTCAAGGATTTTAAGAGTTTTGTAATGTGTTCTTAAAGTATTCCTAGTTGATGAAAGCATCATCTATATGCTTTTAGTATCACTGGACAGTGTTTTCTGAAGAGACACTGGAAGATACTCACTTGACTTTGGCAGCTGAAGCCTCTTTTGGCGTCAGATAAGCTTTGAAGTGCATTTGTTTTTACACAGAATGAAGACTGTGTATTTCCTTGTGCCTTTCTACATGGACACCTGATTACTGTTTTAAGACAGACTTTTAAAAATGTAACCTATAACATCTAAATATACAGTATAGTATGTCATTTTGCTGATGTTTACTTTTAGTACAAAAGCTGGCTCTCTATAAAAATATATAGAGTATAGACAACACAATTCAATGATGTCATACAATTACTTTTCCCCTGATCTTAAGAGCTCCGAACTCAAAACTTGGATATGAATTTAAACAGTCATGAAATGTAAGAGAAGAAAAGAGGGACATCATAAGATTTCAGAAATTGGCGAGTGGGCGTGCCCATGGGAAGCTAATCCAGCAGCTTGACTTCTGATGATCAGAAGCCATGTGGAGACACAAACAGAGGATTTCGATAGATCTGAGCCGACGTGGGTCCACAGACAGCGGGGAAATGGAGTGGAAGTAAGATGAAGAATCACAAACTTATTAATCATTATAACGAGGACAGAGATGGATCTCCTCCTTGACACCTGGAAAGCCAAGATGGATGGATGGAGATATTTGCAGAGAGAGGTCACTGTTATCTCTCGTCTCTATTCATCTCTGCCTTTTCTGAGATCTTTTCTCCTCATATTGCTTTTCGCAATGTGTTGCAAAGTAGGAAGGATGACTTTAGGGCTCATTTGGTTGCTTTAGTCCTTGGGGTTCTTAATAAACAAAGCATTATGCATGTTTTGGCTAATAAGTCAAACTCAAGTTTGCTGCAAAGCAATTTATGCATAAGGCAAAATAACGTGGTGGGATCCCTATTTCACTGTGATTTAAATTATAAATTATTGTATTAATTATTTTTGTTAAAATATTTCAGTGTCACTACACACATGTATTTGTATATGTGCTCTATAGAGTTTACATGTGTGCTGTAGGGGTTTCTCATCTTCATCTGGCCAGTCCCAGATAAATATTCAGAAGCGACAGTCCCGGCACAGTGGACTGCAAAGACCTTATGGCCAGTCAGTTCAACTCGAATTCTTCTTTTTGTCAATCCCTTTCACTCACTCACTCACTCACTCTCTCCCTATGTAGGACAGAGCATGTGTATGGATATATTTTCAGTGTATCGGTCCCCAGAAAGTAGAATTGGAGATCATCCAAGGAACAGATTGTCCCACTTTTACGTCCTGCAAAAGTGGAGCGGCCAAGTTCTGTCCTCTATATCCCTCTCTTTCACTGGGTCTCCCCTCTTCAGCCTCTTTCACACCGCGAGTGACGAGGAACCGTCAAGACCACTCTAGGCCCACTCCAACACAGGATGGATAGGATGAGTCACCAAAGTGGGGGGGAGAGGGCACTTCGTTTTATGTGAATGGTGCATCATTAGCCGTCAGGTCTGGGGGTGGTGCTCTGATTTAAGGGGGAAGTGCCAAGCTGCAGTATCACAAGTGGGTACCCTACTGCATATATCATCAGATCTTTTAAGTTTTAATGTCCATGTAAAAGCTAAAAATAAGCATTAAAAATGTATTGAGGGTTTTTATTGATTTGTATGCTTTCCATTAGAGCGTCTAAAGGCAGAGATGTGTATGCTGGACAGATTGGGAACCCCTTTTGGAAAATTGTGAATTGTGATATTGGGCTATATAAATAATATTGACTTGACTTGACTGCTGCGGTGACGAAGCTTGGCATTTTCAAGTGGTAATTAAATCAGTGCTTGATAAAATCAGATGAAATGCAAGTGCTTAATTGACAATCCTGGCATGCTTGGTAAATTATTCAGGCAGATAACAACACCAGCGATAGATCCATCCTCTATGCACCCAAGGATTCCGGCTTTTCCCTCAGTGGGGGGAGAAATTCTCGCCTTTTAAGTCAATTGCATATCTGATGCCAATCAAACAAAAAATTATAACCCTGCTAATCAGTAATTAAGTGGATGATTAAAATAATTACTCCCAGCTCTCCATTTCACAATAAACATACTTCTCCTTTGAAGTGCATTCCAGCTCGATCCTCCCCATCGCCTCTTCACCAGGGATGATCTTTTTTTAGGAAAAAGGGGCCACAGCTTACTTCACAGGTTACACACCGCTCGCCTGATGTTCCAAACACGTGTGCATGCGCATACACGCATGCAATGTGAATGCACACACGTTCCACAGTTTGCCTCTTTAAGCAGCCCTCAAACACATCTGTCCTGGAAAAATGTCCAGTAGAAAGCAGCATTAAGTGTCAGACCAGTCAGCCTGCGGTTGGTGGGCGGTCTCGTATAGATCAAAGTGGGCTATCTTTCCCCTCAGACTGGATGTAATTGGGTCAGGTGGAGCATGCGCTGAAGGTCTCGCTTGGGCTATACTTGGCTAGATGGGCTGGGAGACCTCAATGCAGCACAGATTTAGGAGTAAACATCCCCTGCACTATTTTTGAGACTTCCCCCTTCCTGTAAACATTATTTGATACAGTAAGCTAAAGCTTCATTGTCAGACTACACAGCAGAAATCCGTAATTCAGGGTTTGCTAACTTTACTTTTACTTTTTCTGGCCCACGACCACATTTTCAAGTGAAAAATTTTGAAAATAAATATATGCCAAGTTGACATTATTATTTACTATTAAAATACATCATTAAAATATTTCCCCTTGTGAGATACTGACTCCAAGATTAAGGACCTCTGCACAAAATAATATTTCAAACCTCGCAAACACGATTTCATTTGCACTGCACCTTCAGCCTTAAAATAATGTTAATGAAGTATACTTAGATGTCTTAGAACAACTTAATATTTCAAATGTGCTATTGGAGGTTATTATTGCAGGTTAATGAGCTAATCCATGTGGGCCAATTAATGAGTCACAATGTTCGTGTTATTCTTTGTGTGGTAATAAAGTTTTCCATTTTAATTAAATGACCCTAGATCTAAGGTCGATGTGCACACGTCTGTAGCACCACTGAAACCAAACCTGAGAGTATAACACAAGTTTGCGTGGGTGCACAACACCCAGTTTCTGTCGTCTGAAATGCATTAAAAAAATAATACGTTGGTGCAAGACTGATGTGTACAAAAGTAAAATACTTGATTTATAGTTAATGTTATAATATACCAAACTTCCCTTTCACTCACTACACATGATATGACAGGAAGTGCATTAAAATGTCATGAAAACAGAGACTTCAAAGGCAACTGTGCAGCAGGTTGCCTTCTGCTTCACAACAATGAAAGAAGGAACGAAGAGCAGATGCCAAAACATTTTTTAATAAAATGGACCGGATCTATAAAATTCCTGGTAACTTTCTCATGTACATCTTTGTCTCCTGACTTAAGACCTTAGGCCGCAAACACAATGAAAGCAGGCCACAGACAAAACTATAGACACACGGAGATGAGCTTTAGGGTGGATTTTATGCCAGATAAACAGCCACAAATAGACTGTCCACGAGTGACAGTTTCACTTACCTTGCACGTCCAGTGAAATAAAGGTAACACTGAGAGACAAAAGTCAAGATACTAATAAATGCTGTTTAACACGCCTGACAATGTGAGGACCATGCCGATGCCTGTCAGGCCCCATTATAGTTTGTCCACCTACCATGTAATGGGGTGGACAGGAAGACAGTAAGGTACTTCTTTACTTTCACTTAATACTTATGACCATTACACTGCTAATACTGCTGCATATTCAAAGTATAGGCTTTTCTAATAAACCCTTATCCTAAACTAGTATCATTTATAAGCTTTAACCAAGAGAGCAAGAGAAAGTGTGAAGAAACCCTGAAAAACAGTTAGTATTTAGTATAAAATGAGACCATCACTTGTTTTGGGGGAGCACCTGTATAGAAACTGAGGTTGGATATTAGATGGAGAAAAATAATAAAGGTATTAAATGTTTACTTTCTATCCAAGACATTGTGGAATGTTGAAAGCGTTTTCCTTACACCTGCTCTTGACTCTAATCAGATCAACTCGTTACGATCATAAACTGAGTTAAAAAAAAAAGGCAGCTAAAGGGCCATCTGACCCTGCTGGCTTGAAACAAGCTGCTCAGCAAACAGTGAGTTTAATGAGGTGCGACCATTATGGTATTCCTCAAGGTATTTGACACCCCGCTTGTGCTATAGCTCTGTCATCGTGTGATAAATTATTCTTGTTTTCAAGTCATGTGGTAGTTTCACATACTTTAGCCTCTAACTGGAGTCCTGCTTTAAAAGTTGCCAAGTACAGAGTTATAAAGTCCCCATAATCAGTGCATCTAAAAGCCAGTTGTTGCTTTCTGGGCCATCTGTGCAAGAAGAGTGTGACTGTATTTTTCAGTCATTAACTTGAAGTTGCATTCAGAAGTTGTAAAGATGGAGCCATTTGAGTTCCTCATAATGGCGGGTGTGTTGCAGTTTGCTGGCTTCTGTTTTCGTGGCTTACGGCAATCCTCCAGATCTTCCCCCTGGGGGAAATCTCCCTGTATGTAATAATGAAAAGCCTGCAGAGTCAGGGGAAACAGCTCTTCTCTCGTGTACCATCTTAATAAGCATAACAATGAGACTCTGTCAGTTGCACAAATAACAATTAGAAGTTCATTGAAAAGCGTATAAGATAATAATTTTTATTTAAACATGAAATTACATCTCAAGGTTATTTAATGATGTCACTTTAATTGTCAGACAGAAGATAGTCTGTGGCATTTCTTTGCTCAGAATCTGTATTGTTTGTCCTTGTCCTAAAAGCCAGTGAATATATGTGTGTGTGTGCATTTGAACGGGCACGCTTGTATTTTGCTTATATTTTTTTTTTTGGCTCCATATAGCTGTAGCCCAGTTTAACACTCCCGTGGGACTGATTTAAGGAACGTTTTGTTGTGGGTTTTGCATTTCTGCTTCGTAAATACAGTAGAGTCTTGCAGCTAATAGAGCCTAGCTGGATCCGTCCAAAGCAGTGAGCTGTCACTGGAAATTTTCTCTCAGCATGCCTGTCGTTTGTCCTACACTCCCTCCATAAAAACCCCCAGAGAATTACTGGACCATATAGCATTGTCACATCTGCTACACTGACCAGCCTGCTTATTGACTCCTGCTGTTCCTGCAACAGCATGAGGAAGGATGGAGTAGAAACAAGTAGGCAGTGGTGCTGGAAATTCTCTGAATCAGAGAGACACACATCTTCACTGATACACACAGCTTTCTGGCCAATTCAGTGCATTTCATGTTTTCATCTTCCACTCAATTGTTTCGTAATCACATTCTCTTTTGGCATTACCCACACATTACGCATAATCCCTCAGTCCCTCTCGATTGATAACGTCACCTGGCTTTCTTTGTTCCTTTTTGATCAATTGTTCTGTGTTTGTAAGAAGCCATTGATCTTAGTGTGCCCACTTCACTGTAAATTGCCTAGTTTATTTTCTTCCTTTTTCAGATGAATTCCCTTAGGTGCACTTAAAAATATGCTTTTAAAGCCAGCTTTGCTTGTGCATTACACCGTGCGGGGCAGGTCTTCGGAGGCTGTGCAAAGTCAATTATGCTGTATCTATAAGATGTAAGTGCACAGACCTGGAACACACCACGCCGTTTTAGTGTGTGTGTGTGTGTGTGTGTGTCTGCACGTGTGTGTGAGTCATTTCTCTGGGGTCATTAGAGGGTTTCCACCTTTCTACCAGCCTACACCTTAAATACTGCGAGCAGGTAACGGTTTTGACAAAGTCGCAGCTGAAGAAGTGTGGGAAATGTGGGTGTTGATGAGCTCTCGTTTGACTCTGTAGAATGTAAAACAATGCTGTAAGTGTCTGGATGGTATTAATATAGGTGTTACATAAATGTAGGTTTTACATAAGCATTAGCACATAAGTATTAACATTTTTTCTCCAAACTCCCCAGATTTTTAGCTTACGTTACCTACGTCAGTTATTGCCCCATTTCTTCTGTGCATGCATCCCTGTAATACAAGAGGTCATAACCTACTTTGTAACTGCAGGGGAAACGGTTTCAATATACTACAATGTACAATTATGGTTCATAATGAACATGGAGTTATGTACATGAAACAGGGTCTTTACAAATCACAAGGGATTTAATTATGGCCATAAATTTGGATTCAGTATGAAAGCCTCATTTAGAGAAATTATCTTTTCTACCATCACAGCCCATTGTGTCCAGTAGAAAATGTCAGGCAGCATAACTTTCAGTTAGAAGGTCACCTTAATGTCTCTTTCTGTAATTCAACTTCCATGATGCACATTAATTAAAGTATTAAAGCAAACAAGTCTAAATAACCTTCGTTACAGCCGCCTTATGCTGCATGCCACAGCTAGTTAAACTTACGTGCACTACAGCGGAGCAGTTCGCTCTCACCAATCAGCCTTAAAGCTGTTCTGGAGTGATAATATAGAGTTTTCTATAGAGTTTTCTCTGAGCTTTCTTTCTCTGTCCCACTTTTCCCACCCCCCACCTACTGAAACATGGGAATCAGACATCAGAGGACATGTACCCCCCCTCTCTGCCACAGTGTCAGCAGCAACCATTTCTTTTTGTAAAGCGCTGTAAGTTTCACCCTCACACACAGCTTGGCGCTAAAGATCATTACTTCTTTTATTGTGTGCCCAATACTTCTTAGTGTATTATAATCAATTCATAGTCACACACACAAGATTTCTATCATCACTGTCATTCTATAATGTTCTAGCTGTTTTTTATACTATGAACACTTCACATTACTTTGATTGTGAGATACACGCATCAGCTGTTCTTATTCAGGCTATTTCCACCCAAAACTATATAGGTTTTTGTAGCATTTAGTACAAATGAACACAAAAAAAGTAAATACCTTTTAGTCTGCAGTTCAGGCAGTCTTGATCCTCGTTTTTATCCGCAGTGACCTCCTTGATAAACCACAAAGAGAGTAAAAAAGGGACTGGGATTAGAAAATTAGAGAAAGATCCAGTTGGTAAAACACAGATTGGGAAAAATAAGAAAAAGTGATTTGTGTTTTGTCTTTCAAAATCACATTTTCATGCCTTCTAGTCTTTAAATGAGCATCAGCGTGTGCCAGCCTGAGCCACTGTGTTGTGCAGCCTCTCTTTCTCTTTTTCATTCACACACACACACACACTTTCACCTACTCTATGCCCCGTCTCTCTCCCCCTCTCTCGCTCTTACACACACATTCATGCACTCTCTCTCCAGTGTGGCGTACTCTCTCCCTCTTACTTCAGCTGCTCGATTGATCTCTCCCCTTCGTTCTCCTTCTCCTCTTTGTACTTCCTCTGTGTACTGACTCTTCACCCATCTGCCAGTTGCCCTCTCAGGTTTTTTTTCAAGTCTCACCCAAGTCTCTCTCTCACTCTCAGTCTCGCTCATTATTTCTGTCACTCTATCAATCAAGCACAGGCATACTCGTCCCATGATATGATTCCCTCCCCTTTATTTTTCCCCGTCTCGCACGTACATAGGATGGATTCAGGTCACCTCACCATTCCGCCCTGTGACTTTCATGCTAAGAGGTCATCATCAAAATAAACAAAAAATGTTTGGACTATTCCATTCATGAATTGTCTCTTTGTTGCTTGTGCAGTAGGATAAAAACATGACAGATATTCCATCTACATGTTGTGGAGAAGTTTGCACAATTTTCAGAAATCTGTCAAGAAAGTGACTGAGCTGTTTTCTGTCATTTAAAGACACACACACAGAAAAAAACTACAAACATATTTTTTGTTTTGTTTGGTAAGGTTTTGAGATACTTGCTGCCCAAATCCCAGTGCAGCGGAGCTGAATAGCTGTTTGTTATGCCCACATTGCCTGCTGAGGGTGCTATAATTTCCATCCATCTCTTATCCTGCGTACAGGGTCGTGGGGGGCTGGATCCAATCCCAGCTGACATCGGGCGAATGGCGGGGTACACACTTGACACCCTGCCAGTCTATCGCAGGGCCACATATAGACAGACAACCACTCACACTCATCTTCACACCAATTTAGGGTCACTGATCAATCTAGTCTTTGGATGGTGGGAGGAAGACGGAGAGTACCCACGCGGACAACATGCAAACTCCACACAGAAAGGACAGGGCAACCGGGGTTTGAATCCACAAACTTCTTGCTATGAGGCGACAGTGCTAACCACTGCACCACCTCGCTGCCCACTTGAAAGTGATGGGGAAATTAAAAAGGAGACCTTGAGATGACATGTTTCAAACCTACCTAATTTCAGTTTTGACAATTGTTGAATTTGGTTGAAACACACTGACCCACTAGTCAAATGTTTGTGGAAGTGTTAGTTAACAAATACACTGACTGGACTGATGGTACCGTTTTGGTTTGGTTTTAGGATTATTGTTTGGGCATTTTAACCTTTATTGTATTAGTCCAGCTCTGACTAATGCTGATGACGCGTGTGGTTTGTGACAGGCTCAAGGAATGACTGCATCACTGTGTCCCACTGGCTAAAGGTTTTGGATCTACATATGGCACATGTTGCTCTTACATGGTTACCGGGTTATAACACCTGCTGCAAGAAAAGTTGCAAGAAGAAACAAATAACATTAGGGGCGTCCAGTAGCTAGACAGATACATAATTATGGTAATGTCTTCAATTCGAGAGTGTGTGTTGCATGTCACCCCATATCCTTCCTCCCCATATCTCCTTTCTAACTACACTCCAATAATGGTAACAAATCTTAACCAAGAACTTACTTAGGAAATTATATATTCAGTACTCAGTAGATATGTTGGATATATGTGACAATCAGTACTGTTGGGTATGTGTGACGATCAGTACTCTAATGTTGGGTATGTGTGACGATAACAAGTAAGTTTATATAATGATTCTGTTTCGGTGAATTGCATTTTTGCAGTTGGAGTGTTTGAGTGAAAAACTGTCCTTATACTTGCTGTATGCTTGCTTTTAGAGCCCATCAAACAGAAGGATGGAGGACAGAGGAAGGCGAGTGTGGTTGAAATACATTAATGCACGCAATAGCACACTCTGTTAAGAAGAGATGTAGATGAATCCTGCCAAATCCAGCCTCTTAAGGACGACATGACACCTGCATTGTAACCCTCGATAAGAGCTCTAGTAGGTGCTCTTTTTTTAACAGTGCACCACTCCATGGTGTATATTCACCACACTTTTATCCTACCCTGGTGCTTCCACTGGCTTTACTGCCCAGTGTCCTTATTCTGAGAAACTAGCTTTCCTCCTGCTTTCTGTGTTAATGCTTCTCATGCCAAAGGCAAGGAGAGAAAAGTGGGTCACGGGCAGACAGAGCATACAGTAGTAACAATATGCTGGCTAGGTTTTTATTTAATTTTTTTCTGTGTTTTTTGTGCAGTGGGTGTAATAGAATAAGAATGAAAAACAGAAGAAGAGGCAGGAGTAGAGGTTAGAATGAAAGAGAAGTTATTGATTCATGAAATCGAAGCTGTGAAGCAAGCACATAGAAAGTACTTCTTGAAATGACGGGCTTGACATGACATAAAATAATGTCTGCACATTTATGTCTGCAAGTACTAAAAAACAAACCAAATTTAAACATACAATCACAATTTGAGATTCACTACTTGTGACTGCTGCACTCACAGACTCAAAAATCACAGCCCTCCATACAGTTACATCGGCTTGCTGTAGTGACAGTGAAACATGGGCTCAAACCTGCTGTAAGCCTCATTCATGCATTATTTTCTCAAAACTGATGCATTGCTGGACCCTGGTGGCCATTTCAAGCAACTGAAACAGAAACCATCTTAAAAATGTGAGCAGTAGTTCTTATTTCAGCTTTCATACTGTGGTGGAAGTGTGGTTTTCTCTTCCTCTTATTAGTCTGAAAATCATTTGTAATATAATCTTTAATAAAGGGAATAAAACTAAACAAAAAAACTAAAGATGAGAAACAATTTACTTCAGGCTCATCTTTGTCATTTTTATATATTTGTGTTGCTGACTGTGTTAAGTCTAAAATTTCCCCACTGCACAAAATGAAACTGTGCCCTTGATTCTGAGAAACAAGAAACACAGAAACAGCGGCAACACATGTTGTTTTGTCATGTGTCATGTCTCACTTTGTTCCTTTTCAGCAGATCAGCTTTGAGACATGTGCACACAGTTGAGAGTACAATTTCAATTAAATTAGATTTATATAGCACCAATTCATAACAGAAAATTTCAATATCATCAATACTTTTCATATAGAGCAGGTCTAGACCGTATAATATTATTTGCAGAGAGCAAACAAGATCCTTTGGTGCTCCTGGATGTTTACGGTTGCTTTCACACCGGTGGTTCACTCCATTATTTTTGTCCACACTGGCTTTTTACAAACGAACCAAGAGAAGTAAACATGAATT
The DNA here is from genome assembly GCF_014851395.1 of Micropterus salmoides. NCBI lineage: Eukaryota > Metazoa > Chordata > Actinopteri > Centrarchiformes > Centrarchidae > Micropterus > Micropterus salmoides. The sequence continues at coordinate 11,384,314 of NW_024041262.1, read as the reverse complement.
TATACAGACTGACAGGTAACTTGGTGACAGGTGCAGTTTTGGTGATTGCCATCCTGCATCATCAGGACACACATACAAAACTAAAAATCTATACATGTACACATATACATATGTATGCATATATATTTATAAAGAGAGAGAGAGGAAATGTGAGAGACAGCATCTGGATTCGCATTTCATACAGCAGCCAACAATCTAGATTCTAGATCACACATCCTGTTGTACTAATTGGCCTACATGTTTCACTTTATGTGTCACTGTACAGTAAAACAAAATAACCAGTTTTGTACAGTAATGATCAGGGACATTTTAATGTGAGATCACAGTCATACCATTAAAACAAAGTGAAAATGTAGAATAGGCTTACAAGTACAACATTTTACTTTTTTTTTATTGTTTTGGTTCTATTATCGAAATTTTGTGTTAAAATTTCACAACTCTTAGAACAAAACGCCAAACTCATCATACTCATAAACACAGACAGCCTTTCATTTAAACTGCGCAACCATTGTATTAAAAACAGAAGTTTCTTGTGAAATTTCATAAGAACATGTGGTTTAACCACCAAAAAACAACATAATGATATTGTTTCAGTTTTGTCGTTTGAAATATTGTTATCAATGAAGACGTCCTCTACAATCACTCCAGAAGAAGAAACAAATTTACTGTATTTTACTCTATTGCAACATATAAGGTTTGTCTAATCAAATGTAGCTCTGAGCCTGTCCTCTCTGACGGGGCCTTTCCCACCTCTCTGAGCCTGTCCTTTCTGACGGGGGCCTTGTCCACCTCTCTGAGCCTGTCCTGTCTCTGATTGATTCCACTGCCTTGCTGTCTATTCTGCTGCATGCTGAAAAGAATTCTATTTAGAGTTCTTCTTTCTTACAACATTGCAGAAAAGAAGAAGTTGCTGACCAGGCTTCAACTTGCTGCTTCTTTTCCTCTGTCTTTATCTTCAGAAATCAGCAGTATTTAATTTAACACAAAAAAACCCACAGTGTCCTGAAATGACCTGCCCATAACAACTGATTGCAATATAACAAAAAATATAAAATCCTCTCCTCAAGATCACACTCTATTAAGCTTTTATGTGTCACATAATCCTTATTTTCGTAGTACCTGTATTATAAAGAGGTTTGCAATGTCACATCTTATTTGTGACAAATAGTAACAATGAACAATGATTGATCCAATCTAACTAATGTAAAGATATGTAAAAGTGTGTAATGATTATGGAATAGTTATAACTAGTTTCATATAGTTTCACATGTTCAGTTATGGTTTATGAACAAACTCCTTTTAGGAAACATACAGGAATGTTTTGCAAGCAGACCAATAAGTCTCTATGTTTTAACATGTATATGAGTACTAAAAATTGACTATAGATAGCCCCTGCAGGAAAAGATCTATGTATGTGATCTAAACATTTCTGAAGCATCCTTTGTAGAAAACGGCCCTATACGGGGTAAGTAGAGTAAGCCAAGATCTAGGGTAAATATAATTCTAAATCATATTGGATATTTAGTCTTATTCAATGTAATGTTGTAATCTCTTCCTATGTTTTAAATGAGTAGCTTGTCTTTTTCTGTAATTCAGCCAAGAGTTTTTTGTTGGAGAAAATGGTCCTAGTTTACAGGAAACTAGGAACATTTCCAGGAACAGGAAACTACTCAAAAAAACGTTTAGATAATACCTTTGAGATTCTGTTAAGGCCAAATTGATATGTTACCATGTTTGACAACTTGCTGAGAAATTACAAAACTGACCCAACATTTGTGGGGCAGTTTTTATTCCAGCTGTGTGTGTGTGTGTGTGCGTGTGTGTGTGTGTGTGTGTAGATTTCATGAGTTTCATCTGATAATACTGATTGCTGCTGGGAAGAACAATCCATTCTCTGTCTGCAGCAAAGAGACATCTCCTCGTTAATCTGGTCAGTTGTTTCTGATATTTTATATTTAATCTAGACCTACTAATTTGATTTTATTTCAAACATTCAATATTTCTAACCACTGTGATACTTTAACAATCAGAATATCTCTGGTATTCCTTTGAATCTCACCATTTACACAGGACAAACGGTTTACGATGAGTGAGTGAATGATATTTTTTGGACTATATTTTATATTTTGTGTATATAATAAACATAATGGCAAATTCAGTAAGATTAATGGTAATCCTTGCCTCTCGTGTCCTTGCCAGGGACTCTGGATACAAAAAAACCAAAACTTTTTTTTTGTCTCAGAGCTGCTCCGTCTGTTTGATTCACAGTCTGTCATGCTGTGGTGTCTGCAGCTACCGACAAGTCAGACTTGTTTTTGCCTTCCTTTTTTTTTTTTTAGTTTTTTTTGCAAGGGCTGAACCAGAGACATGAGAATCAGATGTGTCAGTTACTCCTTCATTTCTGAGAAACCTTTTGCTATGAAACCAGATATTAAGTAGAGGGCTAATATGTATTACTCACAACAAATGCAATATTGAAACTGTTGGTGTTGTGAAAACCCCAGAAAAGGCTATTTTAAACTTTCTCAGATTAAACAATATTTAAAAAATTACTAATACATTACATTGCACACAGTACTATTAACAGGACGGAATGTTTTAAACAGCAAAAACAAAGGGGTGCAGGGCTGGGCTTTCCAGTTGGCGTTAGCAGTAGCAGTTGGCCCAATTTTGTGTGGAAGTGCTCAGATGTCTGGGAATAACAGGAAGGGAGAGGACAAAGCTGGGAGTAGCTAAGCTTTTAGCCAGAAAAAGATGGGAGGTGAGTGGCCATCACTATCAAACTGCCAACTTGAGTATGTTGTGCTTCAGGTTTGAAACGCCTGAGTTAAGTTAGACGCCACATCTTCTCCTGGCTGTAAGCAACCGTCACAAGTAAGTGACTAAAGGTGTTCATCTAATAATAAGATGCATATTATAAAAGCCTGGTATAAACTTTGAAAAATTAGATTCCTAGATAAGTTGTCAACCACAGGGTTTTACGTATATATTCGCAATTAATCTGGTAATTATCATATGAACGCACCCCTAGTTTTGATCTCTGTGAGGCTAGACAGGACCTTGATTATAAGGTTCAGCTCTCTGAAGGACTTGCTTAATCTTCCAAATAATTTATTACTATGATTATTATAATTATTATTATTATTGTTATTGGAAGGAGTCAGGCCTAAATTGAAATGCAGCAAATAAGTGCTGTCTGGCTTCTGTCTTGTTATGTGGTTTTAGGTGTCTTTCATGCAAGCCCAAGAGCTACAGCCTTGGTTTACTGATTAGATTAGATTAGATTAGATTAGATTCAACTTTTTTATATATACAGAGCTAATGAAATGCGGCTAGCATTCATAACCAGAAGTACAGAAATATAGTGTTTTCTACAGATATGTGCAGCTATGCCATTTTTCTTACAATATGTAAAGAGGAGTTACAATATACAGATATTATGCTGTATATGTGAATATATTAAAAATGTGTGGAGGAGAGGTGGACAGAATTACAAAATGCACAGGGAATGTAAGGTTGTATAGTATGAAGAGCATCTATGCATTTTTATGCATAGAGTTTAACAACGTATACACAGTTGGTTATGTCTGCAGTTTGTTATATGTAGTAATATTATCTAACAGTGTAGAGGTTCAGTCTGTGCAAAAATTTGAATAGTGCAAATGACATGTTTGTTAAGTACTGTGAATATGCAAAAGGTGTGAGTGAGTGAGTGAACTGTTGTTTCCTATATAAAAATTGGGATTTCTTTTGGTCTAATTTTAGTCTCTCATTTGCCATCTGTTTAGTTTGGGTTCTCTCAGTAAAGACCTTTGATGTGGTTGTTACTTAGTCTTTAGCTACTAGTAATGGGTTTCTGTCATGTTAAGTAATGCTCTTTTTTTAAAGCTTTTCTGTTAACCTTTATACTGTAGTTTGTCACACATTATCCTTTAGAGCATTTGTATGTATGTAAAATGTATAATTGTAAAGAATATATGACCTGCTCTTTGTAAAGGTGTCCAGGAGTCAGTAAATATGTCCAAAGCATCTACTTCCCGTTTCTCATTTTTTTCCCTTAGTCTTAAAATGAATGTATTTCCTTCGATTTCACCCTGTCATTTCTGTCTTACTTAATAATAAAAGATGCTTGTGTGCTTTTGTTTCGGTGTGCAGTACTGTTGCATGTTTCTCCTCAGTAGTGTTCTTAGTACTGTGCCAAAAGTTGTCATACATCTTAACTAGTACATTTCAAATTGTGACAGAACAAATAAGAGAGCAAATAGAGAACTTTCCCAGGGAAATACTGTGTATGTGTACAATACTATTGCTTTTGGCATGGTACTGAGAACACTACTGAAGAGAAATATTATTGTAGGGATTACGGTTCTCTTATTTTCCGTTATTATCTGGCAACACTTCCTTGCTTAATCCCCCCCCCCCCCCCCCCCCCCTCCAATTCTAACTTCCTCACTATGACTAAATACTCGAAACCAGTTAGCGTTCGGTCACTTCTCAGTGCCACAGTCACTGTGTTGTTTCTTTTGTCTGTGTTACTCTGGCAGGCGCGATGAAAGGAGGATTACAGGTGCTGCTCCTGGCAGGTAAGAAGGATCCAATGAAACAAGAACCAGGATTTCTTGGGGTTAGAGACGGTTTGTAATTGTGAGGTTGTCATGTTAGTATTATAAGTTATGTTATGCTTTTCAGTTGGAATTTAGTAAGATTTGATAGTACTTTTACAAAGATGTTTTGTGTATTGTATTGTATTGTATTGTATGTATAATGTAATATAGCACCACTTTTCATATTTTGTGTTGTTTAAAGATTTATATGACACAAAAACTAAGGATGAGGCATGCTGATCTTGGTGATAGATACAGTTAAGCAAATATGCAATTAAGGGTCATTTCCAATATTGCTAAAACATACTAAATATTTCTTACATTTAGTTGAATTTTCGGTGACGAATTGCATTTCACAATTAATAAAATATCAGTGCAGAGCCGTTTAAAATGTGCCTGTTCGGCCTCCGCTGTTGCTGGAGAGCTGGAGAGCCCCCATGCAGTTCTGAATGCAATAGTAGTAACTAACTGTCAGTGAATATTGATATTCACATTAATCCCCTGGAGGCCTACACTAACCCGCCAGTTAACTCATCATGTTAGGGTTTATTTAAAATGTCAATTATTCCAAAAATGAATCATCTATTGCATCAGTATATACAAAATGTTAAATCAAAAATCAAAATTATTATTCTTGCATTTAATGATGATAAAATAGTTTTGTAGGCATTTTGTTTCAATGCTTACAAAACAAACAGACACACAGGCATGCAAACAAACAGACGGAGCTGAAATTATTTAAATTGAATCTGAACAACAGAAATCCATGAAAAGCAAATTGTACCCAAACATTTTGTAACTGTTTGATAATCTTTCAAAAGTATTACATTTACACAACAATAGAATGTATTCTATATTTTGTTAAAAATAATGATTGATAAATGCTTTGCCTCAGATATTTATCTAATATTGCATTTTTTATGTAATACATGTGTATTTATTAAATTGCATGCATACAAGTGATTTAGTTTTTTTTGTTATTGATTTTAAATCAATAATTTTGCAGCAGTAATTTTTATGAGCGAATCATCACTATATTCTCGATACCATTTATTACCTTATCATTAAGCCAAATGCTTTATAAAAGCCATAGAATATTTTTTGTGCCAGTTAATGATATGTATCCTTGTTGTATGTAGACATACACACACACTTACAAAGCAGTAACAGACATTTACAGCTGGATATATCAAAAATAAGCAAAAGTTGTGTGGAGTGTATAATGTTTTAAGTGACTTTGTAAAACATAAAGAAAATTTTGTGCTATTAGGGAATTTTAGGTGGATAGAATGAAAGACTGATTTTGATTAATCCCTTATAGAATAATGAAGTTGATGTCACGCGTAGTGAATTTAGATTCTCATGACTTTACAGCTTCACTACATGTGAACCACAATTTTTCATGCATTATCCATGCATCATATGACAGTAATGTAATATAATTATACTATCATTTTAGTGATTTTTTTTAAAACTAAATGTCACTTTAGGTTGAAAAAAAACAACAACTGTGTATCTTCCATGAGCAGTGATAGACAAATTAAAGAGCACCAGCTACTGAAACGTCATTAACAGAAAATCTATCGGAGACTCACAGGAAATAATTTTAAAGATTTCATCCCCCAAAAAAGTGGATTCTGTGAATCACCATTTTGAATTTTGACTCAGTGTCCTGCTCTAAGTAACAGAAACTTATGTGAACTGTGTATAAGTAGCCATGAAAGAATTTGTTTATATTCACACAGAATAAGAATAATGTTTTTTTGTTACAGTGTTCATGCTCCTGGCAAGATGTCAAAATATAAAAGGTAATCAGCGCTCACACATGCATCTTCCCTCTGTTACTATGGCCATACACAACGGCATTTTGTAGTTTTTTGTCATGACATAAACTGTGGCAGTTGACAGAATACCTACACAAATACTTGACTGAATGTCTTGTTTTACTTTGTCTCCTGCCTCCTTAGTTTCAATGTATCCCCCATTCAAGGAGGTCTTTTCTGGGGACTTATTTTATTTGCGCTGTGAGAACAATACAAGTGGGAACACAGTGAAATGGTACATCAACAACACCGAACAACAGTGGACAAACGAAATCTGGAAGATAGAAGTTGCTGCCCCCGAGCACGCAGGCTTGTATCACTGCGAGATCAATGGGCAAGAGAGTAACTCCTTAAACATCAGCGTCCTGGGTAAATATATCACATGAACATAAGTATTAGTGTTCAAGCAGACATAGATACAAAGGGAGATACGCTAACCATATAAATAATACATTTATTTACCTTTCAGAATACCTTCCCATTGCCTCACTCGTCATCAAGACGGGTCTGCCAGTGATGCGGACTGGAGGTTCAGTTGTCCTGGAGCTTGAAAATGAGGATGGTCTGCAGGGATGGACCTGCTGGGTTTACAGGCCAAGTATAAAACAGATGAGAAAGATTGCGTTGAAGCTGAAGGACGACAGTGTGAATCTGGCCTTTCAACCCTACAGACTGCTTGTCCCTGAGACCATTTTCTGGTGTACTGATAGAAATCAAGACCACAGGAGTAACCAAATCACAGTCAGGACCTCAGGTAGGTTTACTGTTATTTGAATGATATAATGGAATACTTTCTGTGGCTAAATATACACACCATTACATGCTATTCCAAAGAATGATTTTAAAGCTTTTAAATTGTACTTGTTCATTCCAGTGTCTTGATGTTGTATTTCATTATAGAATTCATTCATCTTCTATTTCTAAAAAATGTGCACAGCGCAGTAACAGCAGATTTCAGTTGCCAAAGACAGCCACTTCTAAACAAGACTGAAAATAATGACAGGCCATGATTTTATCACTTTTTTAACAATATTTTGTAATACTATTATTTACACACACAATAACTACGGTATAGGTCTGTCTCTTAAGCTGCTAAATGCTCCACTATGTTCACCACTTGTGTCTGTCTGTTTTTTGGTGCTGAGCAGGTAGTGTACAGAAATCCTTAAAAGCTTTTTGCTGAAAATGGCTGCCTGCTTTGACCTTTAACGATTTTTAGAGAGTGGTGAGAGTGAACCAAAACAGTAAATTTACAGGATGAACAGCTAAATAATAAGCTGAAACTCTGTAAAGCTCCATAAAGTCGAGGTGATCTTAATTCTTTGTAGCTTCAGCTTCATTACAAGTGAACTCACGTTGTCACATTGGTACTGTCAAATATCCGTTAAATCAGTCCATACGTTATTGATTAAATCATGTTATAAAATTATATATTTATTTCTACATACATCTCTAAATTCACTGATCACAACGAGAAAAAAAGTCATTTAAATTATGTTCTTAAAACTAATCCGTTCTTCTTCTTTCAGGCAAGGCCATAGCTCTGGAAATGGATCCCCTGCCTGCTCTAGCTGGGGGTAGTATCACGCTAAAATGCGTTGCCTGGGGCACAGATAAAATTAGCCGTGCTGTTTTCTACAAACACAATACAATCCTTCAGGACAGCCAAAGTTCTACATACACAATCAGTTACTTGACAGAAAAGGTAAACGGGGATTATAAGTGTAATGCCACCTACAAACACGTGGCCAGCACTGGAGGGCCCCCATACGAAGAGGTCTCTGATAATCAAGACCTGTTTGTCCAAGGTATGCATATCCAACAAACACCTTTGATTGCAATGACTTCTGGTGTACTGAATGAAGTTTCCCTCTTTTGTGTGATGTTTTTTAAAGTCTGTCTCCTCATTTATCCTTTTTCAGAGCCTCCTATGAAACCGGTGCTCAGCAGCATGACGTGTTCTTGTCCAGGTTGTCCCAGTGATGCCAAATATCGTTGGTACAACATGGATCATAAACAACGGAAACATCTAGATTTCAAAACAAACTACATGAAGCCAGAAGAGAGTGGTACTTATGCATGTCAAGCTATGTGGAAAAACATGAGGACTCGTCTCAGCAACACTGAAGTTTGTGAGTTCTGGTTTTGTTCCTTCTAGTAGACGTTCACCTTATTTCCATTGACATATCATACACATTAACTTGTCATGAGTATAATTCATCCTGTGAGAACAGTTGTATAATGTATTTTGATACTCTGAAGGGAGCTTTCAAAGTAAAAAAAAAAATCATGATTATGTCATCAGGGATGTGGAGCATTTACCAGGCATTGAGAGTCTAATAAATGACACTATAGAGTTGCATGATGGGAATTGTTGGATCTTCACCTGTACCAAGGCCTAAAAGCCATCATATCTCTGCATCTGCTGCATCAGTTTCAACTATTCTTTTAATGCCACTCTTGTGAGCCCCCAAACTTTATGGGATACTAAATTGCTCGAGTACCCGTTTAAGTAAGTTTTTTCATGAATGCAACATCAGTTTGGCCTCAAATTATTTGGCCTGTTAGAGCTCTGTTAGTTATCACGTGTTGTTTTGAAAATCAAAGTGATGATGACCAGACCACTTTTATACAGACTGCTTATGGGAACTCAACTTGCATGAACTACCACAGGTTCACAGTCACAGGGATTTCATCTGGTCATGATATGTTACATACTGTATATTGTCTCTCTGTTTCAGATCACCATCAGATCGATCCCACTGGAGTAGTAATGCTAATAGGAATGGTTGTTTTTATCATCTGTGCCATGCTGTGCATCGCATGTGCAGTGTATAAATGGTATAAGAAGAGACATGGCACAGGTGAGTAACCACTACTTCTTTTCCGCTTTTTGCATGCACAGTAAAGGTATCACATAGCACCTTTATTCTTTAGGAGCAATTTACGAGGATGTGGCCATGAAGTCACGAGAAAAAGGTGATGACCAATACGAGGAGCTACAGAAGCCACGTGGTGCCCAAAAGGAGGGCGAGTACGACACCCTTCACCCGGATGCACCAGGCAAAGAAAAGAAAGAGAGCGAATACGAACCACTGAAGAAAGAGGAAATGAAAGATGGGGTGTACCACAGCCTGGGGACGGGTGGGGCAGTTGGAGGAGATGGAGGGTATGAAGCACTGAAGAAAGAGGGAATGAAAGAGGGGCTATACCAGAGTCTGGGGGTAGAAGGGGCAGTTGCAGGAGACGGAGGGTATGAAGCACTGAAGAAAGAGGGAATGAAAGAGGGGCTATACCAGAGTCTGGGGGTAGAAGGGGCAGTTGGAGGAGACGGAGGGTATGAAGCACTGAAGAAAGAGGGAATGAAAGAGGGGCTATACCAGAGTCTGGGGGTAGAAGGGGCAGTTGGAGGAGACGGAGGGTATGAAGCACTGAAGAAAGAGGGAATGAAAGAGGGGCTATACCAGAGCCTGGGGGTGGAGGGGGCAGTTGGAGGAGATGGAGGGTATGAGGCCTTAGGGAAGGCAAAAGACAAAGATTATGAGATAGTGGATGAAAAGAAGCAGGAAAAGGCAGATGAGCAAAAGACTAAGCCATGAAATGAAAGATGGGTCTCAGTATCTAATTAAGAAAAATTACATTTCCCACAAACCAGCAATATCGGGTGATATTTAAATTCAATGATTAGCCAAAAGTTGTTAGTGCTGTATGGGAAATGTAAGTAACAAAACAAAAGTCTAGAGAAGTTTAGAGAAGTGCAAGACTACCAAATAACACAATAAAGAAGATCACAATAGTTTCCATCCATCCATCCATCGTCAACCGCTTATCCCGTGTACTGGGTTGCGGGGGGCTGGATCCTATCCCACAATAGTTTCCTTTACTTATTAATTATATTAATCATGTTAATGATATGGAATATTCTGCAAAATGTAAACTGTCATCACATCAGGTTACCACAACAGAAAAGTGTTCATTTTGTGACACCAACAGTAAAAAAACAACAACACAACAAATCTATCCGATGTGCAAGGTTAACAAAGCCTTACTTTCATTGAAGCGATAAGGGGAACAAGTGGTATTAGTTGATCTTTAGTCATTTGACCAATTGTTCAGCTCTGACGCTTAAATTTTCTAACCCTCATACTCATTATATATATATACCCCCACTAACAGATTTACAGATTTATTCTTCAACTCACTCAAACTAAAAAGTGAGCTTTTTCATAACAATGTCTTAACAGTTCTGGGCTTTTTATAAAGGCAGACTGATCAAACTTATCAAAACCAGCTTTCAGTGATGGGGCAAGGGTGAGTGTATTCATATCTTCTATATACATATTTTCAAGCAAAAAACTAATTTGCTTATGTTCACTTGCTTATGTTTAGTCATATTGTCACTTGTACAGACATGGAGAAGAGTCTATATATTTTTGTTTTGCTGTTTGCAATATTCTATTATTTGTGCACAAAATAAATGGCGTAATATTACACATTTCACATTTACTATCACAACAGATTTTGCTTTTGCTTTCCAATGTAAAAGCACCTTATAATCCAGTGTGTAGGATGATCAGATAGCAGCTTAATTTGCAGTGTAAATGCAGTATCGTTAGAGATTTCATTTCATGTACTGAAATAAATCTTTTTTGATTAATTGTGGTTGTCTTTCTTTTTTCATTAGTACCATCATTCACTCACAAAATGTAAGTGAGAACATGATGGACCTCTGTATGCCTTTCTATCTTCAACCACTTATGGCCAACACAGGTTTTAGTATCCAAATTCATTACACAGGATAAGAGGAGAAAATAAATGTCAAACAAACGACAAAACTGGTCTTTGGTAGGTAAGGTACCTCAGCTTAGGTCAAGGTCACCTTCCCATCACTTTCTTTTCATACAATAAATAGGACCGGTCCCTCTTTTGAACATTATACAGTTAGTTACAAGAGATACTTCCTCTCTTCTGAAACTCTGAAATGAGACATAAAGCAACATTTTCAAAATGTACAGCAATTCTAGCTGCTGTAAAACAAGTGTTGTTGAGGGCTACTTACCTTTGAATGGAGCAAGATAGTGTCTCTTTCAGAGTGAGCAGGTTGTTACTTGAAGAGTGTGGTATTACTATGGGTTGTTTGTAGCTTTGGTTGCTAGCGGACCTTTAGCCTTTATCATCTCACTGTCAGTCAGCCTCTAGAGCGTCCATATTTTAAGCACATGGGTTTATCTGATGGCTCAAGGTGTTTTACACACAGAGAGAAGCAATTCTTAAGATGTATGGACTTATTTACGGCAGAAATGTAACACGGGACAGAGACTCATTTTCAAACAGCCAAGAACCTTTCTTTTTTACAAAATATTATATAAGAAGATGGCTACTCCAAAATAACCTGATGCTAACAGTCCAACGGCTAACATTAGAGAGTTTATCAGCAAGATAAGCTTTGAAAGCTTTGACCAAACAGCTAAATCCAGTGGGTAAATTAATGTATTATAAAGTATAACTAAAAAATCTATATGCTATAGTAAGGTATATTGGTTGGTGATTGTTTCAAAATATTAGACAATTAAGGTATTCTAACCAATTTTATATTATCTGTGTTGGTCTGAAATCTTAAGCTTGCTAGCCAGCTTAACTGACAGTCCTGTTCACTGTACCGACGTAACATCATTGTCATTGTCTCCGCTCTGTCTTTTATGTTAAACAAGAGCTCATTCCAGCAGTGGTTGATACTGACTACCAGATATTAAATTCATTATACAAAGCTAATGTTGGCCCATTAAACTGGCAGTTTGTTCCAACCACTATTCCCCCATTCATTCTTCTTTCCTCCTTAGCCTCTGCACATCTAGCAACATGAGAGTGTAGAGTAGAGCCTCTCTCCTGACATAAACACATTGATCTGGCAGTTCTATAACTTGTGTGCAATCAGGGACAACACTCAGTATACTCTGTGGTTCTCACTGTAAGAGACCCCCCTCAATCTGCACTTGTGCCCGCCTGTTTGACAGCGGTCACATCGCATCCACCTTTGACAGTTGGACGTGTCATAACTGCTTCACAACCAGGAGCTATCCACTTGTGAAATGCAGACTAAGACCCACACAAGATATTATATTTCCACATGCAGGTGCAGTCATATCTCAGGGATGTGACATCATGGCCTTAGCCTCCAGTAGTTACCATTAGCGAAGCCCATTACAGGGCATAGAGGGTACAAAATAGAAACAGTAGTTGCCTGGATGTAACTGTAGTTCTATGAGTACATGTGTAGCTCCGAGTTACATCCAGGTAACCACTATTTCTCTTGCTGGCAGATGGATGCAGGATAATCCCTTTGTTTTTAGATACCAGAGCAGGACAGTGAGGGTGACTCCCTCAGTGTTTATTACAGGCTGAGGAACACTGGCAAGTGCTGTGGTTGTCTCCAAATCTATTTTTCTTCTTCATTTCCATGCCCTTATACTCAGTGATCAATACGCTGTGTACAGAGGAGTACAGCGTTATTGCAAGATTTTAAGTCGTATATTATTAGTGACTGAATATGGCATGGAGCAGAGAAGAGTTGGTTCAAATAAGACAAAACAGATACCATTTTCAAAAAAACTGATTAAATGTAAAAGTCAGCTGTATTTTTTTTTAGCAAGATAGTTTATGCACCACCTAATTAACACGATAACATTAAAACATAGAAATGGAAGTAATGCATGAGCATAAACTACCAAGAATATCTGTAATTATTGTACAGGAACTATCACCTCTATGTTTTATTATACAATTATTCCCACATGTACATGATTTTTACATATACAGTTTCAGTTTACAATCCAGAACAAAAAATTAACAATAAATTAATGAAAAATGACAAAAACAGTAAAAACCCTAACATTTAATATTTAATCACCACCATCAGTGAACTCAGTGAAACAGTATTAGCCAAAGTGATACCATTCCATAATCTAGCACAGGGATATTTTTTTTATCTTAAACCTTCATTTTGGGGCTAGCTAGGTACATTACAACATCTACTAACAAAAAGAAAACATGTACAGTGAAACAACATTGTTTTCTTGTCCATTATCAGCCTTTTATTTTGAATTGCTCTTTGGTCATTTACTGATCATTTAACATCAGCCCGCTGCACTATAAAATAAAAGAATGAGAGTTGAGATCTATGTGAGGCTTAATTTTAGTTGCACAGCCTTTAATTTTGACATATGCACTTAAAAACTTTGACTCAGTGTTTTTGTTTTGTGTTATATGGTGACACAATTTTTCTTGATGCATAGGCTGCACTTAGGCCTAGAGCATGAATTAACTGAACTCAACAGTAACATAAAGAGGTATATTATGACATGTAAAGCAAACTGAACAAAATTCAAATGCTGAATGAAGAAAACGTTCTCAAAGAGAGCTCATAGAAATAAAAATGGCTCTAATTTGATGAGGAATTCTTATTATCCTGGATTATGACATTCCTTCTAGTCCTGTACGAGGCTTTTTTATTCCCGAGTTTGTAAGCAGGCAGACAGGTTAGAGGCCTAGTACATAAAACATTTTTGCTTGAAGAAATCAAAATGCTACATTTAAAAATGTTTGTATGACTTAGGCTTCATAGAAAGCTGTGTAGAATAAAATTTGCAGGTGATCAATTACTTTGTCAGTGGATAAGTAAACCAATACTACAGTGCAATATATTTTGTTGTATTGGCACAAGTAACATAATTTTTCTTAAAAGTGTGCACATTAAGGACACAACTTAACATTGTTCTTAGGGGGAAAAAGCCTTTATAACATTGTGTGAAACCTTGTAGCTGGTGATTTCCTATTTTAACTTCAATGGAGGTGAATACTCTTCTGTGGGTTGAAAAAAAACAGTTAATCAAACCCAATAGGTTTTCACCCAACAACAGAAATGCGCTTGTGACCAATGTGCGTCTAAAGATTTGTAATCTTGAATGATTCAAATATATATATATAAAGTGAGAGGCATACAAATGAAATCCAAAACAGATAATATAGAATTTTCTACAATTATTACAATGAATAAACATCAGAGAAAGCCACATCAGGCCTAAAGCTCCCGCAGCTCTCCTCCAAGAGAGATTGCGGGGAGGCTGATGAGTCCTAAAACACTCTTACTTAGATTGTCTGTCACACAAGGTACACAATTGCAATCACACACAAACACACATTTTACATTTGCTAATGTCTTCACCTTCACTGTGGAGTCTCTTAGAATTCAGTTCAGTTATAATAATACAGTCAGGCTGCCTGAAAATTGTCCCCTCCCACATTCCATTTTAAATCCGCACTTTCAAAGTTCTTCATGCATTTAGGTGAAACTCCACACTGTTGATGGACTGTTTCTGCCTCACTAAAGGCTATGTGAAGAGGATCTGCTGGTTTTATGTTAACTTTCGCTCTCTCTCTCCTTCATAAAGGTAATTATTGGTTCCATCTGGTTGGACATACTCCTCAGTTTTGTCCCAGTCTGAGACCCAGCCTCCTCCTCCTCCTCCCATGCCTCCGTTGGGATCTGCTCCCTGGTTCATGGCACCGTAGCCTCCTCCGCCACTTGTGCGATACAGCTCCTCTGTCTCATTTGCAAGCTCATCCTCATCCAGGATGCCGCATTTCTCATCGCTTGTCTGCTCTGGCTCTGCCCAAGCTTGCTTCTCTCCAGATGCAAAGAGGCCTGCAGCACAGAGACAGATGATCAGTCCTTAAGAAAAGTTTTTGCATATGACTGCATGAAGAACAAAGCGTGGATTTTTGCATACTTAAACATCATAATGCTCATATGAAGGAATGAGTAGAAAGAGAAATTAAGAGGGGAATATACACACCATAGAATATAACACCTCCATAATGAACAATCGAGGCAATAAGAAACACACCCTGCCACTCCTCCCGCGTCTATCAAAGGAGAGTGAGAGGAAAAAAAGAGAAAGAGTGGTTATAAGCATTAAAAAGGTTTTATTTACCATTATCACTTTGAAATCAATATATACTAAAGTTATAACAATACTCACACATCAAATCAGACATATTACTATAAAGCCCATAAAAGGCACGTATTGTGCTCTATTTATGCTTACACTCTGGATACCTTTATGCAGGTCAATTAAAACTTGAGGCTTAAACACCTTATTTAAGATTCAACACGTCTTGTGGCTGGATGGGCTGACTTCTTGTCTCTTGAGCTATCTGTAAAAGTGGTTTATTTCTGCCTGTATGACTATTGTTTGTGGATAATGGTAAAACCTAAAAGTCTTTTTGAGGAAGCAACACCTCTGCTGAAAATATTTGATGACCAAACTAGGAACACAAATGTGTTTTAGAATTAATTTTACAACACAAGTTCTTACCTTATGCTTCGTCATGGTACCAACTATAAGTGGGCAAACCATACCAGACAAAGTGCCCACACCATTGGAGATACCCATAAGGATACTAGCATAGCGCGGTGCAATGTCCAGGTGGTTGACATTGAAACCTTATGAGGAAGGATAAATACAACATTAGCACATAAATAATAGGAAATAGTAATTCACAATGCCTATAAATTCTGCGTTATATATAAAGGTTTAAAAGAACAAGTTTATGTCCTCCATACAGGGCATAAGGATATTGATGAGGGCAATGTTGATGCATGAAACAAAATGTGTTTTCTTTTTAAAAAAAAAGTTATTAAAAAAAAAAAAAAAGTTTCACCTGAAATGGCAAACCCAGAGAAACCCACAGCCAGGACCAGGAATGAAATGGCAACTCCTTTTGTATGAGAAAAGCCCACGACTAGGAGCAGGGTTGCCTCCATCCCAAACCCTAATTCAGACAAGTGAAATAGAACAGACACAAGCAAAGAATGATTTCAATGTATAAGGTGCTTATTGATTGAATTCAGCCATTTTTCGTTGTGCTGTTCTCTTCTCCCTTTTCATAAAATGCTGTTGACTGAGCTGTAACCTACAGTTTCCCCAGTACTGACAGCTTTCTACAAAATGATACGTACACTGTACGCTTCTTCATTTCACTTTGCTATTGATTTCTCTCTTTAGTTCAAAAATAGCCGACAGAGGCAGGGCTTCTGCTTTACAGTGAGTCATCATTTCCCTTATGCAGCTAGTGTTTTCTCACCACAACTGACTAAATACTGTAGTTAATCCCATAAATAACCAATGAGTTTCTTCTGACTGCCTTACGACTAAAATGGGGTGCTTAGAAAAACTTGTATTTGTATTTAAAATAATCTCCAGAAAATGCCCTTTTATATCAGAGTTTATGCAAATTTGACGGCAAGCTAGGTGCATTTCTTACTACATACAGTATCTCACAAAAGTGAGTACACTCGTCACATTTTTGTAAATATTTGAATATAACTTTTCATGTGACAACACTGAAGAAATGACACTACGCTACAATTTAAAGTAGTGAGTGTACAGCTTGTATAACTTGTGTAAATTTGCTGTCCCCTCAAAATAACACATCACACAGCCATTAATGTCTAAAGCGCTGGCAACAAATGTGAGTACACCCCTAAGTGAAAATGTCAAAATTGGCCCAATTAGCCATTTTCCCTCCCTGGTGTCATGTGTCTCGTTAGTGTTACAAGGTCTCAGGAGTGAATGGGGAGCAGGTGTGTTAAATTTGGTGTTATCGCTCTCACACTCCCTCATACTGGTCACTGGAAGTTTAACATGGCACCTCATGCCAAAGAACTCTCAGGGGATCTGAAAAAATAGAATTTTTACTCTACATAAAGATGGCCTAGGCTATAAGAAGATTGCCAAGACCCTGAAACTATCAGTAGGACAGGTTCCAATCAGAACAGGCTTCGCTGTCGACCAAAGAAGTTGAGTGCACGTGCTCAGCGTCATATCCAGAGATTGTCTTTGGGAAATAGACATATGAGTGCCGCCAGCATCGCTGCAGAGGTTGAAGGTGTGGGGGGTCAGCCTGCAGTGCTCAGACCATACGCCGCACGCCGCTTCAAATTTGTCTGCATGGCGGTCGTCCCAGAAGAAAGCTTCTTCAACAGATGATGCCCGCAAACAGTTTGCTCAAGACAAGCAGACTAAGGACATGGATTACTGGAACCTTGTCCTGTGGTCTGATAAGACTAAGATAAACTTATTTGGTTCAGATGGTTTCAAGCGTGTGTGGCGGCAACCAGGTGAGGAATACAAAGACAAGGGGCTGCATAAGTGCTGCCTGCACAGGAGAGCTATAGTTCATTGAGGGAACCATGAATGCCAACATGTACTGTGACATAATGACGCAGAGCATGATCCCCTCCTTTCAGACACTGGGCCACAGAGCAGTATTCCAACATGATAACAAACCCAAACACACCTCCAAGACAACCACTGCCTTGCTAAAGAAGCTTAGTGTAAAGGTGATGGACTGACCAAGCATGTCTCCAGACCTAAACCCTATTGAGCATCTGTGGGGCATCCTCAAATGGAAGGTGGAGGAGCGCAAGGTCTCTAACATCCACCAGCTCCGTGACGTCGTCATGGAGGAGTGGAAGAGGACTCCAGTGGCAACCTGTGAATCTCTGGTGAACTCCATACCCAAGAGGGTTAAGGCACACAAAATATTGACACTTTGGGCCAAATTTGGACATTATCACTTAGGGGTGTATTCACTTTTGTTGCCAGCGCTTTAGACATTAATGGCTGTGTGATGTGTTATTTTGAGGGGACAGCAAATTTACAAAGTTACAAGCTGTTCACTCACTACTTAACATTGTAGAAAAGTGTCACTTCTTCAGGGTTGTCACATGAAAAGATATAATCAAATATTTACAAATATAATATAAAATACTGTATACTACATCTACATGTTCCCCTTTCTGCAATTCTAATTTTGCTTACCTCCACAGTTCATAAGTTTCCTGACGTTAGTCGTAGACATGATTTGGTTGGTGCGCAGATAGTCTGCAATCTGGCCACCAATAGGCACAACAATGGTCATGACCAGGTGGGGAAGAGCTGAAACTATGCCCACCTAAATAAGAAAGAAAGAAAAAAACATGTTTGTAACAGAAGTGAGACCTCTAGGAGTATACTATGTTCACATGCATAAAATTCATGTTATTGTACATTTGGAAACTTTTGTTCCTGGTGCAGTGCTCATAACCTGCTGTCCACATCTGGTTTCTGTTACCTTGCTAATCTCAAACCCAAACACCTCCTCAAAGTATGCAGGCTGGCTGATGAGAAGCAAATAGAATGTCCAGCTTCTGCAGAAATTAGCCACGATGATGGCGTACACTGGCATGGATGTAAAGAAGGACCTCCACGGGGTGTTGAATTTCTGTAACACAGAAAAATGCATTACTTATTTCGCTGATTTTGTAAGTAAATTCAAAGGCCTCTTGTTTCACAAACATAAATGTACAGTTGTTTCCCTGAATTACTGACCAATTTTACCTAGAACTAGCATCAGATACCAAGACAGTGTGATCAATAGGAGGATGAGTGGAGTAAATTGATAGTTTTGCTTGAATGCATGAACGCAGACACAAATGAGCAGAGGTTACCACTGATATGGAGTTTCTAAATCTATTTGTGTTGCTCTCATTTTGATAAACTATTTGAGACACCCTCTCCATGCAGGCTAACTTTCTTCTTAGTCTTACTTTGCTTTGGTTGTTTATTATCTCTACACTTTTCTTTCAAATCTTCTTGCTGTCTTGTCTACAATGTAGTGATGTTGCAAATTCTTCCAATTCACTTGAAGGAAATGTAAATAACAGGGTCCACATCAGTACTGTTAATGTCAACCAATGTGATGTGATACAGTGGATCACATGAATTTACTGTATATGTACTGACCGTTACAGCGTGTTGGGCTGTCACGCCAATGCTTTCCTCAATATATTTTCTCTCCTCCTCAGTGATGGTGGGATGGGCTGCTGGACTTTCATAAGACACCAGGAACCAGAAGCAATACCACATGATACCAAAACTTCCTGGGTAGGGTTAGGAAGGAAGACAGGCAGGGAAGGAAGGAGTTATGTAAGTATCAAAACAGGAATGAAAGGTCAAAAAGAACAAGCTGCAAAGGAGACATTTTGACTGCCTCACTACAAACTGGCATTAGATATTGAATTCATGCATAACAGGAGATGGGTTTTTCCCCTCATATTTAGGGTGCTGGTTTTGTGGTTTTCTTGTCCTTTCAGTTTCAGTATGTGTCAGCATCTACTGTGTTGTGCATAGTGACGGGTGTGCCTACACAGCTATTGAAATCACCATTGTGACTGTGTTTAGTGTTGTCACCGGCCAACTGATCACTGTAGGACTCTGTTTTCCAGTTTATTACTGCAACAAACTGTATTGTATTTCTACATGTGTATGTGTAGTTTCTCAAGTTACAGGTTTCAGTCTGAAAAAAGTAGCCCCATTGTAAAGTCTCTACATTTTGTTTACCTCCAACCTAAAGGTCAAGGGTCTCTTACCGTAGACATAGAAGACTGATGACCATCCTGAATACTGGACCAGGATTCCAGCTAATGGCATGGCAATCACAGCACCAGCATAAGAACCTAGAAAAAAAACATTGTGTTTAGGGTTGCAGCAAACAATTACTTTTATTACCTATTAATCTACCCACTTACATGGTCACTTGGATCTTCAGAAAGCTTGTGTTGTTGAAACAGCAGTCAAATATATTTTGTTTGCTGTCATGTATAAACAAAGATAAGCAGCAACTCCTAACATTTGAAGAGCTGGAACAAACAGATGTGTGGCATCTTTGTTTGAAAAATAACTATCAGAATAGTTTCAGATTAGTTTTCTTAAAATCAAGTAATTGATTAATAGATTAAACATTTCAGCTCTAATTGTGGCTATATTAAACTTACAATAAATGTCTCTTAAAGTGACAACAAACATCTGAGAGAAACAGGTACAGTGATAATGGACTCACCACAAAAGGCTGTCGTGGCCAGGCGACTTCTTTCAAGAGGTGGTGCCCATTTTGCCCAAATTCCGTGACAGGCCGGATATGAAACCCCCTGTGGGACAGATAAGAAAGTACACTCTGATGAATGTTCTAAATAAAATGTTAATAGAAATCGTTGTCATTGCCCATTTCTTATGTTTAAGAGAAATCTATAGACAAGAGTCAAGCACCTCCACAAGTCCTTGACACACCCTGACAATGATAACACAGCCAAAATGCATCCGTGCTGCTGCAGGGATGAGCATGTTCAAGCAAGACGTGGCCACTATAGCAAAGCCAAACACTCTGGAAGAAAAAAGAACGTAGAAAGAAGGAGACATTCAGCATGTGTAAAATAATGTTTGATTATCCCTTGCATACCATAAATAGTGGATCAACAGACCTGTTTGCTGCAAACTTTTGACAGATGAACCCTCCTGGGATTTGAGTCACTATGTACCCCCAAAAAAAGGACCCGTGGATCATTCCCACTGTTTCCGGATCCCAATCAAACTGAGCTTTCTGTTGGGACACACGGGGAGACAAGTACAAGATAAAAAATATCAATCAAAATGATATTGTATCTTCCAGAACAGAAAGTCTAATACTGGTCAGATGGTGGATTAAGCGGGATAACAAGCCACTAAACTGAAGGAACAATTAAAACAAGAGAACTGATGTGACTAATTACTGGTGCCAATAGGGCATATGCTCGATATGAACTTATCACTTTCCTTCACAACACTTAGCTGTGTCAAATATTTAACTCGGATGATTGTACCTGCTGACTGTAACATTGACTGACTGGACATCATGATGACCCAATACTTTGTTCGACTGGCCCATTTCCATTTCCACCATCAACAAAGATCTGTGAACAGTGTAAACTTGGAAAAATATTTCTTCATGGATCTTGCTTTGAAACAAGAAAGGGCCTTTCCCAACCTCATGCAAAGTTGGAAGTGCCCTGTTGTCCAAAATGTTATGGTATACTGGACTACTCATAAAACCAGCCCCAGTCAGACAAAACGTGCACAAAGGTGTTTGGTCAGGGGAGTCAGCATACTTTTGGCCATATAGTAGGTGTGTGTATCACTTATTTTATACATAAGTAATCACGGGACACAATAATATGTATTTTGCCTTGCAGTTGCTGACCTTTTGACTGAAGAAAAGGTCTAAAGGTACCACTTTGACCACTGTTCCCACCTCTTCCGCCGCCACTCACCACTTCGACCATCTTGTTGTCTCTGAAGATGGTGTGGCTGTTGACCATGCTGACAATGGCCACTCCCAAGTTACATCGGATACCAAAGGAGATGCAGAAGCCAATGCCAGAGAGGATGGCGATGATGTAGCGCCTGGGCAGGCCGAAGCATGTGCAGTCCACCACGGGCACCTCCTTCTCCTCCAACAGCTCCGGCCGGCCTTCCGCCGACAGCTCAATGGTCTCGCCATTTTCCTGCTTCTTCTCAAGAGCTCTGTGAAGAAGGGATTGGAAAAGGGGAGTAAATGGAAAATGTAATAAGTAAACTATTAACTGGTTAACTGGTATAGACTCAAGCTAGTCACTTAGTTGGTCCTGTACCAGAAATTTACATCCACTAAACTGTCTTTAAAAGAAGTGCTGGTGAGTCTTTGGATTTTAATAGTTAAACTTGAATGTAGCCACAGTCTTTGTATTTCTCTTCTGTCAGCTTGTGATGGTTTGACGTGGGTGTCCGTGCTACTTATCAGCTGAAACATCTCTTTGTAAGATTGTCTAGCAACCCTTGCTATATTAGGATGGTTTACCACAGACAGCTTTGACAATACACACAAAAACCTTTGAAGACAATTTGAGAAAACCCCCAAATAGCCAGAGCAGTTTTTGCTGATTAATTTCAACTAAACAGCTATTGGAAAAAATGGATCATCAACTGTGACAGTTAATGAATACTCAAAAAGAAAAGGCTTTATGTTCAGTTTACTCTTACGTTTCTGTATTGTGGTTTCTCTTTGAGAGCAATCAGTTAGATAGATTACTACAGATCCTGTTCTGAAGGGCAAGTAGAACGACAACTTGGCATGATAAAAGTGCATGGATCTAGATGTTCAGACACTCATTCTTGTTGTCAATTTGACTGGTAACTCTAGCAGTGCAGTTGTCTGTTAGCCTACAGCCACTGGAGCTCGCTGATATAAATTTGACTTATTGTATCTTCTCAAAGTGTTAATATATTTACTATTTTTTGTATTGCAGACATTTATCTCCCGACTGAACTGTCCAAGAGTAAGAATACAGTGTGAATAAAAGACAACAGTATTTACAGAAGCCTGTCTCGTCCTGGTGCTCCCATGCGCCTCTTTTCTATCCATGCAAGGTTAACTGCTCTTTTTCTGCTCCTGCCTATGTTCATGTGGCTTGCTGAGAAACCCTGAGAAACCATGACCTCTGCCAGCCTCCAGTCTAGCAGGCATCAAATATGTATCTAAACACAGCAGATCATCTATTAAACATAACATGTGCAATGCTGAGTTTTCAGATCAGATTCAAGAACTGCAGGTCCAGAACCCAGAGTCCCTTTTATATTACAGCCTTATTTATTATACATACTTGGGTTTTCATACTTATATAAAAGTTATAAGCAATATATCCCTATGGCCTTCACTGGTGAATATAACTTACAACCACCATTGAGAGATACATACAGTACATGAAGGATGGTTATGTAGCAAAACATATCAGTGGACTTTTCAGCCAAAATACAACACCCAACAGTGCACCCAATTTATGACAGCTGCTTGTACAAGTCTGAAGGAGATAAAATGACGGAATCCTGGGCTATAAATAAACCACATTTAACTGTGTTATGATTCTTAGCTGACTGAGACAATACGCTGCCCCATTAAAAAGACGTACTTCCACAGTGGCTGTTGTGAACATTCATTATTTTTGAGAAGAGAAAGTACAGAATGGATATTGTACATCGCACAGCTGTGTGCTAAGACACATGCGATCTGACAAATATTTATCAGTTTGGCTATTTTGACATGATAGCCAAAGCCAAAACTGTAGGTCACCTGACACCACAGAAAGACTCCATTAGAACAACAAAATGACGATGACAAAGTTGATCTAAAACTATGAATAATAATTGCACAAAAGTGACTAATCACAGTTTAAACCAAAGCCAATGCATTTAAAAGCCAACAAGAGCCATTTCTAGATATTGTTTTCATGTCATCAATGTGTGTCATAGCCAGCAATAAGTTATAAGGCCAAAGGCATAGAAGTAGAAAGCAATATGCGCAGCTTCAGTTGGATTGAACAGGCCCCCATGTTGAATACATCATGCATTATTGCATCCGTGTGGTAAAAGTGGTTGCTGTGATCTCAGCGTATTTCCTGTGCATCATGGCACTGTTCCTTATGACAATCAAA
Source organism: Micropterus salmoides (assembly GCF_014851395.1). Taxonomy (NCBI): domain Eukaryota; kingdom Metazoa; phylum Chordata; class Actinopteri; order Centrarchiformes; family Centrarchidae; genus Micropterus; species Micropterus salmoides. The sequence continues at coordinate 11,360,507 of NW_024041262.1, read as the reverse complement.
CCAACACTGTTAGTGTTGTTAGATGGTTTGGTAGAGAATTTATTAAGTCCTCACCGCAAGAGCTACTGGACCGTGTTATGTAAATACAATATTTTTCTCAGCATGGATTGAGCATTGTTTAAATGCGACAATGTATCTGGTTGGAAATGCAGAGAGAAGTGCAGAGATTAAATCTAACACACACCAAAATCCTGTGTTTGATGTCTACCTTAGATGGTGTACAGTGTCAAGACCAAGGACAAAGGACAACATAAGCCTGGCTCATTTTGTGCATCCTTGTTCTTCTGTGTGCTCTAATGAACCCTGTCCTAAAATGTTACTGCAAAATGTTAATGCTCTATCAAGTCACAAGGGACAGTCACAACTCTGAAATACCTTGGAAAGAAAATCAGCAGCTGGTCACTAAAGACCTTTATGTTAAAATTATAGCAGCTTGATAAGATGTACTCCCGGTGAAGACTACAAAACGGCATGGATAGTAACATATGAAGTGACAAAAAAAATTGGGACTTGTCTCCTGTTCCTGCCAACAAACCTTTTCAAATCATTCAGCTTAAAACCCCAACAATAAGCAGATTGGGAAATAACAGCCACACAATTATGAAACATATAAGCTCTATTAGTTATTGTAAGCAGTGGTTCTAACAGTCTCTGACACTGATCAAGTATTAATGATTCTCACTCTTGAATTATTAATATCTCTGGCTCTCTTGGACTATTTTTGTCTGTGCAGGCCTCTCTCGTCATTCTTCCTGTCTCTTCTTCATCTTTTACACTGCCTTTTACTGTCAACTCCCCTGGCTCACAAACAGCCTTGCACACAATTCACAACATTTCCTTTTTCTTCAACACCAATTTATTTCCCAGTATCCAGTGGATGTCCACATGGAGTTTTCTTTCTCTGCAGGTTAAAATGTACATGCCTGTTTTCATATTTTTTTTCTATCATAAAGGCCTATACTGTATCTGCTGCGGTGACTTCTCATGGCTGATCCCGAGTAAAAGAAAATCCGCTGTAATCCTCACAAGCTACCTGACCTTTGCTTTGTCACATCCTCACACCTTGAGGAAAGGTCTGGGTACATCTGTGGACCTATATAACTCTATACAAAATGCACTCAGTTTTGAATATTGATGACATGTAACAAAGGTGAATTCACGTGACCATTTCTGCTCAGTGAGTATTCCTGGTTCTTTCTCCAAGTTAATCTCTTAATTCATACATCAAGGACAAATGTCAGGGCAGTTCAGCAGCTTGGTTGAGAGTTAACAGCTTGGCATCATTGATTGGATAAGTGTCAAATAACTGGTGCTGATTGTTTGAAAGGTTGAAAAGACACAATTACGAAGGGCCTACAGAAATCTAGTCCAGTGTAGTAACACAAATGTTAGAATTTCAGCTGTGGACTGTTAGATGCACTGTAGTCACACAGGATAACTACATTTTGAAAATCATCGCATTCCAATCAAAATGAAAAAATATGGTTGTGTAGAACACTTTTTTTGTTGAATGCTTTGCTCACATGTCAGTTACATTTGTTCTCTCCTCTGATGTTGTGGATCAAAAGTATTTTATTTCAATTTCAAACAAACAACAAACTTTATACTGGGAATTCAGGAATGAGATAACTGAAGCACAGAGAGGAATTGCGCACAATTTATCTATATACAGATTAGAACTGCAAGGACAAATTGATTGATTAGTCATTCCACAGAAAGTTAATCTGCAACTATTTTGATAATAGAATAAACATCTAAGTAATTTATTTAAGAAAAAAATCAGAACATGCTGTTGTTCAAGGTTCTCAAATGCAGTGTTTCTTTGGCTTGATACTAAAAGTAAAAATTAACATTCTTAGATTTTGGACAAATTGTCAGACAAGAAAAGACATTTAGGACTTTATTGTGTAGGCTAAAACGATTAGTCATATGATCGTCATATTAATCGAATATGAAAATAATTGTTAGATGCTGTTCTAATATAGGAAGCCGAATGACAGGATACTGTGAGTGCATTCTTCTTCAGTGAAATCACGCTTTTGTCACACATGCTTTCAGGTGTTTTAAATAAATAGATAGTATCTGGCTCAATAGAATAGAGTTAGACAGAGCAAAGTTTAGGACACAAAAAGAAATGAACAGAACTAGCAGAACAGAGCTGATTAGAGTGGCACACAAACGAAAGAAAACAATAGAGCTTTTTCTGGGCTGTTGGATACAGCTCCATACCTAAAATGAAAACTAAAGCGGTGCGTCAACACAGCTACGTTAAGCATGTTGCGTGTAGAGAACAGGGCCTGGGGAACGGGCCGGTGCGCGTTACGCACGGCAGCAAGGTTCCGAGGGAGCACCTGAGAGCACGTGCGCTCCACGGAAATGAAAGCTTATAGGCCGCTGTGGTCGAGTGGCCTAATCCTGGCTGTGAGATCCCCTGAGGGGGAGGGACAGGATGACTAGCTATCTGGCTACTTAGGGGGAGAGAGGTGGCCAAGGTGTACGGCCTGCAGGGATTTACGTGGGCCGACAGCTTGGACGAGGAGAGGCTATTTCTGGAGAGGATTTAAGTGTTTAGACGCTACATCAAATCCCGAGAGAAAGAAAGAGGACTCCATGAACACCTTTTAGCGTTCAGATATCCATCACTGGCCAGACTCCGGACTCTCCCACACACTTTTTCTCAGTGGGGAAGGTGTGTCGCGCATTTATTTCCCAGCTTATTGCCAATAGAGCTGGTTGTAGAGCTGCGGGAGTTCTCTAAAAAGTCACACTCAAATTAGGTGCCTTTAGTGGGTCTAAAATGTCACATGATGTGAAAAACAAACAAACAAACAACAACAAAACAAAACAAAACAAAACAAACAAATGTCCTGCAGATGTCCACGTCCCCAGTCCATTATTACATGCTTTGCTGCTCTGCTAATATCTAACCCACACCCCAAAAGTTGTAGCCATTAGTCAGGGTTAATGGAAGGCCACAATAAACAGGCCGCAGAGAGCGACCTCAGAGGCCTGTTTTGCACCAAACACATAGATACTCTCAATGAGTAAATAGACAACCTTATCAAACACAATTTCTGTGTTAGAAAATGAAATACATCGTTTGATTGCTCAGTCATAAATCTCCACAAGGCTTCTGTGAGAAAAGCCTGGATGAAATGAATCCAGCTATGGATCCAATGTTTCATCTTACACTGAAAGAACCGTTTTCAGCCTGTTACTAATCACTGCATATAAAGATACTTTGGTAGACACTTTGTGTGCTCAGCAAAAAAAACCTTTTGTAAAAAAAATCTGATATTGCATGACTGCAGTTGCTATGAAGTGATAAATTATTTATGCTTATGTGATTCAGCAGTATATAGAGGGGCAGATGTTGTGCCAGGTCATCCAAATCACACTAATCCAGGCCTCTGGATGGCCTGATCTGCAAATAAGCAGTTTGCTTCTCTTTTAAAACAAATACTCATTAGAATCACTTTTCAGCATCTATATGCTCTCCAGTAGCCCAATTTAACAGCAAAAGATCAACTTTCCCGAGCCAAATATGTCTGCAGCCCCATTCTGCGTTTACACATTTTCTGGTTGTAATTTGTCCCAGAGAGATTTTTACATACCCGTATATTTTCCCGAGAGTCTTGGCTGCCACAATCTTAAACCTGTCCGGCCGGATCTCCATCCTCACGAATCCGGGATCCGACCAATGTGCAGTCTTTGCGCGCTCCCGATTGAGCGCACAACCTTCTCCTCTACTCCTTCCGCCCCGTGTGTCTCACTCACACATAAAAAAAACAAAAACAAAAAAAACACCTTGATTTTATTTGTTCACCAGACTCCTCAACCCGCAGTTTCCTGTGCGGAGGTATTTGTTGTCAGCGACACTGATTGTCCAGAGATTTAACTTGCTTCAGCTGCCTTTATAGAAAACCAACCGAACAAACATTGTGAGTCCCACTTTGCCCTTGATGTCCAAATGGCCTTCTTTACACTCTTGGTTCCTGTGAAGGTTCACAGCGCGCTGGAGGCAACTTTCGACAGGATTCGTGGCCAAGCGGCGTCTCTGGCCGTGGTCCTGAAACCAGATTACTGCTGCCTGCGCGCTAATCTCCCCAAGTGTGTGTAGTGAGTGGAAGGTGGCATGTCACTTCCCTCCCCGCATCCCGGCGTTTTAAGCGCTGACTATTCAAGCAGCAGCTATTCTTGGACCGCACAAGCCTTGAATGGAGAGAGTTGGAGTATACACCGTCCGATCGCATATTGACAGAGTTCCCAGATGTTTGTAACACTGGAGGGGTGCAGGCTGCTCCCAGGACGCGGTAATAAGGACTGTAGATCCACAGTAAAATGCTATGTGTCTAGAGTAAAAGTAAAACAGAGCAATCTGATTTATGAAACGATTATCCAGGTTCTACTTTGCTGTGCGCGTCACTCAGCTATGCGCCCTGTGCGTCATACTAACATACCAACATAACGCATCAATACTGCAACCCAGCAGTGATTGAGGACACGTGATTTATGCCCAAATACCTAAATTTAAAAAATGTGGCAAATGGCAAGCTGATTTCTCTGGTTAGCTTTGCAGAATCTGGAGTGAAGCAAATTATGGATAACTGATATTTACTGCAAAAGCCTATATTAGAGATGGGCCATCTACTAGAGTTTAAAATATTGCATTGGGGTCATAAGTGTGTACATTCAATGTGTGAGTGTGTGCAGACTGACTCTATGGTTTGGAGTACTTTATTTTACTTTGTTTTTATGGAAAGTGGTGCACATGTAACTGTAAATAACAGGTGTAAATAATAAAATGAACAATGGCTGAATTCTGTTTAGCAGCTGACTGGATCACTGAACGGCTGATGGAATAGTGTCATTGACCTGTGCTTTTCCTATTATAACAAGTCAAAATGGCTGCTGTGAGGAAGGGCCTGTAGCTACATTCACATTATTACATTATTAATAAACCTTCACATTAGCTGGATATTTCCTCAACGTGTAACCTCACAGTCACAAGTTTTCACATCCACACCAGTGAGAGGGACGGGGAAGGCCTGAGTAATGAAGCAATGTTTTGGACATATATTGGAATAAATCAGTATATGAACTCTGTCAGAAACTGGGTGTATAAAAAACACTTCAACATTATTTTTGACAACATGGGCATCTGTCTCAAGAGGCACTGACACAGACTGTTTTTGGTCTGTGTCAGTGCAGTTTGATACTTTTTTTTTTTTTATAATACCTGAGTGTGTGACAAGCAAATGAGCATGACAACATTTCTTTCATCTCTGGACAGTTTATTTTTTCCAGGTATCATAGGCGACCACTGAAGGGATGGCTGTGGATGGTAAAGGTGCAAGAAAGATCTAATTTACTATAGCTGTACAAATTTACGGCACAATTCATACATATGGTTATGATGCAAAGGAGTTTAGGGCAGACTTGGTGGTGGTTATAGGCTGTGAAAGAGCGACATGTTAATGGTTAACAATGGTAACTGACAGATTTGGTGGTTTTAGCAGGTGTAGCTAGCAGTTAGCAGGACTGGTATATTATACCGCCAAATGTTGCTAAAAAGCCTGCCTGCAATTTTTTTTTCCTGATGTGTATAGATTATGGAAAACAACTTGCACATTCAAATAACAACTACTTCTTATTTACTGTCATTCAAAAGTCATCTGCTAACTAAGCATTCAATTTCAGATACAGCTCTTCTCCAGATCCTTCGCTGATATAGTTCTCAGGGATTGACGAGAAAGGAAGAGAGGAGGGAAAGGCATGGCAGAGGGAAGAGGGGACAGGCAGGGTGGCACAGAGATGATGGATGGAGTGTCCGAGAGCGAGCCATAACCAGCTTTCTGCACATCTACTGCACTGGAGCCAGCAGAGGCATGGAAAAACACAGGGGGAGGGTCCATGGGGTCTGTGGTTAAATCTGTGGGCAGAAATATAAGGCAGAAATTTGAACTTTTAGATATTTCCTGTAAAGTCGAAAGTTGTCTCACAAAATAGAGCATGACACCAATATACCCATAATCTATATTTAGCACACTGAAAATACACATTCGGTTTTGTATTTCTGCTTTTAAAGCAACACCATGCTACATCAATTATAAGTGTCAGCAAGCAGGAAGTGCTTCTGTACCAAGAAGTCACACAGCATGAGTAAACAGGACATAGCACGTTCATGTTTAATAATCCAGCCGGCCTTTGATGCTTTACAACAAATAATACCCAAGAGACAAGAGAGGAAGAAGATTGGATGTTGATGAGGGCAGTTGTCTCTGGATTTAAGTCTGCTGAAGAGGAGACGGTTTCTATTTCAATCTTTAGCCTCATTTTGTCACTCTGTGAGAAACAAGCTTGTTTGTAATAGTCAGTTTTATTTCATCTTTATTTCAGACATTTCTCTCAGTTGTAGTGTTGTTTTGTAGTGTAAGCAGATAAGATATGTGTATTTTTACTTATTCAAAAATTATATATGCACATGCAAAAGGCATGCCCATAAAGCTTACTGGCAGTCCCTGCAAAAAATTGCAATGTGGTACAGCTAAAGTGTCCTCAAGTGTTAGTCTGAAAGATGCTCAAACTCAATAACAATGTAATAAAATTCTATTCCTCTATTCCTCTACCTGAGTCATCGTTAAGCTGGGTGTGCAGGTACTGGTGTTTGTTGTAGAACTTGTTGTAGATACAGTACACTGCAGCCATCAGAGTGAAGGTTCCCATGGCCGCAGCAATGAACAGACCCACTTTGGCATTATCTTTGTCTAAATGGGCGTCTGTGGAGGCACAAACACATGACCAAAACCATCAAGAGTTTCACACACAAATCCTGTTCAGAATAAGGGAGAGTTAAGCTCTGAGTCTATGTAGAACATCTTGGTTATTCAGCCATGTGCTACCTTATGACATTAACATTTGGCAGTGTGGATATGAATGTTTGTTCCGCCGAACATTTCCTTGAACTACACTTACAAGTTTGCTTTGCATTTAAATGAGTGGTTTCCTCATTTCTGAGTAGCTCCCCGATGTGTGGTGGAGGAGGATGCGCTGCTGGGGCCTGATGAGCAGGAATCTCCTGTTCAGACCGCAGGGTGCTCTGGGAGTTGCTCAGTGGGAACACCAGCAGCAGGCAGAGAGCTGCCAGGCCCACCATGTGGGTCATCCTCTGGTACACCTACAAAATGAAGACATTTAACAGCAAAATATAATCAATGAAAAAATAAATATAATTTTTATGTGAAGGTTTTCTGCCGAGGTTTACTTATTTTGAAATTTTAGTATATACACATGTTTTCTCCTGGCTGCTAACAGAGCAGTTTAGGGAGTTTCAATGCTCACAAGTAGCTCAATTACAGTCAAAACAATATTTCAGTTACCGTTGTTTTTCCACACTACAGCTTGTTGTTCATAGTTATATTTACCCACTTGTATGTGGCAAACCTAACCTGGTCTTGCTCTAAAAAAGGCCTCTGGTACCATTTAATAAAGTCCTTATCCGACACACACACAAACACATTAACTGTTATACAAAGGCAAGTTTATACATTTTAAATCGATATTGTCTATTGTGTTTACCTGAGGTTGAAGCGAGGATGTCATGTTTCTCTTTGCCGGGTGTTGGTCCTGTCCTCTCTGCTGACTGAAGTGAGACTGCATCCAAGACAACTGGACTCCCCAGACACTTAATATTTCCACGGGGGACACCTGTGAGTTCTCTTCCACACAAGGATACAAGTGTAGAAAATGGCTCACACAAGTACTATGTTACGACAGACAAAACAGTCTTACAAAGGAACAAACCAAATGAATGTGACAGAAAATTCTTCCGTGCTGGAGGCTTTCCTTTATTAAGTTCTGCTCTGGCACAGTGTTTTTTAAGCTTTTAACATTTGGACCTTGAATTTGTAGTTTGAGCAGAAATCATAATAAAAAAGTAGAGAGAGGATAGTGGGTGTTTGCTCATAACCAGTGAAACCAATGTTTTTATTTAGGTCTTTTAAAAGACAAATGATGTGATATTACAGAAAGATCCATCTTATACAAAAAAGACAAACCAAATAAGAACTTAAATGTGTTTGCAGAGGTCACACAACCTACTGTATGTAACATGATGGCGTTCAGCAAAGAAAAACTCTGACATCAGTGCAACAGAGCTCCCTGCTGACACATAAATGTACTGCTTAAATCTCATGCAACTGGCTTACACATCTATTATGCAAAAACAAAGAACAACTATAGCATAAGATGTAGAATTACAAACATTTTTTTAAAATTGAAATATGAACAATAACAGAATACAGTGTCCTGACAGTCTCTCAACAAAGCTTGTGAAATTCATGTTGTATATATATCTAGGTATGCCTTTTGTTTTAGATTTGTACATAATTCATTAAATTTTACTCTACTCGTTATTCTCCGGCGTTAATGAACAGTCTGGAAATAGAGATCTACATTGTCTTGCTAGTCACCATAACAGTCTGGTATTTGATCCTTTGACCTGGCTGGTTTTGAAACACTGTAGGGCGGAATGTCCCTTGACCATAATCTGCACTTCCTGGCAAGGAAACGGCTCAAGGACTGATAAATATGAAGCAAATACAAGGACATACTAACTGTTCACTGTGGCAAGCAGTCATAACGCAGGTCCTGATAGCCTTGAACAACAGGTTTCAGGCCACCTGCGCTTATTCTATAAACACGAGCTGTTAGATGTCTATAGAAACATTAAGACACAAACTGATATCTACATACAGGGAGTTAGAGCTGGGAAGAAACAGGCAGAATATGTTCATACAATCACAGACCAGTAAGAAAAGCAGATCATTGCTCATGCCACTACATGTTGTCTTCGTATACAGCTGTTTACCCTGGTAGAAGTCTGGACATCTACCAGCTTCAGCTTTCCCAGTCATATAATGGTGCAAATGGACAACAGCACAAAACTGGCAGCCTCTCTGTGCTTTTACATAAGTGATGTAGCCACCAAATGCTTCAGTGTGGACGCTCTGTGACAAATACTAGAAAACTGAGTGTAAAGTAAATAACGGAAAGAAAACGGCATTATCTGAGGGAGTAGTTGCCTGAGCTGTGTCAACTGAATATGAATGACATTCAATCTGTATCTGACTAAATACATTTGTTACTTCTTGACAGCATAGAAGGTGTTGAATTGACCTCATACATCCAATGTTATAGCACATGTGGATCAAATTTCTGTGTCTCATTGTCACTTGCCCACTAAATACCTGCTTAATTTCTGCTTTAGAGCTGGCCTCATTAAAAATTTACCAACAACTGTCATGCATGCAAAACACTGAAGTGATACAACAATCACCAGCCAGCTATACTGTACATACCATGCAATGTTATATGACAGATGAGAAGATACAACAAATAACAATATATAGCATTTAACAAATTTATACTGGAAGGTAGGATGGAGGAAAAGGCTTCAGTTGTACTTGCACTCTCATTCATTCTTACAAAATAAAGTTTGTATTCAGATGTGCATTCAGTGTCCCTTTTTCTAAAGAAAATGCACTCTCAATATCACTTTCTGAAAATGTAAATATAGAAAACTATAAAACAAGTCAATATTTAATACCTTGTTGGATGAAGGTCCAAGCAATGTTCCAAATTGAAAGTTTATGCTATATTTCAAGCATGATTTCATTACTACTGTAGTGCTGAAAGAAAATTTAATGAAATAGCAAAAATATATTACATTGCAAAAGCATTATATTACATTTTCCACAACATCCACTGCATACACTCGTACAGACTACATATACTAAAAACTGAATCTGACAAAATAAATGTATTTTTAAAATGATAAACTTGCTAAGTGCTTTTATTCTTTTATTCAATCAGCCTCATCAAATCTGAAGGCTGTGTTTGGAATCGCATACTAACCGCAGACTGTTCGATACGAACGTACTATTCATACTCAGTATGATGTCAAATTAAGCATGTAGTGTGTTCTAACTGCACAGCAGGTGGATTTGTGTACATGAGAAATACCCGGATGTATTCTAAATTAGCAAGAAAGTATGTGTTGTGAGTTTACTGAACATACAAAGCTGCCCCAAAATGTATTGCCTTTCTTTAGACTGTGTAACAGTCTGCTGGCAACTAAATTGTTCATTTAGAAGGCAGTACATTCTGAGTGAGTGCGTAGTAGGCAGTATGTTAGCCACTGGGACCGGCACAGTATGTGTTTTCAAACACAGCCTTAGTTTTATTCAATTAATATTCAACAGCATTCACAGTCAATTCATGTAGATAATAACCCACTGAAAATGTAAAAAAAAACTACACCTTTAATTTCAGGAAAATGGCAACTAATTATCAAGCAGTTAAGTCTAAAAAAACATTATTTTACAATATAAACACCTTAATTACATCACATACTGCACCTTAATCTGAAATAAAGAGTACTTTGAGTGATACTTTGTCTAGCCTGTTAAACAACTAGTCTCCTCCTAAACCCAATTTTTAAAAAAAACTAAACAACATGACAGGATGATGGAAACTTGCACATTCAGTACGCGATCATATTTTTTTACCAATAAAAAGAAAAATGGTGTGTGAAAATAATCACTGTAAAACAGAGCCAAAAGATGAATGCTCAAATAGTGTACACAGCTGTTGGGAGTTCAGGTTGGTTTGACCAGAGCATGTAAACATATATGCATGAATAATGTAGCTACACAATGTACCTGCAAAACATCCAGTAATATTAAACTGAAGAAGTAAGACAGCGACCTATGACTCAGGTGTTTTTAGACCTGCAAACATGGTTAGATGGCTTCTGTGTAGTGAATGAAATTAATACTGAACCCAAAAGCTGTACCTAATTCAACATACTTGAATCTCTCTTGATGTAACAGTCTCACAATGCCATCATTTCCCTGTTTTAACTCAGGCTCAGTTTTTTTTGTTGTAACTCAAATCCTAACTCACAATCTAAAACAATTTTCATAACATTTTTTTAATTTACTGTGCTGTAAAAACTAAGTTAAGAGTTCATTATTAAGGTAAAAAGACATGTTAAGAGACTCTGAACAGTGGCCAGCTGTAATTCTGTCCTCAACAAAACAGAAGTAAAAAGTTGATGGTTTTGAATAACTGGAAATTATGAGGTGCATCTCACACGAGCATGCTTTTATAAAAGTGGAAAAAGACCAATAAAAACGTAGGATATTTTACCAAAAATGGACAAGTGAACTATTCATACAAACCTAGAATTACCACCCTGCAGTTGGATGCCTCTGCCAACCGGTCATGTTGCAGTTTACATCCTCGCTCAGGATGATCTCAATAAGCTGGCATGCTCAAATACCTTGTTTGCATTCACGTGATTCCAATGACGCTCAATGGTCCGAATGAGACAGGAAGTGAAAGGCAGAAGGGACCAGATGAAAGAATGCCCCTGCTCTGCTAGTTATTGTTTACTCATTGTGTCGTCCCAGTCAACATGTGTGCAACATCTGGAATCTACCGGTTCATTACCAAAAAATGGACGGGGAGGTGAAACATGGTCATCAATTCTTGAGTTTTGGCCAAAAATGCATTTTGTGAGTCACATGACAACAATTGGCAACCAAATTTTAATCAGTTCATCCTTCAGTCCAAGCAGACGGACAGACAACTCGAAAGCATAATGCCTCCAACGATGTCTGTAGCTTGTACTGAAAACTAAGGAATATTGTTTTTGGTTCATTTGGACAACAACTCTGTAACAATCAATCAGTTGCTGGAAATTCTACCTTTTAGTTACCACACAGCAATAAATTATTTGTTCCATATTTTCCATATTATGCACTTTTTAAAAGTTGTACTTGTTGGAACAGTAGATATGTTTGGATATGTTTGGACTTAATTTAAGTAAAAAGAATAAAAACTATATTAAGCACACATTTCAACTTCTCTCTGTGCTACAGCTGCACTAAAAGCTGACAGATAATCGTACTGTGCATGGCACAGTGACATTTTGAGTCCATATTGTCATTTCCCACTGTGTAACATCATGTCCAATGTTTAGGAAGAGGAAGCAGCGGCCCCGCTCCTTTGGCCCAGCTCTGACATGTCAGTCATTAAGGTTTCACACCTGTCATCAGTGTTAACAATACTGTACTGACCAATCTCTGTTTCTCTCTGTGTTTGCTGTAGTCTGTCCTGCAGAACAGCGTGGATCAAGGCCACTGGGACTGGCATCATGGCAAATATAATCAGTATAGCCAAAACAGCCAGAGCCCAGCCAGGGTACTCGAGGTGCTCCTCAGAAGCCTGAAAAACAGGAATCACATCAGTCACTCAAGAACTTAAACACCCAGAACTTATAAATACTAGAAAAACATTCTGTGTGAATGGAGAAAAATTCACCACCAATTATCTCCTTCAAGTAGTGAAGTAGGTGTGGAGCGAGAAAGAACCAGCTTGCTTTACCATTTGCTTTTTTTGGTAAAAGAGCTGTTTGTCTTACTCAAGATGAAATATTTATTTTGGCTGCACTTCATATTTCTGTTTATGTTTAATATGGCTGAGAATATTGTTTTCAGATTCTATTGTAGTGAACAAACTTTGCCAACAAAAACATTCATGCCCAAGGCCATCTCAAATAGCTGTTTTTTCTCCCAGCATTAACACGTCAAGGGTGTTTTTTTTACCTTACCTTCTCTTGGTTCCATGCCATATAAGTAGGGCGTGTGATAAACATGCGAATGATGGTGGCACCCAGCAGTCCCAGCATCGCAAGAAGGCAGATGTATTTCCACAGGTACTTGTAAATCACACTGGGACGCCAGCCCAGCATTGCCTCAATGTCGTCCAGGAACCTTCAGAAACAGAGTGGTAATCCTTCAGAAATTACACATTTTTGAGACAAACACTGATAAGACTCTATCAGAACTAAAATAATTAGGTGAATTCTACATGGAATTTAAGATTGCAAAACTGAAGACCGTTACCCATAGTCTGGAAATAACTCTCACCTGTCAGCTCCATACAGCCAGGACACACTAAAGGTCTCAAAAACCACCACAATGATGAGGGGCAGAGTGGCAGAGTAATCATCAAACATCATCACAAAGTAGTTCCCACAACGCTGGGTGAAGAGCAGGCCAATTAGAAAGCCAATGATGCAGCTGAAAACTGCAACGATATAAAAACAGAACAGACATGTTAGGATAAGACCACTTCTTTACAGAGAGCATATGCAATAAAGCACTGTGTAGTAAATATTTGTGGAGAATAATTTTGGCAAGTAAATTTACTAATTTTGCTCCCTCTCTGCTTGAAGGTGTCAGTCAAATGACCTGATGGATTGTTGGGTTGGCAGGAAATCCTGTTTAGACTCAGGTCCATGACACATGACAAAACACTGACCAGAGTGAGATTCATGCCAGAGGGGTAGTTAGGTTAGACTTTACTGTCCAACAGCACTTAATGGACAACACAAAATTGACAGTGACATTTTGATAATGACAATGTTGTTTAGAGTACTGTGCAGAATGCTGTTAAGCCATTTCTCTTTAATTCAAAACTTAAAGGGGGATTATGGAGTTTTCAGCGGCCACTGGCGATGCGGTTTTAAGATTGCAACCAGATGTGGGCTCTTAGGCGTGCTCGCTTGAACTCATGAGCGAGCATAATCCCAAACCCAACCGCTTTCATACAGAAATTCTTCAATAATCACGGAATCGTGGCTTTTCTCCAGACATATTCAGGCTATTTTAGTTCAATGTTCCTGGGTCAGAGGCAGATCAACAGATCTCCGTACCTTTCATTCAGCGCAGCAAGACACCGGCATATTGGCACAATACGCCCCGTAAAAAGGCAGTGTGACAGTGGCTATAGACAGACAGGGAGACAGCTTCCCACAACATGCTGGAAACTCAGGTAAACTCCCACAGCAAAGTTACAGTAATATTTTTATCAGCTGCAGGTTGAACTAATCCATGCTTACATGATAATGTTACATTTACTGCATTTAGCTGAAGTGGTACATCGTCGTTAGCTCGCCTGTCTGCTTTTCAGTAACTAACTTTACTATCTGTGTATCTTTCACCGGAGGCTCAGCAGTGTGAGCACAGCTAACCTATATATATTGGATGATAACAAAACGGTTAGTGAGCTGGACTACATATTACAAATGAGACTGTTGCCACACTTTCTAACAGTTAGACCACATTACTGTAATGTTAGTAAGTTAGATGGGTATTCCTTTGTTTTGTTGTTCTGCGCCGTTTTGTTGCAGTATTGTATATTATGTGGATCATCTTAGTTACAGCGACTGAGACTGTGGAGAAGCTGTGTACCTGAGTATCGGTAAAACGACAATAAATCTATATTGAACAATACAAAGCAAACAACGGCAGGTACGAGCTAAATGTTTTGTCATTCTTATTAACAGAGAAAAGAAGACGATTATGAATAGATAACGCCCAGCTTGTAGCCTATCTAGCATTACCAGTCAGCGACACAGTTGAGGTACACAGCGTGTGCTTGGGGGCAGAACATTATCGTTCATCAGTGTGGATGCGCACACATCATTATTATTAAAGTTCTTGGTGCAGACAGCCCTTTAGAATGAAGACTAAGCCATGATTAACTAAAATACTTTCGTTAATTAGAATTTGCTGGATGTGTCTAATAAATTAATTGCAGAATCAAGATTTTATAGCATCTTTTCACAAACATAGCTAGCCAACTATCCTGAGTCATGTCTGTAATGTGATATTGAAGCTTGCATAGAGGTAAAACAGGTGTTTACTTGTGAGCTTGATCTTGTTGTTGGCCAGAGTTTTGAAGCGGTCGGTGAGTGGGGCGAGGATGCCCTCCATAGTGCCAAACATGGTGCTGAGTCCTAAGTTGAGCAGCATGAGGAAGAAGAGTGCTGACCAGAAGGGGCTTGCAGGCAGTAGTGACATGGCCTCTGTGAAGGCAATAAAAGCTAGGCCTGTGCCCTCTACACCCTGAACACAAGAGGGGCAGCTTTAGTTTTTGATGAACAGCACATACAATACAAAAACAAAATCCCCTTGAGCAAATTGACAATCTTTACCTTCTGCATCTCTTTTTCCAGGTCACACTCTGTTAAATTGCCAGGGACCTTATTTCCGTACTGTTTAAACCAGGCACTGTAGTCCTCTATAGCCACAGAACTGGGATCAGAATAGTTGAAGCCTGGCAACATGTTCGTGTCAACATAACCCATGCGAAGCTGCTCTGTTAACTCCTTCACATTACTAAAAAAAAGGAGACAAAAGAAAATTTAATTATACCCATAAAGGGGATGTACCATAGTCTGTACCAAGCCATAATGTACACTGAACAAAATTATAAATGCAACACTTTTGTTTTTGCCCCCATTCATCATGAGCTGAACTCAAAAAATAAAAGATAAAAGATAAAAACCAAGATAAAAACATCCCAGTTCTTGCATGGCCAGCATACTCACCGGACACGTAACCCATTGAGCATGTTTGGGACGATCTGAATCGGCGTATATGACAGCGGTGTCCAGGTCCAGCGAATATCCAGCAACTTTGCACAGCCATTGAAGAGGAGTGGACCAACATTCTACAGGCCACAATCAACATCAACTCAATGCAAAGGACATGTGTTGCACTGCCTAAGGCAAAAGGTGGTCATACCAGATACTGACTGGTTTCTGGACCCCTCCAATACAGTGAAACTGCACCTTTTCGTGTGGCCTTTTATTGTGACCAGCCTCAGGCACACCTGTGCAATACCCATTCTGTCTGATCAGCATCTTGATATGCCACATCTGTGAGGTGGATGGATTATCTCGGCAAAGGAGAAGTGCTCACTAACACAGATTTTGAAATGTTTGTGAACAATATTTGAGAGAAATAGGCCTTTTATGTACATAGAGAAAGTCTTAGATCTTTGAGTTCAGCTCATGATGAATGGGGGCAAAAACAAGTGTTGCGCTTATAATTTTGTTCAGTGTAGTATGGGTCTTTTAATGCACAACTCAATGATTATCCTCTAAAACATACCTGGCTACACATTCTACAACCTTTCCTTTGGCATGGAAGCCGAGCACAGCAAACACCACTAGAGTGGCCAGCACAGATGTGAAGAAGTTTATAGCAGAGACAGTGAAGGCATCACGGTGGCAGTTGTTGTTCTTGGGATTGTAGGAGGAGTAGGCGATAATGGACCCAAAGCCAAGACCCAAGGCAAAGAAGACCTGTGTGGCTGCCTGCCGCCACACCTGCACATCTGCCCAAATTTCTAGCTAGAAATTAATGGAGGGAACAACAGGTGCGTCAGGGAAATACTCATATCTGCCTCTCTTCTCTACACTCAGCCAGACATTTTATCTGTGGATACCTTGGGGTAGAACATGTAGGAGATTCCCTCTAAGGCCCCATCCAGCAGGAGTCCTCGGACAAGGAAGCAGAACAGAACCACGTAGGGGAAGATGGAGGAGAAATACATCACCTAGGAAGTGAGAAAAAATAATTACATTAACAAGTAAATCTAGACAGCTAACAGTTATATGTGCCTGTGTGCATACAAATTTCCATGTTTTTCATGGTAAGCTGTGCACCAACAGACTCGTTTCCTTAAATTACTTAGTTACATTCCACATGCTAATAGTGTTTTTTAGTTAGTACCCTGCTGAATCATACTAAGTTTGTAACAACCCATTTTCCCTACAGAGATAACTGACCTTTAGGCCCCATCCACACTACTCCATTTTAGTTTCCAAACGGAGAGTTAAAACGAATAGGATCCAAACCAGCGTTTTAGCTGCATATCAGAGTTGATCTCCGTCTACATTAAAACGACTGAAAACACACATCTATTGGCCGTTCAGGTACACTGGGCATGCGCGTGCCGGTGTAAACATGAAGCAGATGGTCTATTCCGTAGTTACAGAAGATTTGGTGAAAGAATAAAGAAATGCAGACGAAGAATCAGACCAGATTTTTTTTGCATGCACATATAAGGAGCTGGGACTGTTACTGAATGTGACACAGGAAGTGTGGCGGCGGAAAACAGACTAGGAGTCGTTGCACAGTACATGCAGTACCCTACAAGTGTAGGCAGATAGGTCTAAGTGTTATTTGCACGGTACAGAATATTTAAAAAAAAATACCGACTGAAAAACTCTGTCAGTAGCATCGTGTTTCTGCTTTGCATGACTTATAAGACCCAATCAGAGAGCCGAGCGTGAACGACTGCGTCATCGTTTCTAAAATCCTCCGTTTTTGCCCGTCTTCACAAAAATGCCCTCCGGAGTTTCGAAACGCAAAACGGGGTCGGCAGCGTTTCCAAACTTCTCCGTTTTAGCTGTTTTAGTCTGGATGGGAGGTGCAAATGTAGCAAAAGGTCTCCATTTTTATTGGAAAATGCAGTAGTGTGGATGGGGCCTTAATCTAATCTGAAGTGTAAAGCTTGCTGCTTTTTAGAGACTGAACATATGGCCCTTGTAATCGAGATGCCAGGTGCTTAAGTCAGTAGTAGCATGAAACACCTGAAACAGTATGTTTGCTCTACACATGCCTGGCAACACTAATGCCATCTTGAGAGAGCTTTGCTGTTCATTATAATTTACAGCTCTACTGAGACTGAATGGGCCGATATGTGTTACAGTAAACAAACACAGTATTAAAAACATTTACAAAACTCCCAGTACTTCAACACAAAATGTGGATTTTGCCATTTGAAGTGGGTCAACACCTAAGCCAGACATTCCAGAGACGCCATCACTCAAAGCAAACCCCAAAATCTAAGCCCAACACATGACTGGGATTTGACCAAACTGAGAATGTCAAAACAATGTAGCACATTTTTGTTATTTAATGCTCAGCCATCCATTCTGCAGTGGTAATGAAAATTAACTTATATCTCCAGGTGTATTAAAAAAATATATATTGTGTTTAGTAACCAAAACAATTAACATTTTTCTTAGCAATATCACATGACACATTTTCCTAGTGCAACTTGAAATGCATAAACAAGTTCATCCTGCAGATATGAACCATCTGACTCCTACATGCATATCTTAATGCAGATAAACAGCCATTCAGCCATTTAATCTGTGATGTTTGAAGTAGAAACTCATCAGTAAGTAACTGACTGGAAAATGTTTCAAGTCCAGTAGTTGCATTGTTTACAGCTCCTGTTTATCACAACAACACTACCAAAGTGCTGCTAAACACAAGCAAAAAATACAAATTTTTGAAAGCCAGGTGCCACAACAGATCACACATGTACCTTGACGGAGGACTTGATACCCTTGAACATTCCCAGGCACACAATGGTCCAGGCTGCCAGCAGACAGCAGGTAATGTAAGGGTTGAAAGAGCCTGTCTCATCTATAGAGTCTGTGATATCCAAAGCTTGGCGGTACCAGAAATACGATGTGGGGGAGCTCTTTTTGCATTCTTTCACTGGTGTAAAGAGAAAAAAATTTGATCAAGAGACACAGCTAATACATTTACAATGTAGTTACTGCTCGTGTCTTGTCAGTTTTTAACCTTAATACTCTGTGTTTACCTGTTACATTTCCCAGTGTTGGACAATGTTCCCAAGGTAAAGGGTACTGGAACGAGTTCCCAAGATAGAAAAGACTCCATGCAAGGATCACGTTGTAGTAGAGAGCCACAAAAAAACAAACCTGAGGACATTTGAGAACAAGATTATCACATTCATATGAAAATGATGCTATGTTTTAAAAGGGCAAATACTGTTTACCATCTGTCAAAAAATGTGAACAAAAAAGTAGGTACATGGTTACAGTGCTTCTCTCAGCAGTTGATGCTAATACTCAAGAGATAAAAAGAGAAAGACACCACATGCCTTGACAGCTGTAGCAAGAAAGTAACAGCCTTCCCGTTTGCAGTTACTTCCTCGTAACTGTTTTGTAATTTGAACTACAAGTACACCTGATCACATCATAACAGCACTAGGACAGTGCTTTTATTGACTGTGGTAAAAACAGAAAAAGTATTGACTGAAGCAGAAGTGTACAACACAAGCAACATCATATACTGAACAATCAAAAAGTATTAGAAGGTGGATCAATAAATTAACAACCAGTTTCTTACTACACAGCTGGAGTAGCCAATCCCTGCGAGCTTGGGGGAGATGTACTTCCACACTCCAATGCTGCCCTGTCGGATGGCCTGACCGGCTGCCAGCTCCAGGAAGAACAAGGGTATGCCCACAACCAGCATCAGCAGCACATACAGGAAGAGAAAAGCTCCTGAAGAGAAGAAGTGACCAGCATTTGGTTGGCAAACAGCACCACAATTTCATACTCTGAACAAAAATTATTCAAAAGGAGAAGCAGATGTTTGTGCCACGTGAGCAGAATTTTGAACCATTCAAATTACTTCCACCTGCAACACAACATTCTTCTGAAAATACACCTAATCCACCCTTCAGGGTAAATACGGCACATGAAGCTCTTTCGGGTCAATGGTTTCATAAGCCGCCATTTTAAGAAAAACCGACAGCAGTATTGAAAGTACAAAACTTGTTTAAAAAGTTGATTACATTGGTGTAACGGTGTCTGTATTTTCTGGTACAGTTTATACTGTTTTCCCAGGCGACAGATAGAAACCAGATGTTGGCACATCAGATTTCAGGGCAGCAGAATTTAGTTAATTTTTTTACAGAAAGAAGAAGAAGAAGAAGAAGAAGAAGAAGAAGAAGAAGAAGAAGAAGAAGAAGAAATAATACTTTATTTTTCCCTTTCAGTACATTAATTTTCATTCATTGATTGATCTCCCGTATGGGAAATTCAAAAAGGATAGTTTATACTGTGTGTATAAACATTATGGTTAAGCCCAATAATAATATTCTCTCTTTCATCACATACTTGTCCTGTGATGACGATGCTGACTACCCACTCTGAGTTTGGTGTAATACTGTATATATAATGTATAGTATACTGTATTGCACTCACCTCCTCCATTTTGATGGCACAAATATGGAAACCTCCAGACGTTGCCGAGCCCAACACTGAATCCCACCTGAGCCAAAAAATACTCTATTTTACTGTTCCATCCTGCTCGAGCGGCAGGCTCAGGGAAGCCCTGCTGGCTCTCCTCACCAGCATAGCCATTGATCTCTGGCTCCAAGGTTCCTATATTGTCATCGTCAGTTGGCAAAGGCTGCTTCTCCATCTAAGACAGTAGGGGACAAAAGAAAGAAAGGACAGAAACGGGTCAAGATGCAAAGTAACACGTAACCACTATATTGATGAAGTAAGACTGTGATGGTCCATGATGGTCGACATAATTATTCTTTTTTATTATTATTAATATCATTATCAGTTACAATGAATGAATACAGAAGGGTAAACTAGAGGTTACATTCTGTAAAATAATACAAAATAAAATCAACAAATGAATAGAGTTGTTTTATTATCAATAAAGATAAAATACAACTTTATTGATCTCTGGGGGAGATTCACAAGCTACATGGCAGTATATAAAATAATTAAAATGATCCCCACCTCTACCAAGTGCAGCAAAAAAGTGATGAACACATTAATGCATCCAATAATATAATTTAGGCTACAACATTCTGCAAAATTAGTACGTGGTACTTTAAGTACATTTTAATGCTAATATTTATGTACTTTTACAGCTAGCTACCCCACAGGTGGTTAGTTACACAGTAATAGTATTAGTACACTAATTGTAAGCTTTTATAATCCAGGCTTAATAATACACTCCCTGTGTTCAGTAAACAAACCTCCTCACAACATGAGTTAGAGCACTTAGATCCTAACGAATGTTCATATCCTCTTATTATTAAGAAATAAAGCCAGTAGTCTTGACCAACTCTTTGTCTGGACTCACTGTAAACACACAGAAAACGGACACTTACGATAAACCACACTGACCTGGTAACCAGCTAATGTCGCCAAAGAGAAGAAGAAGAAACACTGGAGTTAGCAGCAAACTGAGAATGTCGACAATATTTTATTCTCCGTTGTTCAAAGGAGGAAACAGCCACGTGTGGCTGTGGTTTGTTGCCTGAACGCAGCGCGAGCCAGGTTAATCTTCGGTTTCCACCTATCAATTTAAATGTAACATACCAGAAATAATACTACTACTTTGGTGCCGATGTTAAACTATACAAAAAGGTACAAAAAAGATTCACATGCAGGCAATAATGGGCATTGTGTCACCACCCGCGTAATCTCGCGGTTTATTGGTGTAGATGTGGGCTTGTTTCTTCCGCGCATTTCAAAGAACACTCCACCCACAATGTTCAAACGTTAAAGAGCTGTCCGAAATGTGAACACCGTTGTTAGCACGGACACAAACCTGGAGTAATACGTCACGGAGACAACTGCAGAGACGTTTACCTATTAATCTGTCTGCTGTTTTTCTAATGAACTGTGAACAAAATGATAGGCCCTATCACATACAGATATCCGTCGGTGTTTCCAGAACCCAAATGGGGATATTCAAAAACCTTGTTTTGCTCTACAAACAATCCAAACCCCAACAAAATAGGCTATACATTTACAGCAAACCAGCAAATCATCACAACTGAAAAGCTGAAACTATTCAATGCAGCCTACTGCTTTTAAAAAGTAGCCTGCAGTAGCCTATTTATGTAGTTACAGTAGGCTACTCACATAAATGTACTAGTTACCTTGCACCACTGCAGTCATTTTGTAATTAAGGATTGTGGGTGCTGTTAAAATTTTAGAATACACCCAACTGGACACATATTTGCAGCTTTCAGCTAAAATTAAAGGTTCCCACACACACAAGGAGCCATGAACGCACCTTCAACACCTACAAAGGATTTTATTTCCTAACACGTGTGACTGTTTCATTCACGGTAGATTTTAATTGACAACCCCATGTAATTGACAATTGCTTAGCCTTTTAAATAGGAAGGTTAAGAAATAAAAGGAATAAAGTTGAATAATTTGATCTCCTCTGGTCCACATTTCTAGATTGTCAAACATAACACGTGGCAAACACCTTCTCACCTGAGACCGTTTCAGTTTTTGTTTCAGTTATTGTTTCTTACTATCAGATATTCTTTCCCTGATTTAGTACAGTTTAGTTTATGAAAATATAAAGAAAGGGTAGGCTGATGCAATACTCTGTCTAGTCATCAAGCAGTACGGTTTTTAGTTGTTTTTTTGTTTTTTTTTCGCTCTGTAACAGCGATCATGCTCAGATCCTGCAAAATCTAAAACTCCTTTTTGTCTTTAAAGTCATTAGTCCAACAGGATTCACTGCAGTTCTGGAAAGCACCACATCAAACATCACACACACATACACGCGCGCGCGCTTTGTGCCACGTATTCTTGTTTTGGAGTCAAATCAAACACTCACCTATACGGTCAACTTATAATTAACAGTGTAGTGTATTCGCTTGCAAATAACGACATGTATTTATTAATAACTGATTAGCCTACCTCGTGGTATCAAATAGCAGAGATCCTTTACAAAAAAAGAGTATCCAAATGTCCTTAGACCAAAGTCAAGTAATTCGCTTGCAGCCACTTTACCAGACTCCGCCTATCTTCTCTGTGGATGACATGGTAACTTGTCAACCTTCAGTTGAGGACTGTTATGAAATGTGACACCCCACTTTCCCATTTTCCAACCTATGCATGATGCCCCCCACCCCCAACCTTGTGTGTGTGTGTGTGTGTGTGTGTGTGTGTGTGTGTGTACTATGTTATTATTTCAAAGATGCTTTGAAATTGCAACTATCAGTAACTTGCAGGAATCTGCAAATCTTGTATTTATATTTTCTGATGTTATTTTGCTTGCTTCAAGTGGTCAAGTTTAAATATATTGAGTCAACAAGTACTGGAATCAGACTATAAAAATATAACTAACATAACTAAGCCTTTACATTTAGGGCGTTAACCGCTCTAGGTTACTTTACATCCCAAATTCCAAGAGAAAATACTTCTGACTTAAATTTTGCCAATTGTAGCCATGACCCTGCACACTTTCCTAAATGTGTCCCAACAGGTGAGAGACTGAGTAAATATTTTTATCTCTAAGGTGGGGTGGTAGAGTGGGCGGTACTGCTCAAGGTGACACACCTTTGCTCTGTGAAAGCTTTCCATACCAAAGAGATGAGAGTGAGGAATGAGATACCTGCAGGTACGCTGAAACACAGGACAGGTTTTACTCTTGGTGGAAACATACACAGCTGCCAACATCAGGAATAAAGCATTGGAAGCCTATCAACCCTGGTAAGTTGATCAAATATCAGTTTCCACTTATCAGTCGCTGAGGTAGTCTAACTTTTAAGACTGTTTAATCTTTATATGAATTTTGATTTATACAGTAACTATGAATCAGGAACTGCACTGAAAGATATTGTGTGATTGATGTTTTTATGCCACTAGTGCATAAAAAGTAATTAGCAGCTATAGCTACTTGGAAAACAATGTAGCCTCTGTTAATTCAAAGTTGTTAGTTCATTTGATAAAATTTCAAACTGCTAATACAGACTTACTGAAGTCCAAAACACCTGGTACACTAAATTAAATCATGGGTCATAATAGTATTTAGCAATGTTGTAACCAAAGCATGACGTGTTTTAACATAGTCATGACCTACAGATTGCACATACAGTACATTATAACAATACTATAACATTTTTGTAATCATTATCAACAGGGTGAAGTTCTGAGGTTGATTTCTTGCTAATGTTTTTACATTCCTTTTCAGTAGTGCTGATATTAAATTAATTTTCACTTTTTTACGTCAGAATGGTGTGCGTAAATTGCCCTGCTAATATTTGTCACTGTATATAGTTGACATTTACTTTGAAATACTATATCATAGATGAGCATGATACCTGCCACACAAGTTTGGCACTGACTGTGTGAACAAACAACATGTAAAGTAATTTTGACCATGTATTTTTAATGAAACCAGGGAGTGTTAGCGATACTGGACGTTTGCTCTCTTGATGCCAGTGATTTCGGTATTGATGGTCTCTGGCAAAATGAGATTACGTAATGAGATACACTGTGTTGCCATCAGACTGGTTAGGTGGCTTGCTTGCTCAAATAGTGCCATCCCACGATAGTGAAGCACAGAGAGGTGCAGACTGACGTAGGCTCAAACACAGGAAGGGAAAAATGGAATGAGGGTGTTGCTTCCACAGGCACTGGCTAAATTATTTTAGAGAAGGACTAGCTGAGATTAAAGCGCTGCCTGCCTTTAAACCACATCATCAGTGTCAGCTGAACTATCTATATCTGTGAGCAGATCAAAGGTCCTTTGACAACACCCTTTGTAACTCCTCCTAACATATTTTCCAATCTCCTCTCCCCAGCCTATATATTCATAGAAACCTGCTCTAACTTAAACATTTCAGACCAGAGGCGCTGATACAGTGAACAAAGGATGACAAACATCTCCCGATATCTTGTCAGTGTAAGTCCTATCTCCTACACATCTACACATTAACTCTCAAGACCACTAAGTCATATTTTAAGATGCCTTTTTCCTCACCCTTTACTTTATTCTCTCCACTTGCAGCACCTGCTGACGTTCTCACTTCAGGACGGGGATGTGCAGGGCGTGGAGGAGGCCAAGTCACGTCTCTCCTTCCTGGCTCAGAACAAAAAGCTGTGGATTCAACAGATGTATCTGGACGTCGGAGCGGCAGCCATTCATCTCCGAGACATACAGAGCCAGGTGAGAACAGATGCAGTACGGTCAGAAGGACTGGATAGATTGTGGGTGGATGAAGATGAGATTCATATTAGCACACATAATGACCTTCAATTTCACCTACCCTTGCAGGACGAGCTGGAGAAATACTCTTTCAAATCCATCCACCGCTGCGATGCCATTAACACTGAAAAACACTTCCCATCCCTTCTTCTATTAGTCTGCCAAGGTGTAGATCAGAAGAAACCGGACATTCACTTCTTTAACTGCGAGACTGTGAAGGTGAGTGATAACATCTGAGCAGCCCCTCTGCTCTGTCCTGCCCTACTCAGTGTGTCAGTTTTAAATTAGGTTCAGTTTTTTCAAGTGATTCAGATTCTTATTCTCCCAGGCAAAGCAAATCTCTGACGACATCTCACGCGCAGTTTTGGGGTCCTCCTCAAGCCGGAGTAAGAAGCTCCCTGATGGCCTCAGGTATAGTGAATGTTATAGTCACAAGCTTTAACACTGAAAACCCTTCATTTGATGTTTGTTCCTTATGAAATGCAATCTTTTAAGTGCCTAGTTCCCATATCTTATCATGGTTTTAATGGGACATGGCGTGTTTCTGTGTGTGTGTGTGTGTGTGTGTGTGTTTGCATTGTTTTGGTGTTATTGTATGGGTGGAGGTTTACGGGCAGCCAAATAACAACACACACGCAGCCGAACAAAAGACAAGGATGATACACGATAATTCAGACCCATCTCCCATTAAGCTGTTTGCTTTTCTCCTCTTTTACGGCCATTATGTGTTATTTTCCACTGAATCAATGCAAACCTCTGTCACCATCCACCTGTCTGGCAGAGAGAGGGAGACAGAGAGGACAGTGTAAACAGCTGAGAGAGCGAGAGTAGGACTTGTTTTACCAGTTTCCACATAACTTAAGAAGGTGTGACAGAGATTACAAGGCCATTGTCACAGAAGGGAGAGAGAGCGGAGGAGAGACGACGGTGGCGGTGTGCACTCTCGGGGGCTGAATGAAATACCTGCTTTGAAAGCATTTATCTATAAAGGACGTGTGGAGGACATGTGGTAAGACAGACAGACAGCGGGGTTTTTGTGTTTAAATCCTGATTCAATAGCACATAAGTTTGAGCTAGAACTCTGAGGGCTTGTGTGTGTGCAAGAGTAGGCAAACATAAAAAAAGGGTTTTTTTTTTATCCACGGCCTTGTCTTTAGTATTTTAAACTGTCTAGTTGCTTGTTGATTTGTTTAAAAGGAGAGTTTTGTTTGAAGCAAAGTGTTGTGTGCAATATGGGCGATAGCCATAAGAAAGCACAGTCAGACTGTTTACTGTACTTTCAAGGTGGAATGAGGGCTGCGGGGTTCAATTTCAGAGGCACTGCATAATGTCCATTGATGGAGGACTGAGTTGTGTGGCTGAATCCACTGATTAAAGATGTCCTGTTGTTGTAATAGTCTCCAATGCTGCAGAATGAGATTGAGCCTATCTGCAATCGAATGAGTGTTTTATGAATGCGTGCGATGACTTCTTAAAGCCCCTGAAGGGTGTTTCCTGTGATGGTGCAGAGTGATAGGTCGCCGCCATCATAACACTACTTGTAGAACAATGTTGGGAGAGTGTAGCGGGGTTTGAATGTCTCCTCTCTTCCTTCAGGCCTCCTCAGAGTGAAGGAAAGATGATCAACCCGAGTGAAATCCCAAGCCACCCCATCACACAAGCTCCAAACCCCCCACCATCCAACCCTCCGCCTTACCCCGGACTCAGAGGTAAGATAAAAATACTTGTTTCCACACAAAGTCGTATATGACAGCAAAACTGCTTGCTGGAAAAGTGTTTGACATGATGAGATGGTAAGAAGAAGGAAAAGAAAGAAGTGTGAAGTATTTAGGAGCACAAAGAATGCTTTGTGTGTTTGTGTGTGCGTAAGGGGGGAGGGTTTCAAGGCTAAAGGGGGGCAGGAATTACAAATCCAGCAAAGACCAGGGCCATGTATAGACCATCCATTTGCATTCATTGCCAATGGACAAACTGAATTGTCTCCTCTCTTCTATGGCAGTGAACGGCGGGCCTGACATCTCCTTCCTGCGAGCAGAGAGAGAAGTGGTACGTCTCCTGATTACCTTTCTTAACCTTTTCAGTCACCCCTGGCTTTAACTCATATCTGAACAGCATAACAAACTGGTTCTCCCTCCCTCAGGGGATCCTCAATCACTGTTTCGATGACATCGAGAACTTCATGGCCAAGCTGCAGAAGACTGCAGAGGCTGCAACAGCGCTGAGCCAGAAGAAGAAGAAAAAGAAGAGTAAAAGTAAAAAGCAAACTACTGAAGGTAAAAAGAGATTTTTTGCAGATACTGCCCACAAGACTAGTTATGATAATAATGTAGCTCTGGCTCCTGATAACACTGTGGGTACTCTATTTTCTTGTATTTTGTGTATCTGAACAACAGAAGATTCACTCGCTGCAAATGCCCGACCTCCACCAGAGGAGGAGTTCATCGATATCTTCCAGAAATTCAAATATTGCTTTAGCCTGCTGGTGTGTATTCAGTCAGGCCACATTTGATTTTTTTTTTGGTTATCTTAGTGTGCTACATCATAAATTACTCTATTTATTTTTGTATAGGCCCGTCTGAAATCAACCATCTCCAATCCTTCCTCAGAGGAGCTTGTTCACCATGTATTCAAACCATTGAATATGGTAAGTGAGCATTTACAACTTCTACGTCTCCACCAGTTTGGACTTGTGGAGGCAGCGCCTGTTGTTGCTACAGCTGTAAACACTTGTCTTTTAATGCAGCACAGATAAAAAAGCCTAGGCAGGGCATGACAAACGTTTTAAGATAAATCTAGTGTCCACATCTCTCATTCTGTCTCATCATCATGTCTCATCATATTGGAGCAGATGAACAGAAGATTTGGGTGTCGAAAACATGTGGACAATATATTATATAACATTGTTATATAATAGCTAATGGGTCAAAACCAGGTCAGAGACAGTATGTTGGTCCCTGAGCTGTTGCTAAACACAAGTGTGGAAAAAAAAATGCAAGCGTGTGTCTTGTCAAAATAATGGAAAGACGTCAGTGTAGTTGAGTACTGTTGCCAGAAACTACAAGTTCCATTCATTCATTTTTCCATTTATTTACACAGGGCAGTTCCCAGTGAGTTAGCCCAACTGAAACTCCAAACACTCAATAAATACCACATTTGTTTGTTCTGGTTTATACGTCGGTGTTTGTGCACAGGTGTGTGTCCTAGGTGCGTACTTGTAAAACAGTTGGAATGGATTTGAGCTGGACTCTCATAGTGCTTAAAATGCCACGTTGCTGTCCCCTGACTGCTGCTTGGAATTACAACACAGGTGTATTCCGGCTGTCAAAAATAGTTTCTCTATGACTTTCCTTAAAAAACATATGCCATCAGATTTAGGAAAGAGTATTTAACTAATTACAAATAAAATTTCAAGCATCAGACATGACATTTCAAGTGTTTGATATAACAATGAAGGCTTACCCCAGAATTTTTCTATTCAGGTATGAATCAGTCCTCATCAAGAGAATCAGTGGGTGGTTTGGGTGTGTTTGATACTTGTATAATGGCACACCTTAATGGAAACACACAGCCTCATCTCTGGGACTGTGTATGTCGCTTTTTCATGTGTTTGTATGTGTTGTTTGTGTGTTTGGATGCATCCATTAGGCTTGTATATGTTTGTTTGTTTGTTTGAATGTGTGTGTGTGTGTGTGTGTGTCTCATACTTTGGTTGACTGAGCTCTAACAAAAAAAGAAAAGTTGTGTTTAGCTTAATTACTAATCAAATAATGTCAGACATTAGCGTACTACTGCGCGATCAGAAGGGATATTTGGTCAAAAACACCAGGGATTGTTCAGACATTTGGTATTAGACCTGTTCGTACAAACTGGGAGCATGAAAATCGGTTGTCTCTTATGTGGGTGCATGTACAGATGGTGAAAACAACAGGGGGACCAGATCTCGGAGCCACGGTGTCCAGCCCCGCCCTGACCAACTCTGCTGTTTCCCTGCTACAAGACAACCTGAACGAGGAGGAGAGGCAGCTGTGGACATCTCTGGGTCCCAACTGGACGCTCCCACGGTCAGTACCAACAAGTAACATGAAATACATTTTCGTCAAGAATGATGACCCAGTTTTTCTTTATTTTGCCTGGCTTCCCCTGAGATAATTCAGTATGTGATGGAGATTCTTCACTGACCACAGCTGCGTGAAAGCAAAAAAACCTCAGTGAAATGTTATTTGATTGATTACCTTTTAAAAGTATGCTGAATACCATAACATTTTAATGGGGAATTTTAATGTAATAAATCTTTCCACACAGCCAACAATATAATTTTGTTGGCCACACTGGACAGATTTCTCAGGCGTGAATGTAATGTGAAGATATTTAGTATTGGCACGACATACTGCATGTTTAACAGGCAATCGTAGTTTTGGTCACACTGTAAAGTAAGTGCAACAAGGCCCAATACAGTGACTCTTTGTGCTCTCTCAGGTCTCAGCTCAGAGGGCCTGTAGCTCCGTACACCCCAGTGTTCTTGAGTGGTTGGAAGCCGGAAGCCCTGAAGGCAAATGGGCAGGTTTGGGAGGATCCGGTTGAGTCACAGCACAAACTCGAGGACCTCCGGGTAAAACAAGAGGTATGGAATACCTGTTCCACATGTTTTTGTGTTGGCTTTGGTTATAAATCATTATATGAATCCACTATTATATATGAATGACTGTGATTTTTAACTTAACTGTTGTTCAAGCTTATGTTCGGCACATGTTATGATTATTAACAGTACGTAAAATAATTGCTGAAAGTGGTGTTTTGCTGATTAATGCACTCCTGAAATTCCAACAGATAAAGAGGACATTTTTCACTCTGTTGGCTAGGGCTTCATTTTTTTCTTTTGAAACCTTCCTTTTAAGAGGAAACTCTCAAAGCTCTCGCTGCGTGTGCATGTTTAACAAGAATTTCAGTCTTGTATTTTGTCAGCCACCCCATTCCCTCTGTGTGATGACCCTTTACCTGTTTCTCTCCGTCTGTTTATGCCTTTGTGGGTTCTGCATATTCATGAATGTCCATCTTGTCGACCCCCAGCAGTCTCCTCAGCTAGTCGGACCTCCAGAAAGGCACGTCAGAGATGAAAGGTAGGACATCTTTAAGAAGCAAATCAATCAGCTGCTACAATTTAACCCTGTACTGTATGATAATGGTGTGTGTCTACGTTCCTCTCAGACTTCAGCCAGAGCCCGAGAGACTGTACAGCTGCACCTATGAATTCATAGCCAGGAACAGCAGTGAGCTTTCAGTGCAGCAGGGGGAGACACTCGAGGTAATGAAATCAAGTAGTTTATGTAAAATAACACAATAAGACCGTATTAGTGGTGCATTCAGGAACCCATCATGAAGCCTGCAGTATATGCAGTTGTTGACAGCAACTCCTCTGCCTGACAGGTGATCGAATCATCCAAGCGCTGGTGGAAGTGTCGCAATCGCTTCAACCAGATCGGGTTTGTTCCCTTCAACATCCTGGAACCTGTGGCT
The DNA here is from genome assembly GCF_014851395.1 of Micropterus salmoides. Taxonomy (NCBI): domain Eukaryota; kingdom Metazoa; phylum Chordata; class Actinopteri; order Centrarchiformes; family Centrarchidae; genus Micropterus; species Micropterus salmoides. The sequence continues at coordinate 11,330,259 of NW_024041262.1, read as the reverse complement.
CACGCAGACAGTCCCGTCACAAACAAACCCCCGAGTGTGAGACGAAAAAACGCACACACACACACACACACACACACACACACACACACACACGAACCACACAAGCACAGATGTATGTTGTCACCTGTAGACACCTGAGTGAATTCCAGTCTTAATTTCCCTCTCTGCTCCACATTCCTGCAGGCTCCAGCTCCACCTACCCTCATCAAGACCATCTCTGCGGTCCCACCCAGCCCTCCTGCTCCACCCCGCGCCCCCTCCCACTCCCCCAAGCGTCCCCACAGCTTACCAGCATACAGCCAACACGTACCAGTTGCAGAGGACACAGATAATAAAGGTACTAAACTATACGCGTTTGTGTGGGAGGTGTGGGTGTGTCATATAGATGCTGTGAAAAGGTGCTTTGAATATAGGGAGCTATAATCTCCTAGACTGTCTCTGCAACAGTTATTGATTAGATTAAAAGCACAGTACACAAGGACAGCTCGATTGATTAGTCAATTAATCAGTTGGTCGATTGAAAGGAAATGTATTGACAACTACTTTTTCAAGTCATTTTTCATGTGAGGTTTGGACAACAAGCATTGTGAAGGTGTCACCTTGGGCTCTGGGTAATAGTGACGGCATTTGTCACCATTTTCAGAATTTTTATAAACCAAATAGTCAGTCAATTAATGGAGAAAATAAGCAACAGATTGATCCATAATAAAAATAACAATTAGTTGCAGTACGATACAAAATAGTGTAGAATGAGAACATTAATAAAAAGTAATAATAATAGAATGTGGGCATAAAAGACTTAAATATCATCATTATTTCTATCTCTTTCGATCTTTCCAGTCATGCTGATGAATGATGAGCTGCTCCAGAGACTGACCAATGGAAAGAATATGAACAAACCCCTGGTCATCCCTCGCTCCTCAGAGACCTCCATTCCTCTGGACTACCACTCTCCTCCAGAGGAGGTAGCGGAGTGGCTCCGAGGGAAGGGCTTCAGTGAACCGTGAGTGATGTCACAACAGCTGACTACAGGCCTGTTTACACACTGGGATGTGCTGCCAGTGTCATTTATCCATGACAAAGCAGTTTTTCAGTGTCAGAAAGCTTATAAGGAAATGAATGACAAACTATAGAACAGGTAAATTACTAAAATCTACAGATAATCAATGTATATGTTCTCATTATGGGTGGATAGATATTAAGGATAGAAAAACTTGCATTAAAGCGGCTGTTTGTCTAGATTAGTAATTTGTACTTTTTGTCCATCAGAACGGTGTCATGTTTGGGAGTGCTGACAGGGGCCCAGCTCTTCTCCCTCAACAAGGAGGAGCTACGATCTGTGATTCCAGATGAGGGTGCCAGAGTGTACAGCCAGCTCACTGTGCAGAAAGCACTACTGGAGGTAAATTGAAGGAACATTATGGCCACTTTAAAGCTGGTCTTTGTTTCTCTGTTTCTGTCAAACACATCTGACCAGTTATCAAACATTAACCAGTTGAGTGTGCAGAGAACAACTTTTAACAGCAAGCAAACACAAAATCATGAGTGTAATCGATGCTTAATTGATTTTGCTAAGAATTCTTTCCACATACATCACATGCATTAAAAACCAACCATTCAAACCTATTTTTCCACAGCGTGTCAGGATAGTAACTCACAATAAAATGCCTCCAGACTTCTTGGCAGAAAAGTGCACTATTTATGGATTATTGATATTTTATTTCAACCAGATTAGGGAGTTCAAAGATGAACTGATTGTACATCAATTTCATATTAATTTCTCTGTAAATGCAATCTGGTGACAGGGAAAAACTATTGGTAGCATAATTTATTGAACATAGTTTACCTTGTGTCAGAAACATGAAATTATGGCCCAATATTAATTTATTCAGTGAGCAGGAAAACACAATTTCTTGACCAAGGGACCAGCTTCCTGATGCTACTGAGTCACTTTATTGTCATGGCATGTTGTCTTTTCTAAGTAGTCGTGTGCTAAAGAAGAGGTCTATACTTCACATAAACGCCACATCAAACTCTGTTGCTGAAAACATTTTAAACCTCTAAAACAAACAGACACAGACAAACACATTTTTTACCCTATAGCATTCTTTTATAAAAATACAGATCCTTTTACCTTCATGTGTCCCAATTCGCTTCTGCTTTCTCCAGGATGCCCGGAGGGCCACAGAGTTGGAGGCAGTCATGGAGAAACAGAAAATGAAGGTTGATCTGAAACTGGACAGCACCACATTGTGAGCAGCAGGCGTCTACGTCATGAATTTTCAGATGAAGGATTGTGATATTCTGGTGTTATTGTCACTAAAGATCCAACTCCTGATTTATTGATTGTACTCACCAGGGAACAACTGTGGAATAGTGACTCAATCATACAGCATTGTCTGAAGACCACAACGGTCATTATGACATAATTAGTTCATGTTAAACCTGAAGTATTTAGAAGTGAATAAGAAATTTAAGCTTTTTATCAGGCAGTGCTGTTCAAATTATATATTTTATCATTAAAGTACACCATTTGTAATTTATGTTGTTGATTTTAATGTGAGGTTTCCTTCAGTCTCATTTCTGCCTTGTAGGTGAAGACTAATTTCAATAAATGAAATGTATTTATCTTTGTATTTATGCTCGTTTAATAATTCAGCCATGACTAACGTGCTGTGACAAGAACGCGGCGAGCACACAATAAAAATAAAATGTTGGGATTTCTTTTATTTAGAGACTTCAAAGAAAGATTTCCAGCAGAACATAAACAGATATGACTTCACACATTAGGTAAAGCAATGCATCCATTAAAATCTGTTTGGGTCAAAATTTCAACTCATGTCTCGACTAACAAAAGGTTATGTACAGTTATAGCAATGAATTTCCACTGTATAATTTCTGAACCTACTGCTTTGCATGCCGACACTAACTTTGGAGGAACCATTTATTTTCATTATTTTAAATAAACAAAATCAAGATCGAAACAAACTGAAACAAGAGACTTCAAAACAAGCACTGGCCAAACCAATCAAATAGATTCCCTTCACTACTGACAGCATAAAATACAACTTGATAGTAAAAAAAAAAAAAAAAAAAAAAAAAGGATAATGAGGGAAATTAGGTTAATACGAATACTTGCAACTTTCAAACACCAAGTGCTGTTTACCAGGAGCTGGTGAAACAAAACAACTCGACAGGATGAGGCCTTTCAGACCATTACAATCAGTGGGCCCAAACCATATTTACAGACAGACTGTGTATCAAAAGACCTTCGGTTAATGATAAAAGACGCAGATCAGTTACATTTTATGCTTCAGCCCAGCAGACCATCAGTTTATGGTCACTTTTTCTGTTGTAGGGCAGTTTATAACAAGACATGTATTGGATACAGACAGCCACCAAATTACAGATGTGGGTCACAATACACTCCACTGCTGATCAATAACTAATCCCCCCTATCTCAATGCAATCTTCCAATATATCTGGATGCTAGAGATTTTAATCCATAGTATTTCAGGTACGTGTACACTCTGGGTCGGCTGCATTAACTGTTAAAGCAAACAAAGGAGGCAGGCGGGAGAACAATGGGGTCAAGGCCAGGACTGTGTGTAACATTAGGTTATTATAAATGGACAGACAGGTGAGAGAGACAGGAGGAGGTTGTGTGTCGTGATAGATGCCGAGTTTGGTCTTTAGAGGTCCCCCATGTCCCTGTCGTCTGCCCGGCGGGAGTCCGATCTGCCGTTCATACCGTCTCGCCTGTCGCGCTCCCGTGACCTGTCTCTGGATGAGCGCTCTCGGTCCCTGGACGACCTGGGTGTCAAAGTATGAGATATTCAAGTAACGCACAGAAGAAAAAAGTAGAAGAAAAATGTGTATTTGTAAAGAGACATTTACAGCTCAGATGGGATGGATATTACTAGTCTGAAGGAGTGTATTTAACATTTATGACCACGAGTGGGCAACATACTTCTTATTAACCTGCTGGAAACCAAAGAGATTATACACTTCATTATTTACTTGTGTTTGGAGCTCTGCTCGTGGCTGTGACGGTGTCCTCGGCTGCGAGAGCGGGATCGGCTGCGATGCCTCCTCTTCCTCTCCCTGGAGCGTGAGCGAGAACGGCGCTTGTCTCGTGATGAGGAGCGCGAGCGTCTCCTTCTCCGGTCACGAGAACGGGACCTGATAAAAATAGAAGACACAAGTGAGTTATAATTTGCCTAAGATAGTCCTTTTACTCAGAACAACCAATTGATTTAAAAATGCGGAAAGAGTGAGCAGCGTTCTCACCTTCTATGCTCTCTGCTCCGTGATCTGGTCCTATGAAATAAGTGGATGTCAAAACAATACGTTTGAACCATAAAACATACACACTTTAAACATGTCACCAGCATCATACATGTCTGCACTCACTTCTTCTTCATCCTTTCCTCTTTCTCTCTCTCTTCTCGTCTCTTCAAGCGCTCCTGGTTCCTTTTCTCCTGCTTGTCGACCACAGTTTTCTGATCAAAAATACAGTGCACAAATTAGAGGTGAAACTATCTTTACCCAAACCACAAGACAATTCATCACGCATTTTTTTCTTTTCTTTGTTTTCAATATCAGCACCATGTCACTCCTACATATACTTGTCATTAATTTAGGGTTTTTGTAGTAATGGATGTCTTATGTACATGGTGCTACAAGCTGGCACATACCTTTAGTTGGTCCAGTTTCTCTCTGATCTGAATGAAGCCCAGATGAAGCTTCCCACCAAAATGGTCGGCCAAACGACGGTCATTGTCATGGAGACCCAGGTAAGCAGAGCAGACTTCGCACACCCGAAGCTTCTGCTGCTGGAAGCTGGAGGCCGGCATGGAGTTTCTGTACTCTTCCTGAGAAAGAAGAAAATAATGAGGGGCAGCATTAAGGCATCAGAAGATGGAATTATTAATATAAAAAAAGAAAAGCACCACATCATCCAATTATTTCTTCCTCACCTCTGCATCCTTCTTCCTAGTGCGGACCTTCTCCACTTCCTGCAGGACCTTCTGGGCCTCATCAACGTTGCCCTCGGCTCCAAGCTGCTCAGCCTTGGCCAGGAGCTTCCCTATTTCCTCATTCAGTTCATGAACCTTCTCTGCCTGCAACACAGCACAAACAACATAATTCACATCTGACAGGTCTGTTGCAAACATTGTTAAACTAGACGCTGCATGAAAAAGTGAAAGTGTCAATGTTACACATACAGTCCCCTCCAAAAGTATTGGAACGGTAAGGCAAATTTCTTTGTTTTTGTTGTTCACTGAAGACATTTGGGTTTAAGATCAAAAGATAAGTATGAGACAAGAGTTCAGAATTTCAGCTCTCTTTTTGTGGTATTTACATCTAGATGTGTTTAACATCTTAGGACATACCACCCTTTGTTTGAACACACCCATTTTTAAAGTGAGCAGAAGTATTGGAACATGTGACGGACAGATGTTTCTTGTTGCCCAAGTGTTGCCTTTTAGGTTGATTGTCCAAACATTAAATAGCTCTGCATGACTAGGCTAAGTTTTCATGCTTTGTTCAAACCTATAAAGACTGCATTTCCTGTTAGAGTTTAAACCAACATGAAGACCAGAGAGCTGTCTATGGGAGAAAAGCAAGCCATTGTCAAGCTGAGAAAAGAAGGAAAATCGACCAGAGCCATTGGACAAACATTGGGCATAGCAAGCACAACAATTTGGAATGTCCTGAAAAAGAAAGAAACTACTGGTGTACTGAGCAACAGACGTCCAACAGGTCAGCCAAGGAAAACAACATTAGCTGATGACAGAGATATTTGAATTCAGAAGCGTACAGAAACATTTTGTCTGCCAATTTACGGAGAAATGCATTTAAACTAATCGGGAGGAAGTTTATCATGCAGCAGGACAATGAGCTAAAGCACACTGCCAACAAAACAAAGGACTTCATCAGGGGAAAAAGTGGAAGGTTTGAGACTGGCCAAGTCAATCACCTGACCTTAACCCAATAGAGCATGCATTCACCTCCTTAAGAGGAGACTGAAGGGAGAAACACCCCGAAACAAACAAGAACTGAAAGAAGCTGCGGTAAAAGCCTGGAATAGCATCACAAATGAAGAATGCAACACTTTGGTGATGTCGATGGGTCGCAGGCTTGAGGCAGTTATTGCAAGCAAGAGTTATGCCACCAAAATATTAAATGTTATTTACTTTAAGATTATTTGTTCCAATACTTCTGCTCACTTGAAAAATGGGTGGGTTCAAACAAAGGGTGGTATGTCCTGAGTTGTTTAACACATCTAGATGTGAATACCAGGAAATGAAAGCTGAAATTCTGAATTCTTGTTTCATACTCATCTTTTGATCTTAAACCCAAATACAAATAACAAAAACAAAGGAATTTGCCTTACCATTCCAATACTTTTGGAGGGGACTGTATGTACCACAATGTTTATGTTTAAAAAACAAACAAACAAACAAACAAAAAAAACATTGTCACGCACCTTTGCTGCAACCTCAGCACTGATCTCTTCTTGGGTCTCAGCCAGGCGCTTCTTGGCTAGTTCTGTCCTCCGGTCACAGTCAGCAATGAATGACTCCAGGTGATCGACCGCCTTTAGGAGAGAGAAAATGTGTTAATAGACACACAGACTTAAATAGGTGACTTGGTAGATATTTTAAATTATATAAATGTTCCTCTGCATTGTCTAAATCTGCTGAATTATATTGAGCGAACACTGTTCAAATGTTGCACAGTGCAACAGCTGGTCTACAACTAAGGTTGTTTTGTGGGTGCCAGTCAGTGGTATTGGTGAAAAGCCCCATTGTAGCACTTAGCTTAACTGTCATTAAGGGGTGTGAATGAGCCACTCCTCCACAAAAGAAACAGTTAAAAATAGACATGTTAGCTAATATAAGAATTGGATAAGCACTTGACTTCAATTAAAAGCAAAGGCAAGTATATAGCAAACACATCCTCCCCCACGTGTGTGCAGTAAATCTGTGTTTTATTATGGTGACTGAAAAATCTATGGTCTTCACACTGCATTATTTATTAGAAGGACATCGCTTACGTCAAGCTCAAAGAACAGATCTCTCTCCTTGGAGGCAATTTCATAATCTGCCCGAAGTGCCAAGTCATGGATCTTCGTGCACTCCCCCAGGTCCATTCGCTATCACCAAAACACAAACAGAAGTGACTCAAACTGACTCTTCTGTGAAACAGATACTGCTGGTCAGACCTAAATTGTAGACTACTTACAGTTCCAGACAGGATGTCATGTGGACAGCAGTTTAGAAGATGACTTTTGCAGACTCGCTCGTCGGTGAACTTCACCCTCTGCCGCGTCTCATCCCCTGCAACAGTCCAAAAAAACAACCAGTGAGAAAGACCTCAGATATTTGTTCGCAGGGGCGAGGTATCCAGTGCTTTAAAATACATTACTGTAATAGCACTACATTCACTGGGTGTCACTAATATGAACTCAAGGACTTTTTGCCCACCTAGATCAGTGAGAACCAACACTTATATTTGTGATTGTCAATGTTTTACATATACTTCCTCAGTGTAGCATTATATTTACCAGTAAAAGAGTAAGTGTGCCTCTGTTGTACTACGTTAATTATTCATTCATCTATCAACACTGAAGAAGCAAAAGTTATGTGTGTGCATGTATATGGTACTTCCACTTATTCTTAGTGCTTACCTTACCCAAGCCTCAATCAAAAAATATGGCGATGTTAGAGCGTCAACTTAAGTTTAACGTGTCAAGGCTCAATGTCCACTCGGGTAAATGTGGGGTATTATGAGATTAAGCTAATAGGAGCACAAAACTGGTAAATAACTATAAACTTGTTGTTTCAATTAACTGGTGTGAACAGAGCTACCTTGATGTAGTGTACGCTTAAGTGTTCATTACATTTGACTATGCAGCAAAGACTGCTATTATGACTGTGATAAGAAATGTAAACATTTCAGGCAAATGTTCCAGCCAAGCCTTTTACAAATATGAAACATTGAAAAGGAATGAAAAAAAAGAAAAACCAAAAGAAATCCAAGAAAAAAATTGTTGTTTATACACACTGCGATCTGCACCACATACTGTACCCTTCTGCATCTTCAAGACCTCAGCTGCAGAATTTTAAACCCGCTGTAGAAAAGTATAAATGGGAACAGTTTTCTTGCCCATACCTGTAGTAAGAAGTTGGGAGTCATACACAAGTCAGATTGTAAATGATGTGTGCAAAGTTTTTGTTTCGATGACTGCTAAAAATTGCCTTCTGAAAACAGACGTCTAATGGAAAAACTGCTCGTTTGGATTCAGCGCGATCTGTCGTCTTAGCTCAAGCTGCATAACACTACTCCAAATTGTAATGCTAGTGCCACTGAAGATATACCCATTTGTGAGATTTAAAAAAAAGGCTACAATAACTTCCGGAAGGCAAACAAATTGTTTGGATATTCATCATAACAGCTTTAAAAATTATGTGTGACTCACGGCTCGATGAACATGAGGCTTTTCTGCAACTCCTTTGCAGATTGATGTAGGCTGGCAAAGATACACTGAACCTTAATGAATAAAATAAAGGGGCCACAATTGTTCAGTTTGTATGCAACAAATGTATGGGAAGAATTTGATATCAATCTCACCACACATACACCCACAAACTCACAACACAACTTCACTCTAACTGTATAGATCGAATTATCAACTTGTTAAAAGAAAATTAACAAGACTGTATTCAATTCAATTGTCAGGATGAACCTCTGACTTATAAAATGGCAGGGCAGCGATAAGCTGTCATTTTCTACCCATGACAATCAGACTTGACAGCTGATTTACCTTTTAATGTCTGTATCCAAATGGCTGGAAGCAATCACAAAAATCACTCAATGATCAAAGCACTAATAAAGACAACAACAGTTATATTATCAGGATAATAGCATTCATTTTTTTTATTAATTTGCATTGGTGAGGTTCATTAAGTAGGCTATTATTTATTTATTTTAACACCAGGCACTGGTGTCGGTACACAGTTTGTTCTAGTTATTGTAAACTCAGGAACAACCAATTGAGAGAAAATAATGTTCTTCATTTAGTGTTTAGAGAAATAAAATACAACTTTAAAAAAGGTACCTTTACCTGACTTGGGTATTTCCATTTTAAATTTCTACTAAATTTCAGGGGCAAATATACTTTATCAGCTGCAATTACAGGACACTAATATGATAAAGATTTAAAATACAAATTATAATCAACTTAAATTATAAGATTGTACACTTTTATGACATTTGCTGTCCAACGATATACAAAGTCGTTCAGATTAGCCCCACCTTAAACCAACTACAACATTAAAATACTGATTACTACACACAGTGGTAATAATAAGCAATAATTCAAAAATACAACGCGACACTGTGAAGGTCCATTCTACTGGATGATGCTTAAATACATTTTGCTGATCCTACTTGTGGGGTTTACTTGAGTAAGACTGTAAATACAGGACTTTTATTCTAATGTTACACTATTGAGTTTGAGTGCAAATTATTGATATTTTTATCAACTTTTCACAGACACTAACTCACATTATAATGTTGGAAATCGTAACACAAGTTATCAGTTGAATAACCCGGTTCATTAAACCTAGTGTTAGTTCAAAAACAACTGGTAACGTTAGGCCTAATGTGACGTCTAGCCTGCGGGTCGTTTGCAAGTCTATCAATAATGAGTACTATGAATGTAACGCAGTAGCGTTAACATTATCCTCTGAACTAACGTTAGTTATAACTGGATTAATGCCAGGTATTTATACATTGTTACATATCGTTTAAAGCTCGGTACCATGGCCCCTGACGGTTCCGTAACTTCTCAACAGTAGCGTCAGCTAAGTTAGCTACCAACTAGCTACGAATTGAGTTAGCTAACGCTAAGTTACAGTGGTAAAGGCTAAAGCAAAAACGTAACAACTCTTTGAATTAAAATGAGCCCAAATGGATACACACATTAAATCGCAACCTTAATCAGCAAAGGCTACTTGAATCTAACGTTACTGTATTTTTCACAGCCCTCTGCAGTAAATCCATTCATGCAGGTCTGTTCATCACACACCAACACAAGCGAGCCTGAGCAGTGGCTCCATCTTGGCTAGCTAGCTAGCTCAGCTAGCACTATACGGCAACTCACCATCCCTCGCTGTTCCCATTAGCTGGTCGAGCAAAGCTCTCATTTGAGCTTGGGCAGACATTGCTGTTGGTCTTCCGTCGATGGCGCTATATAACAATCAAGCAACTGAAAACAGTCCCTTCGTATTTTTGTCAGGTTATTTGATTATTTATTCGTCCAAGCATCACCTCTCGCAGCTTTTCTCTATTTCATGGACTCGCCAGTTTCCGTTTAACATTAGGGAAATGACGACAGGCCCTCTTGTTTCAAGGTTCCGTTGAGCTAACGCTAAAGGGAGGGCAATCGGTATGAAATCGACCAATCGTAACGTTTGAGAACAATTGCATTGACCAATCAGAGGTGCTCAAACCCAACAGTGGGTAATTTGGGATTTATTTGCCCTGATTTTCGCTCCTCAGGAAGCAGCTACTCACAGGCTGGTATCACCTGGTTGCTCCCGTTACTAAGCTGTATTTAGGCAGTGGTGGACGAAGTATTCAGATTCTTTACTCAAGTACAAGTAGTAATACCACACTGTAAAAATACCCTTTTACAGGTAAAATTTCTGCTTTGGAAATGTTACTTAGGTAAAAGTATGTAAGTTTAATCAGGAAAATGTACTTTTAAGTATTAAAAGTAAAAGTACTCACAGCAGAAAAGTGTCCCATGTGACTATTATATATATCATTGGATTATTATTAGTCATGCATTAATGTTAAAGCATGATTTTACTTACATTTTTAACTAGTCTGTATCAGACTGTAACTTATGATTATTTTCATTATGGATTAATCAACATTATTTTAATTGTTTGGTTTATTAAAAAATCTGAAAATAGTCTAAAATGCCTTCAAAATTACCCAGTGACCTTCACCATGCTTGTTATGTTCAACCAACATTTTTAACAACACATCAATATTATTAATACTAATACTACTACTATATTAATACAGCACATCTTCAAATATGTGAGGCTGGAACCATGCAATGTTTTTACATGAAAAATGACTTCAACACTTATCAGAATAGTTACCAGTTCATTTTCTGTATATCGACTAATTGATTAACAAACTAATTGGTTTTTTTTATAACAAAACATTACATTTTATAAATCCTATATTTAAAAAAAATCTTAATTTGTAAACTAACTAAAAGCTGTCAGATAAATGTAGTGGAGTAGAAATAGAAACTGGCATTCAAAAGAAAATGCTCAAGTAAGGCACAAGTACCTCAAATGTGTTGGGGGTTTTAATATGGTTCAGGATATCTCTTTAAATAGCAGAGAGAAAGCGCTGCCCGAGAGACATACGCAGGGCAAAGAAACCCCACGACACTGTACGATAGTGACGGATACTGAGCTAGCCTGTGATTTGTTTACGCAGCTGCGGTTGACAGCGGCTCTGTTGGTGTGTGTCAGGCCTACTTCCGAAGTTAGCCCCACTAGTGACCACCGAAAACCACAGTGGAGTGTAAAGTAAGAAACTTTTTATTGCGTCAGTATACATTTATCATTGACTGGCGGGATGTGATAACGTACGTGTCCCGTATTCTTGCTTTCCTGGCCTTTGTTCAACAAGTTAGCAAACTAACCAGCTGGTAACCGTGAACTTTCCAAACCAAAGCTCGCTAATGACAGCTATCCGACATTGAAAAACTTCTTGGGCTGACGTTACCTAGCTAACATCGTACGGTAAATTCTCCATGTTTTATATATTTTTGAGAGCAGCCGTGTTTGCTAACCTACCAACGTACTTTTTAAAAAGAGTAAGTTAATAGATTTCCCTGTGGTCAGGGAACAAAATTCAGGATGTGCTAGCCTGGTTGATGGTGATTGTTCACTATGGTTTTGTTGTTTTTGTGCTGAGAAATCTCTGGAGTCAGTGCTGGCACGTCTGAATAGGCTCAGATCCACAAAGGTTGATGCAGCAGAAATAGCTGGACTGACAGACAGTGCTGCCTTCAGTATTGTTTCATGTACTATATACCTATGAATGCCAGCGAGTTGTGTCTGTTATTATTGCTGATTACTTTGACGCATGGCCATGATGGGTGTATTCACTGTGTAGTAACACAAGTGTTTACTAAAAATCCAGCATTAAATTGAGGTAAGGTTTTACTGTAAGCCCTTTTCCCTGACAAGCAGATCTGTGGGCTGGGAATGCATTGAGGAGACAATGGAGACCACAGGCAGTGCCACTGAGGGCGAGCCTCTGAAGAGGGGAGAGGATGGGGCAGAGGCAGGAATGGCACCATCAGCAACAGAGCTGAAGAAGAAGAGCTGTAAGGAAGTCTTGGGTTTTTCCAAACTGACCCACTGGCGAACTGCTGTCTTCTTCCTCTCCTTGTTCATCTGCCTCACCATAGTGTTTGCCTTCTCCTTCATCATCCCCTGTCCTGTCAGACCACAGTATCTCATTACCTGGAACAGGACTTTCCCTGAAGCAGGTGTGTAAAATTGTGTGCTTTTCACAGCTTGGTAGTGTTTTTAAATGTGGGACTAACTACTATTCTCTCCCTTCTTCCACAGCAACCTATGATTTCTTAGCTATCGAAGATGCAAGCAAGGACAAGGTGATGGATGTCCTGTTTGTCCTCAAAAACACAGAAGGCAGTCAGAACAATACGTGTGCTGATGCAGGTAGAAAGTATGTGAGGAAACAAGAGCTGGATTATGCAGTTTTTAAGGTAATTCAGACACATTCTGTGTGTTTTCCAGGGCTGCCCTCGCCGTGTGTGTTTGTGTTAGCAGTGGATGGGACAGATGGAGAGAGCCTGTGGGAGCGTGCGCTGGATCCCGAGTTCCACTGGGCCCAGTGTGGTCTGGACAAAGACACAAGCAGAACCTGGGACTGTCTGGTGTCCCATTCTGACCAACTCACAGCTGTTGACAAATATACTGGTAACTGACTCATTCCATTTCTACACTGAAAGTAAGTCGTTTTTATCTTGACACATTAAAAACAATCTTTAAGCCCCTATGTGTAGAATTTCTTATGTTAGCCTAACCAATTTATCGTAGTTTCCTGAGGTTGGATTCGTCCTAACAACTAAAAATGAGGCAAGGATCTAAACAATCATGAAAATTAAAGAAATGCTCTTTAGTAACAAGAATGTTATAAATCCATCCCTTGATGACCCCTGAGATGTAGTTAAACTCTTGGAGAAAAGTTAGTAAGTGGTAAGTTATTTTGTCAAACTACCATTCCCAAGGCCAAGAATGAACTTTTACGCTTTAGGAAAGCTGTAGGTTTTTTTTTTTCCCCCAGAAACTAAACTAGATAAACTCGGTCAGATTGAGAGCTCTGTTCCTGTGTGATGTGTGTGTGTGTGTGTACAGGTGATGTCAGTTGGCAGCAGCCTCAGCCTCCGGATCGGCACATCACTGTGCCTGTTCTAAGTGTCCCAGATCTGGATGGGGACAAGGTCGGCGATGTGGCTCTAGTGTCATCTGGCAACGCACAGGTTAAACATCAGTGATGTTATTTATAATTGCTACATTTGTTTCCTTTCTTTGTATCTTATGGTTTAAGGCTCGAGTCACATTGTTTTTCTGAATGTTCTTCTATAATGATTTGCTGTGACAGGAATCAGATATACAAAATGAGAAGCACTGGCAGTGAAATCATCTGTTGTTGTTGCCGCAAAATAGAATCCCCTCAATTTTAATGTCTCTTGTCAGACTCAGCTGGTATTCCTCTCAGGGAAGACGGGTGTCCAGGTTGGTTCTTCAGTGGTTCTTGACTTCACAGAGACGGCCAATCATCTTCTCCATCGCACTACAGAAGGGTCTCACTACATACTACTACAAAAAGGTTTGCATCTAAAATTAGACCAGCTAAATATTTCCTAATAGAGGAGCCCTGCACTGTGTCGAAGTAGTTCAAAAGTGTCAGAAATTAGAGGCATCTCTCTATAGAACTAGAAGAGAAAATAAAACCAAAGTTAGAATAAGTTAATAAGCTGTCATCACATATCTGGAAACTGTCCTCAAGACGTGTGCTATTTTTGTCAGGAAGTGGTAGAAAATGGTGGCACTTGATCAGAGACTTGTGAGGTGGTCATGGGGGAATATCACATCATGTGATGTAGCTTTGTATTCAGTATAGTAGTTTTACATAATACATTCAGTCACCTTTTTATTTTCTATTGTCAAATTTGACTAATTTTCATCAAGTTCCGACACATCTATTGTACATAGATGTATGCACTTGGTTGAGCATACACTTGATGGCAGTAGTGAGTAATCTTGTGCTCATTCACAGACACTGGTTTGTATGGACTGTCACTGTGGAGCATTGCTGCCAAGGCTAAAGCAGGGATGGAGGTGGGACTCAAGAAGGATAAACACTGGGAGAAGATTGCCAGTGCAACATCTGGCCTTGTACCCGTCTATGAGTAAGAAGCGGGTGCTTCGTTAATCCATTGATTATCACTTTAACAACACAGTGCGTCGCCATTGAGACTTGTTAATTTGTTTCTACTTTGTAGGTCTGACTCAGTGAAACAAGTTCTCAGAACAGGAGATACAGACAACACACCCAACCTGCTGATTGTGACTGGGAAGGAGGTGCTATTAGTTGATGGCAAAAATTTGCAGTTACTGTGGAGATTCAACACTAGCTCAGTCCTCAGGTGAACTTCCTGTTAGATTTTAAATTTTTTTTATATATTGCACAAATGATTTAGAGCTGAAACGATAAGTTGATTAATCGATCAACAGAAAATAAATTAGTTCATCGTTTAAGTTACATTTTTTTAAAGCAAAAATCCCCCAAAAATCTATTAGTTCAGGGATACACATTAATATTTGGTTATGAAGTAATTTGTTCTCATTCATTCAGTGAGCCCTCCTTTGGTCACTTTAACAAAGACTGGTTACTTGATGTTGTGGTTGAGGAGGATATTGGCAACAACACAAAGAGGGTAAGTTGGGTCTAAACCATACCAACACTGCTGTGACACCTACATTTCATTTTCTGTCTCCAGCTTCTCTCATATGGTGACCGACTTGAATCCTACATTAACTGTACCATCGTCCTTCTTGTATGTAGGTAATAATTCTTGATGGGAAGTCCGGTGGTGTGCTGTGGGAAGTCAAGCTTTTGGCCAGTCCTAACTCACCGAGACCCGCCGCAATCCAAACCACCAACTCCTTCTCGATCTTCGTGTTTTGGGGCATGATGCCCTCGGAGACCAACTCATCTGTAAATACTCTGACTTTATTGAAAATTGCATATTAACAGATTTCTCATAAAATGCTAATCGGACTAAAATGTTTCCTTCCAGAGACCATTAACTAGTGACCGACGGTCCTACATGCTCCATCCTCTGTATTCTAAAGTTCTCCTCGAGTCGACCAGTTTCATCAACCACATCATAACATTTAAAGGTGCTTTTTGCTGTAAATTTTCCTATAATTTAACAAAATGATATTATCATTTAACTACAACATGTGACTCAGTGGGTGGAGGGATGGGAAAACAGAAGGGTGACTGTAATTGTGTTTTTATCTTAGCCACGCTATTGGAGCGTGGACGCCATGCTGCCTACATCCTGCTGACAGGTCCTGCGACGGAGGGAGCCGAAGGCACCGTGGTCCTCAGCAAGCGCAAACTGAAGCAGGACGTCTCTTACAGCAATGTACTCCGCATTGGCACCAATGGAGGTTCAGAGACCAATGAGGACATCAAAGAGGCCTTCAACCGCCTGCGCTTCAGCGATTGGTGAAATGACCAACTGTAACATGTACAGTACATCCTCAGTGTTCAAACCATTTTGGCACAGCTGACTGTATGGTGGCTTAACTTGACTCTAAAAACCAAAGTGTGTACACTAGCTATGACTTTCCAACTGCTGGCTACCAAAAAAAATTCCTTTATGTTTAGAGACTTGGGTTTACTTGATTTGACAGGGTTGTTCCCTTAATCTTCTGGTCCATAGAGCTACTTTTCCCTGACAATCACACAGCACCGACTGCTGTTCTCCTGCTGATAAATCCATAAAGAGGATCTGCCTTGCTGTATTTTTTCTAGCACTTCCATGCATCAATGCAAAAGTCTTTTTTTATTATTACAGAGGCTGGATTGTTATTTGGATCTATGCAACTTTATGTCGCACTGGACTTTAAAGTTAGCTGACGCATGCCACAACAGGTGGTAGTTCCTGTGTATTTCACATTATAGTTGCCTTAAAGGGATGGATACACAACCACAAGGCTTCTTTTCTTTTGGTAAATCTTCCTCAACTGTGCAGTAAAACAGACTTGAAACAGAAACTTGAAAATGACAGAAACCCCACCAACCTGAAGGTATACACTATGCGGTTGTTTCGTAACCTGTTCGTGAAGGTATAGGTAAGGTCTTATAATCATGATTAGCCATACTTTCTCAATCCAACATGCTGTAATTAGTGATGCTCTTTAATGCACACTGACTAA